>NC_040084.1:92045462-92348492 GCF_003369695.1 Bos indicus x Bos taurus | reverse complement strand
TCAGGTAGCCTGAAAGTATTGTTTTTATGTTCTTTAAAAGAAAAGAGGAGAATAAAATAAAGCCAGAGTAGAGCTATTCACATTATAGCAATAAAAGGAATAGAAAAGGAGATTAGAAAAGAACTTGATCAAGGTGAGAAGATTCCAAGTTTGGAAACTCAAGAAAAATTACGTCATTGGAAATTGCCTTTGAAATTTAGTATTGTCAAGCAGACATTGTGGATTAGCTCTATTGTCCTGAGCTCTCAATTGGTTCTAATTCTATGCTTTGAGCTGTTCAAACAGAAAAAATTCGCAGATGTTGACATTCAGCATTTTGTATTGTAAAACTTGTGAGTTCCTACAAAAAATAATTGTTCCTACAGAAAATAAATATGAATATATGATTTATCTAGAGATTTATTTTTCTTAAGGCATTCTTAGAAATTGCTTGCATGTATGTTTATACACCTAAGATCAAAATGATCTTCTGTTAGAACAGATGTTCTGCCTTGTCCATTAATACGTATTGCTGCTGCTGCTAAGTCGCTTCAGTCATGTCCGACTCTGTGCGACCCCATAGACGGCAGCCCACCAGGCTCCTCTGTCCCTGGGATTCTCCAGGCAAGAACACTGGAGTGGGTACGCTATATTAAAGTTAGGTTTACCAAAAGTAATGTACTATATATCAAAATATTGCACTATTGTAGTGTTTCAGTGCTAATAGTATTGAATGATAACTGCTACATTTTAAATGTTTTCTAACTTCTCTAATGTGAAAGCTAACAACGAAGTGATGAAGTGATTACTGTAGTGGTGGTTTAGTCTCTAAGTCATGTCTAGCTCTTGCGATCCCATGGACTATAGCCTGCTCCTCTGTCCATGGGATTCTCCAGGTGAGAATACTGGAATGGGTTGTCATTTCCTTTTCCAGAGGATCTTCCCAACCCAGATCTCCTGCATTGTAGGCAGATTCTTTACCAACTGAGCTATGAGGGAAGTTAGAAAACATTTAAAATGTAGCAGTTATTATTCAATACTATTAAGGCTGAAACTTCGTTAATGTGGAAGCCAACAGTAATGTGATGAAGTGATTACTAGGCTATGACATTTATGTCCTAATCAGCACTTCTGTGACAGTTACTGTAGATATTTAAGGAAAGCATGTTTGAGCCAGAGATTTGCATTAGTCACTAAATTTACAAATGAATGCACTCCTGATTCTTTGTCTCTCTCTCTCTCTCTCTCTCACACACACACACACACACACACTTTGGCCCTATAGAATATCACTGTAATTTGACTCTGTGTTTCTGAAAATGAATAAGATTTTGCTTGAAATTCAGTTGCTAAATGTTTTTATAGGGTCTTATTTGCAGTCAGCCTTAAATATTTATTCCTCTGGGGTACTTTGAAATAGAGATTTCTTGGGAACTAGACTCGAAACACCTTCATGAATTAAATAATGTAAATTATATTTTCCAGAAAAACACTTTTCTTTCAAGTGGGATTTTTGACTAGTGATCCGTTTGGTGAAGTGCAAACACAGCCTTTGTCTTCTGCTTTCTGGTCCGGTGCTTGCTCTTCTGCTTCTATGGTGGATTGATTTTGAGTGTCCACCTAGGCAATCCCGGTCATTTGGAAGGTGCAAGATGCAGGCTCTGTTTGATTCTGTGACAACACAGCTCTGCCCCATCGCATGGCTGCCACTTCCAAAAGTACACTGTAAGAGATACTTTTCTTCTGAAAATAGTAAACTAAAATCGACACGTTCTTAAATTTTTGCCATGACATGTTGGAAATTCTTGAGATGCTTAAATTTCAGGACAAAATAATTGGTACATGCTGTCAGTCAGGAATCAAGAGGCTGTTTTAGAAACAGCCAATTGTTAAACTGAATTCAACAACCTCAAAGTGGCAGAATGACAAGAACAGAAGGGACAGATGGAAAAGGTATTATGAAGGGCAAATCAACAGTGTTTGGAGATTAATTGAACATTGGGAAGAGAAATATGGAGCAAATATAATTCCAAATGTTGAACATCAGTGATTGGTAGCTGAAGAGTATTATGGTCGGAAATGAAAAAAACCTCTTTTTTCTATTGAACAATACCCAAACTTAGCAAATACCTCCAGGCACCCCCTGACCCTGACCTGACAGCAACCCCCTTGTTCTATACAATTCCTGTCATTTGCCACTGGCCCCAGAGCCACCAAAAAGTGTGTGTTCTCCAATCACACCAAGGACTTTCTTGCTTCCATCTCCCCTCACACTCTTTCCTTTCCCTTCAATGCGATGTTAAAGTGCCTCAGTCATGTCTGACCCTTTGAGACCCCAGGGACTATAGCCTGCCAGGCTCCTCTGTCCATGGGATTCTCCAGGCAAGAATACTAGAGTGGGTTGCCATTCCCTTCTCCAGGGGATCTTCCCCCGTCAGGGATCGAACCCACGTCCCTTGAGTCTCCTGCATTGGCAGGCAGATTCTTTATCACTAGCACCACCTGTCTGTCTCTCCTGCGGCCTACTGCATGGAATCATCCTTTAAAGCCCAGTTCCCACAAAGTTCCCTTCCCCAGTTCTCTTAGTTAAAATTATTTGAAGTTAACTTAGGTCTCCAGTTCACTGCGGGTGGTTCAGATCATAGTATTTGTGCACACGGGCTTCCCTGGGGGCTAAGCTGGTAAAGAAGCCGCCTGCAATGCGGAAGACCTGGGTTCCATCGCTGGGTTGGGAAGATTCCCTGGAGGAGGGCATGACAACCCACTCCCATATTCTTACCTGGAGAATCCCCGTGGACAGAGGAGGCTGCGGAAGAGGGGAGGCGGCTACACTCCATGGGGTCACAAAGAGTCGGACACTACTGAAATGACTAAGCACAATTGTGCACATGGTCTGTCCCTTCCTCCAATGACCAGTTCCTCACAGAGCAGAGACCTTCTCTCTTTCTTCTTTGTATTCAGATTCATAACATTCTGCCTGCCTAGGGCAATCACTTAACAATTGTAGGTGGAAGTAACTTGATGTCACAAATTATTTGGAAAGTGTAATAATTCATTTTTAGCTAGGATGGCCCATTTGAAGGTACAGGAAGAATTCTACACAGAAATATGTTTGGGGAGTTTAAGATGCAGTCCTCTACTCAGGTAGGAAGATGACAGTTTGGGAGAGAAAGTTTGATTCACCTATGTAGGTGATGCTAATTGGGTTGTGAAAATGGAAGTTCTTTGGGGAGTAGTGGTCTGAAAGAGATTCAGAGAGCTAAGCTAGAGACTGGGAAGGCAGTCTTCCCATATGGAGACAGGGGAATAGGATAACAAAATAACAATTACTGTTTCTTCAATCAGAACAAGAACAAGAGAGAAGTAGAAGAACTAGGATTTTGTAATGAAAATAGAATCAAGAAGCAGTGCTTGGCCACATGGTAGAGAAGCCAAGAAGAATAAGGCCTGAGTTGCTCATTAGATTTGGCACTTCATCAAAAAGGGAATCGACTGTCCCTGGCTTCTTCTTCCACCCACGGCTGGAACCAGTTTCCTCTAGGGTTAGCAAAAGGGCTGTGGGGACACAAAAATTCCATTCTAATCTGGAGGCCGATACAACTCTGACCTTGAATTCCAGTTCTAATAACGGGGCTTCTGCCAGTTTCCAAGACTCAGTCCTCAACTACCACTTCTGTTCTTAGCCTTGAACCCTTGTCTTCTATTTTATGCTTTACTCTCTGTCTAAACCTGCCTAAGAAGAGGGCACTTCCTGATGTTTGCCAGTTTTCCCTCTCTTGCCTGAAGTCCTCTTCCCAAGCTCAACTCCTACAGTAGCCCTGCTACCTGGGCTCAGACTTGCCTAATGGCATCTCCCTGCAGCCTGGATTTCTGTGTCTCCACCAAAGTCTCCATCATCTACTGGCTTGTTAGGGCCCAGCCTCCTTATCCCTGTCTGCTTTCTAGACTGATGAGAAACATGCTAGGGAATCCAGTCTTGCAGGATCATGGGGTAAGAGTTGGGCCCTACAGTGCTGCTACTCCAACTGGTCAGAGGAATTGAACAAATGAAGTACCCAAGGGTAAAACCCATGAGCTCAAGAGTTTTGGAGGGGCCTGGGCAAAGCAAACACAGATCTCAGGAGTTAGGAAGCAAGAATCCTTCTTACCTATCGGAGTTCAGCATGGGCTGAAACAGATGATAGTAATTTATAAACTCATCACGAGGCATGGCTATGCCCCAGGCTCTTACTTATCAACTGCTTGATGCCTGGGTGCTTTTGTGCAATTTAAAGGCAAACTGTTGGCCACAGAGCTCTAATCTTGCCCCTTACTAGGTCTGGCAACCTGCTCTGCCTGCCAAACTCAACATCCTCCTAGCATTTGAACTTGAACACAGATCGTTTCACTCCAAAAGGCAAATCTAACTGTAAAATCCAGCTTCACTCTAGGCATTTTCTATCACTTTAATCCATCAGGGCCCTTCTCAGATCCCTAAGGTTTACTGTGAAGTGAACAGGGGCAGAGCTATAGATTAGTTTTTGAGAAATTTGGCAGGAAAAAGGTAGCTTAGTGTCTGCTTTCCCTTACCCTTTTTCACTATATTACCTGCATCCTCTCAAGAAAAATCTTTCCAGGCTCGCATTTCTGCATGTCAACCACATAGAAGGCACTTTGTTTCAATAGTGCCCAGGTGGAATACAAAGAATTTCCCATAAAAAATAATTGTGTGTTAAATCTACAAATGAGCATAATTACATCATCCTTATTTATTAAAGATTTTTTTTCCCCCTCTGAACACCCATCTGATACCACAATTTTTACTTTAGGCCTTTCACATAGCTTTACATTGGGATGAAAATGCTGATGTGATTACAGGATTAAGGCAGAAAACCTACTATGGAAGACCCAACTGGAATCATGAGTTCCAGCAGGTCGCCTTCAGTCACCCCAGGTGAGCAGCTCTCTCTCCTCTGCCTCTTGGGAGCCTCCAGGAGAGACACAGTCTCCATCACTGTGGGAATGGATAGCAGCTCTCGAGCACAAACCAGTTAATCCACAGCAGTGGGCCTCTTGTTTAGAGGTAAAACATTGACCTTAGAAAAAGTAATCGTGGGATATTTCAGGAAGCACAAACCTATGCATGACCATCTTACAACATCTGGCAAGTGTCAACTGCATTGAAATTTCCATTGTTGTTGTTTAGTCGCTAAGTCAGATCTGAATCTTTGACAACCCCGTAGACTGTAGCTCTCTGTCCATGGCATTTCCCAGGCAAGAATACTGGAGTGGGTTGCCATTTCCTTCTCCAGGGGATCTTCCCAATCCAGGGATCAAACCCACGTCACCTGCATTAGCAGGTGGATTCTTTACCACTGAGCTACCAGGGAAGCCCTAAAATTTTTAATACGTAAACTCAATTGAAGATGGTATCCCTTTTTAATTTTGATTTATTTATTTACTTACCAAACCAGCCTCTACTATGTCTTTGCATTAGATTTTTAGGATGGATTATTTGTGGGCCAAAAGAAATAGAGCTGAAAAAAATTTAGGGATTATACTTATCTTTATTTATTTTTTAAATTAATTGTTATTGGAGTACAGTTGATGCACAATGTTGTGTTAGTTTCTGCTGTATAGCAAAGTGTCTCAGTTATATATATACATTCTGTTTCATAATCTTTTCCATTATGGATTGTCACAGGCTACTAAATATAGTTCCCTGTACCATAGAGTAGGACCTTGTGGTTTATTCATACTACACATATACTAGTTTGCATCTGCTAATCCCTAACTAGCAAACCTTCCATTCCCCATCTTCCTACTCTTTGGCAACCAGAAATCTGTTCTCTGCATCTGTGAGTTGTTCCTGTTTCATAGGTATGTTCATTTGTGTCGTATTTTAGGTTTTACATACAAATGCTAACATATGGTATTTGTCTTTCTCTTTCTGACTTACTTCACCTAGCATGATAATCTCTAGGTCCAGAAGATGGTATTTCTTAAACTGCCCATGCCTTCAAGAAATCTTGGGTAAACACAATTGATCTGTGATTACTCAACTGGAGAATTCACTTATGCCAAACTGTAAACTGTACCTAAAGCATATCTTGCAAAGCAGAAAAAAATATTCTAAAACCAAGCAGGAATTTAGAAGTCTGAGAACCTGATTGTAAATCCTGGCTCCATCATTAATACCAATTTACCTTGAACAGATTATTTAACTTGGCTCTGACTATCCCCTTCTCCGTAAACTGCAAATAGTAAAACTGTTTACCTCCTAGGCTTCTGTGAGGATTAACTGTGTGAATTTTAAAGGGCCTAAAACACTGCTCTGAGTTCAGTGTTAGCTGCTATCATTATCAACTATTAGTTCAACTCAGTTCAGTTCAGTCTCTCAGTTGTGTCCGACTCCCTGCAACCCCATGGACTGCAGCACACCAGACATCCCTGTCCATCACCAACTCCCAGAGCTTGCTAAACTCATGTCCATTGAGTCAGTGATGCCATTCAACCATCTCATCCTCTGTTGTCCCCTTCTCCTTCTGCCTTCAACCTTTCCAAGCATCTTTTCCCAGGTTCTTTTCCAATGAGTCAGTTCTTCGTATCAGGTGGCCAAAGTATTGGAGTTCCAGCTTCAGCATCAGTCCTTCCAATGAATATTCAGGACTGATCTCCTTTAAGATGGACTGGTTTGATCTCCTTGCAGTCCAGGGGACTCTCAAGAGTCTTCTCCAACACCACAGTTTAAAAGCATCCATTCTTTGTTGCTCAGCTTTCTTTGTAGTCCAACTCTCACATCCATACATGACTACTGGAAAAACCATAGCTTTGACTAGATGGACTTTTGTTGGCAAGGTAATGTCTCAGCTTTTTCATTATCTTCTTTCACTTTCATCAAGAGGCTCTTCAGTTCTTCTTCACTTTCTGCCATAAAGGTGGTGTCATCTGTGTATCTGAGGTTACTGATATTTCTCCCAGCAATCTTGACTCCAGCTTCTGCTTTGTCCAGCCCAGCATTTCGCATGATGTACTCTGCATGTAAGTTAAATAAGCAGGGTGACAATACAGCGTTGACATACTCCTTTCCTGATTTGGAACCAGTCTCTTGTTCCATGTCAAGTTCTAACTGTTGCTTCTTGACCTGAATATAGATTTCTCAGGAGGCAGGTAAGGTGGTCTGGTATTCCCATCTCTTTAAGAATTTTACAGTTTTCTGTGATCCACACAGTCAAAGGCTTTGGCATAGTCAATGAGGCACAGTAGATGTTTTTCTGGAACTCTCTTGCTTTTTCAATGATCCAACAGATGTTGGCAATTTGATCTCTGGTTCCTCTGCTTTTTCTAAATCCAGCTTGAACATCTGGAAGTTCATGGTTCACATACTGTTGAAGCCTAGCGTGGAGAATTTTGAGCATTACTTTGCTAGTGTGTGAGATGAGTTTTAATAAAAAACACTTAAGTATGACTACTATATGATAAACTTCATCGTAGAAGAGGAAGAGCATTTGCTTTCAGATCATAAGACAAGAGTGAAGGCTGTGTTTTCTGATTCTGGAAGATACTGACTATGTGACAAACAAGGGAGTTTGTTTGAGCTTTTGGGGCCAAACGTAAAACATGCATGATTCTATACATTCACATTTTTATTTTCATAATTTAAAAATGCATAGTATGTTGAAAAACTTGGTGAAGTACAAAGCACTAATACAAAGATTTTGTTGTTATTTATATATATTGTCTAAATCGGTCATTGTTCTGAACCCACATCATCTACAGGTCTTGGAAGTAGCATGTCCTAATATTGCTTTTGTTTAAAGAATAGTTTCCACTTTTGAGGAAAGACCTGAAGGAGGTAAGGAGCTGGCAAGTGTGCCATGTGGGCAACTTGGAAAAAGCAAAAGGGCAGCATGTACCAAGGCCCTGAGACTGCAGACACTGTTCCTGGCATGATCCAGGAGGCCATGGATCAGGTTGCTATGTTCTTCCTTTGGAAAAAAAATTATTCATCTGATAAATGTTTTACACTCAGTTTTCAATTATCTTGGAACTAACATTCCCACACTGTAGGCTTTTGACAGGGACATGTGTATCTTTGTCTTTAAGCTTTTATAGATAAGACTGCTCTTTTCTGTGCTGTTTTTGTTGTTGTTCAATTGTTAAGTCATGTTTGACTCTCTGTGACTCCTTGGACTGTAGCATACTAGGTTCTTCTGTCCTCCCCATCTCCCAGAGTTTGCTCAAATTCATGTCCATCGAGTGAGTGATGCTCTCTAACCATCTCATCCTCTGCTGCCCTCTTCTCCTCTTGCTGCCCACTTCTCTTTCAATCTTTCCCAGCATCAGGGTCTTTTCCAATAAATTGGTTCTTCGCATCAGGTGGCAAAGTATTGGAGATTCAGCTTCAGCATCAGTCCTTCCAATGAATATTCAGAGTTGACTTCCTTTAGGATTGACTGGTTTGATCTCCTTGCTGTCCAAGGGACTCTCGAGAGTCTTCTCCAACACCAAAGTTCAAAAGCATCAGTTCTTCAGTGCTCCAACTTTATGGTCCAACTCTCACTTCTATACATTACTATTGGAAAAACCATAGCTTTGATTGTCCCTTATTGATGCTTCACACTGTATTTGTTTATTTGTGTTACATATGAAGTTTACATCCCAGTTAGAAGACCTTTCAGAACAAACCATTTAATTATCTCCCTTCCCTCAGAAAGGTGTAAACCAGAAACACAGCATCAAGAGATGGAGGGTAGAACTGTGTTTGCACAAACTCTACCTCCAAAATCACATTGCATTGTGCTGAGAATTGAGTCTGTCTGATTTTGCAGGGAGTGAGGAGTAGGGAACATTTTGAAAGTGGGAAAATCATATAGCTGTCACTTTTCTCATTGCCTTGGGAACCATGTGCTCATTCCTTTTCAAAAGCCATAATCGAAGTATAGTATATACATGTACTTAAAGCCCAGTTGAATTTTTCAGCACAAGACTTATGGAAACTCTCTCTTCTCAACAGAAGACTTCATCTCTTCCAAAGTTTAAAAAAACCAAAAAACAAAAAAACAAAACCAAGGTTTGGATGTCACTGAATCAAGCCTCTATAATTCTAAAAATAGTGTATCTGTAACAACCTTAGACTCTCTAACACCGCAACTTATTATACAACTTCAACTATCAATGTAATTAACATTAGACATGCGTCACTGTTGCTGCTGCTATTGTCCAGTCACTAAGTCATGTCCTACTCCTTGCCACTGCAAGGACTGTAGCCCACCAGGCTTCTCTGTCCTTCACTGCCTCCTAGAGTTTGTTCACATTCACGTCCATTGAGTTGGTGATGCCATCCATCTCATCCTCTGTCATCCCCTTCTCCTCCTGCCCTCAATCTTTCCCAGCATCATGGTCTTTTCCAATGAGTTGGCTCTTCACATCAAGTGGCCAAAGTATTGAAGCTTCAGATTCAGCATCAGTCCCTCCAGTGAACATTTAGGGTTGATTTCCTTTGGGATTCACTGGTTAGGAAAGCTCAATTATCCTTTTATTCATGGAATGCCAGATTCCTGGGAAAAGACAAGTCACCAGTAGAAGGCTTAGCACTACTCTTCCAAAAGACTTTTTAAATGACCTCCTTAAAGTAATTTTGTTTTCTGCTGTGTAAAAGAAGATTTATGTTTAATGAAGCTTTTAATGAAGACATCACAGAAAGAGAATGCCAATAGAATCTAATTTTTAAACAAGAAAATCTAATATTAAGAAGTATTTCAATATCCTGGCCTTTGCCAAGTTATAAATAAAACACACAATTCAATTATTGTCCTGCACAAAGAACAAAGTCACATTAATTTTCCTCAAGGTGGTTATTAAAGAGATAAACAGTATGTTTCCCCCCCAATTATGTCAAGGAGATGTTTGTTCCCAAGCCTCATTGGCTACTCATACAAGACAGGTCTGTCCTGTCATTAGCTCATATCTTTTGGCAAAGATGGGCCAGAAAGAATTGGTGGATTTGTTCATGGCCTCAGAAAAGGTTCTTTGTTCTTGAGGGTCTTTGAAGTAGGCTCTCAACCATTTCCATTCATCTGTGCAAAGCGGAGTATTCTTAGGGCTTACTCTTTTAAAAACATTTACCTGTTCATTTAAAGCAGGAGTCTGTTCTTGTTCTAAGAAGAAGGAGTTAAATCAAAAGAATAAAGGGAAGAGGGGCAAAAATATTTTTTTACAGAACATGAAAAACAGCACCAAAAATAAAGCTTGAAGGGAAGCAGATCAAAGAGAACAGTGCAAGCTATAAAGGAAGCAGAAAATTGCAAAAATAACAGTAATAGAGAAACAAATTGATGGGCATCAAAATGAATACAAATAAGAAAAGGGAAAGAAAAAATTTTAAAGAGATCAAAGACAGAAAGTAGAAAATAGGGAAGCATACTCTGTTGTTTTTATGTGCAATTAATTTTCATAATTGTATCAGCTGTATAACAAAAGCACAAGTATAATTTTAAAAGAAGATCAACAAATAATAAGTGGACATGGAAAAAGTAAGTCTTTTACTGACATGGCCAAACTGACATTCATGGAACTATTGCTGTCCGTTGCTTAAGTCAGACAAGCACAGAAAACTACTCTAAACTCACAATGGAAACTATTCTCTTCATTAAAATATAAATGTTAATTAAATACACACACTTATATCTGTGTCTTATTAATCTTTAGAAATGCATGTCTTATACAAAAATGGGAGCTACATATCATTATTTGTAGATGTTATTGTGATGCCAAGCTTTAGGCAAATATTCAGAAAATCAGGAAATTGTTTCCAAGAAGGTAGACAGAATGAAAATAAATATATCTTTATCACATCTAGCTACTTTTTGATAAACACATATTATGTGTGTGCTCAACCTTCTGGATTTGTAGGTCTGTTGTTTTTAATTAATTGAATAAAATGATACTCCATAAGACTTCAATTTTTGATCTTACT
This sequence comes from Bos indicus x Bos taurus, assembly GCF_003369695.1. Classification (NCBI taxonomy): domain Eukaryota; kingdom Metazoa; phylum Chordata; class Mammalia; order Artiodactyla; family Bovidae; genus Bos; species Bos indicus x Bos taurus. The sequence goes on along the minus strand of NC_040084.1, from coordinate 92,337,556 downwards.
TTTCACATAATATTTATAGTTTGCCACTTTTGACTTATCTACTAATAACTTCACCATGCCTTGTAGGCGTAAAACTTTATGCAATTAATTATGATTAAAAACTTAGAAGATCTGACCATTTTTTCATTGCTTCAGTAGAAGTGTTTCTTTTCTCTGGAAGAAAAAATAAAGAATAGAAGAATACTACCATTTGTTAGAACAGTACAACCCCAAAGTGAAGAAAGATGCCAACTTACCATATGACTGGGAGCTTCTGATCCATGCTACCTGAATGCATTTTAGACCACCCATTGTTTTCAGAAATGTAAAAATACCTTTCCACTAAATTGAGTAAATGTGTCCACCTGGAGCCACATTTGCTTGTGTGCACACCCTCCCGATTCTCATTTGTGTGTACATATGTACAAACCTAGATAGCATATTCAAAAGCAGAGACATTACTTTGCCAACAAAGGTCCGTCTAGTCAAGGCTATGGTTTTTCCTGTGGTCATGAATGGATGTGAGAGTTGGACTGTGAAGAAGGCTGAGCGCCAAAGAATTGATGCTTTTGAACTGTGGTGTTGGAGAAGACTCTTGAGAGTCCCTTGGACTGCAAGGAGATCCAACCAGTCCATTCTGAAGGAGATCAGCCCTGGGATTTCTTTGGAAGGAATGGTGCTAAAGCTGAAACTCCAGTATTTTGGCCACCTCATGTGAAGAGTTGACTCATTGAAAAGACTCTGATGCTGGGAGGAATTGGGGGCAGGAGGAGAAGGGGACGACAGAGGATGAGATGGCTGGATGGCATCACTGACTCGATGGACGTGAGTCTCAGTGAACTCTGGGAGTTGGTGATGGACAGGGAGGCCTGGCGTGCTGCGATTCATGGGGTCGCAAAGAGTCGGACACTATTGAGCGACTGATCTGATCTGATCTGATGCACAAAATGTTTTTGAATAATATTTTTGAGAAATTAACATTCTGATTATAGCACACAAGTCTGTCTGTCTAAAAGGATATCCTAAATACTCCTTATATGACTAAATTGCTCAGAATATTCAAAGAAGTAGACTTTGGTAGAAATTCCACACAAAACATATTATAGCTTCAAGAGAAGAAGAAAGCCACCATAATCTTATGACTGGGTATTGTTAGCATACATAAATAATGTCTTTCCATCAGAAGACATCCAGTCCTCCTGTTAAGATCAAGGGAAGATTCACGGAAAATTGGTGGAACTATTCCATTTGTGGGAGGTGGGATTAGGGAGGTGGGTGAGCACAAGGTAAATTTATCATTATTCTTCAGTTCTCTTTGGGAGTTATCTATTGAAGCATTCAGTTCAGTTCAGTCGCTGAGGAGTGTCCAACTCTTTATGACCCCATGAACCGCAGCACGCCAGGCCTCCCTGTCCATCACCAACTCTCGGAGTCCACCCAAACCCATGTCCATTGAGTCAGTGATGCCATCCAACCATCTCATCCTCTGTCGTCCCCTTCTCCTCCTGCCTTCAATCTTTCCCAACATCAGGGTCTTTTCAAATGAGTCAGGTCTTCGCATCAGGTGATACAGCAAAAATATTAGGATATTTCTGTGTGATGTATTTCTGTGTGAGGTGTATGTTTTCAAAGTTTTATCAGAGGAAGGAGAGGACCCAATTGGCAGAAACATAGCTCTGCCATGGGGATCCAATACTACAAGTCAGTTGCTTTCATTTCTCTCCCCTATTTTAATCATGAGGGGCTTCCCAGGTGGCGCAGTGGTAAAGAATCTGCCTGCCAATGCAGGAGACCCAAGAAATGCAGGTTTGATCCCTGGGTCAGGAAGATCCCCTGGAGAAGGAAATGGAAACCCACTCCAGTATTCTTACCTGGAAAATTCCATGGACAGAGAAGCCTGGTGGGCTACAGTCCATGGGGTTGCAAAGAGTTGAACATGACTGAGCGAACACAAAACAACAACACACATTTGTAACCATGATGCTCTCAGAGGCAGCAACTTTGTGCTCCTCAGAGCCAAGAGCCAAGTCCAGTCACCAGCTTTAGCTAGTGAAGGGACCATGAGAAGGATGAGGAATCTGGGACAAGAGTGCTGACTCACCAAAGAGGATGGAGTTGGTGGGAAGAGCTAGGGAAGTGTGTCAGCCACGTGCAAACACCGTTAGGGATGCCTGTAGCCCCTAATCAACCCCCGAGTAATTAGGTCTCAACGAAAAGTAGCAGAGGAAGCTGCTACAAATAATCGGGAGGCGCGTTTAAAAAAAAAAAATGCCCAACGCAGTTATCATCTCAGGTTACAAAAAGGAAGGTGTACAAAATGTAATTATGAGATGAATTATTTGGAGGCTTCTCTAATGAAAAGCATTCTCTAGAAAAGATTAAATAGAAGTCTGATAGTGAGTCCATTGTCTGATAGTGAGCTTGTCGTTCTCATTGTCTTTCTAAGCCTCCATAAATCCACAGGAAGCTTCTGTTTATCGATTTTATTTGCAGAGTGCACTCAGGGCATAAAGTAATTTGATTTTTTTTAAATGGGGTTTAGGGTCTGCCCCTATAGGGTTATAACTTACCAAGCATAAGAGCCAACACATAAAAACAAACATGCAATTTAAAGAGAGCAGGGCTCAAGATGGGAGAACCTGGGAAGAGAGCAAGGTGGTGGGATTACCCTCGCTCCCCCATATATCTGCTGGCCAGAAACCTCCCGGGGAGTGACATTTTGGCTGCCTTTCATGCATGGCATCACCAAATTGTTTTGAAAAATGCATCAAGCCCACAAAAAAAATGAGCACAATAGTCATTTAGCAAATAAGAGGGGACGAAGAAAATTTTCTTTATTGTTTATCAGAGCTAAAAATGCTGTTAATGTTAACCATCTCTGCAGCTTGTGTAAAATTTGTCCTTTCCCCATCAAAGTCAGATGCCCAGACTGATCAATGCTGCTAATGTTGTCCCCAATCCAATGCCTCCCGTGTGTGCAAACTCTGCAACTTGCAGGCTGTAAACTGAAGAATAATGCCTTGTGTTTTTATACTTCTTTTACAGAGAATCTTTTTTTTTTTCATTCTGAGCATTCGTGGGTAATTAAACTTTATAGAAGAATGTTTTTTCTTTAGCAACCCCATTAAGGTTCTGTTGCACTTGTCCACTGCCTCATAAAAGAAAAAAAAAAAAAAAACGCTGCCACATCAGTGCCTTTTCTACTTTGTGAGGCCTCTTGGCTCCTTGCTTCCCAGTGAGGCTTCGTGATGAGAAAGCTCCATAGTTGAAATTACAAACGCCGAGGCAGGGAAGAAAGGCACACAAAAGAATGCCATGTGTGGGGCCCATAATGCACAGAGAGCTAAGGAAGGACTGGCCTTTCTGCCTTCGTGGAAGGTAGGTGATGAAGGGCCTTTGTGAGACTTTTTGGAGATTACATAACCATGACAGTTACATAAATACAGAAACATGTGTACTCAGCTGTGCAGTGTTATAGCCGCAGCTTCAAAAGAGGCAGGGTAGCTGTGAACTGCTGGGGACACCAGGGGTACACCTGGCAGCCAGCAATCAGAATCCTTTGAAATGGAGTCTTAAAGGCAGAGCATCAAAGAGCATCTTCACGATCTGCAAACAGTCACACGCGGCTGCAAACGAAAGGGCAATCGTAGCCTGTTGGGAATGGACCAGTGGGCAACCTCTTTGGTGACACCTACACTAATGGAAAAATATCACCACCCATAACAGTGTCTTTGAACAGAGATGCAAGGTTGCCTCTGGGCATCAGACTCCTCAAGGGGAAGGCTTTTGCCTGACCCATCTATCATTCAAACTGCGGCAGTCCAGAACTCAAAAAACCTAGTACAAGCCTGGGCGGGAGGGGAGTACCGGGGAGAATGGACACATGTATATGTATGGCTGAGCCCCTTCACTGTTCATCTGAAACTATGACAACATTATAGCCAGCTATACCCCAATACAAAGTAAAAAAACTAAGAAAAAAAAAAGATGAACACTTCAGATTAAAAAAAAAATCCTAGTGCAAGAGTGCTGATCCAGGAAGTCTGTAATCACTGCTCGGTTAACAGCGCACATCACACACACATCCTGTGGTCAGCTTCATGGAGCAGGAAGACATAATGTAGGTTGTAATGTAAGCTAACCATTCTTGACAGCTCACTATGTGCTAAGTCTGATCTAACCCTCACAGAGGCACTTAGGAGTTTGGTATAGAACTGTCACCATGGACAAAGTCCCCAAAGGAGGACTTTGGGAAGCTAATTAACATGCCCATCAATGAAGTGATGAATCAACAGCTCTCAACCATTGGCTGATATTTCCATGTGTGTTAGTTGCTCAGTCGTGTCTGACTCTTTGAGACCCCATGAACTTTAGCCCACCAGGCTCCCTGTCCATGAAATTCTTAAGGCAAGAATACCGGAGTGGGTTGCCATTCCCTTCTCCAGGGGATCGTCCCAATCCAGGGATGGAATTCAGGTCTCTTGCATTGAAAGTAGAGTCTTTATTGTCTGAGCCACTAGGGAAGCCCATAAACACCTTTAAATTACTTCATTAAGTCATAAACTCATATTTTTTTCAGTGGGAAATGTTTCCTGAAAAAGTGTTTTCTCGAATTTAGCCATAGGAATAATCTCTTTAAAAATAATATTTAAACATTTTAAACATATTGTCATTTACAACGAATCCACTTGATAAGTTCCTTTGAAGCTAGAGTTTGAAATGTCGTTGAACCATCCATTCCTACCATGGCTATTATTGTTCAGGATCACATAATTAAATGTGGATTCAGTACATGGCAGAGAATCATGTTAACACACGAGCTAAGAAGAATGAGGTTATAGAGGAGTTCCGCAACAAACACGATATGAGGAGGTAAAGGTGGTGCGGAGGGCTGGTCCTGAAGTGTTTCTAAGACAGTGTTTCTCAGAGGGTAGCTCATGGGGCCCATGTGCTTTAATAGCTCCTGGGAGGCTTGCTAAAAATGACTCCTTGGATTCGAGCCTGAGACTCTGTTTTAATAATCTGCCTAGATAATCTTATGCCTAGCAAAGTATGAGGACTTTTGACCCAGACTCCAACCCTCTAATTAAGCTTGTGCCAGAGATTAGAAAATGTTACAAGGAATAGTACAATGCAAGATAAGGGAAATCGCGGTTTCTATAAGTCCCTGTAGAGACTGGCCACTCCCACTTTTCAGAGACAACCTGAATCCTGGTGCTAACTCATTATATATAAGGAGAGCCAGCAGTTGTGTTTTCAAGAGATTGGAGCAGCCCTGGGACATTATTCTGAAATACCATAGTTAGAGAGGACAACTTTGAGGTGACCTCATTTTCAGCCATGTGATTTTCCTTTCCAACTCTTTTTTTTGGCCTTCTTTGAAAATTAAAGTAATTCCAGCAGGAGAAGTAAGCAAACGTTGCTAGAACTTTTGTATAGATGATCTTAACTATGAATAGGCAGAGTTGAAAAATAGCAATAACTAACACTTTTTAAACCTTTTGGAATGCATTATCTCATTTTGCTTTGGATAAAACATACCAAGTAGTCACTATAATCTTAGTTCAACTCATATTGAGATTGAGGTTCATAGTCTTGCTCAAGACCATGCAGATAATAGGGAACAGAGCCATTTATTCATTTCTTCAGCAAACAAATATTGGTTGTCTACCCAGGATTACAGAGATGAGTAAGACAGACCAGGTTCTTGCTCTCAGGGAGGTGACATTGTAGTCAGCAATCCAAGAGAATGCTAATCAAGGTCACGACCAAAATTCCACCCAATATCACCTCTATAATGAAACGCCTTCATCTGTCATCATGGCACCTGCCAACCTCAACCTTCTTTACATCACCTATCTATATCCCACAGCATCTTGTGATACAGAGCTTAACAGGATTCTGGGAACCTGTGAGAGAACATGGTGCTAAAAGTAGGAGAAAAGATTTCAAGGAAAAAAGAAAGTGGGTGGAGAAAAATATGTAAAGTCACAACCGCGGCTACTCGCTAACTGTACCCTTCTGTCTTGGCTGCTGGCTGGCCTTGCCCTGTGTAACATATTCTCTTCTTGTCTCACCTCCACCGCAGCAGCAACATCGGCGTGTTCTTCTGCGGACCCAAAGCTCTCTCAAAGATACTTCAAAAAATGTGCCGCGTATATTCATCCGCTGACCCCAGGGGGGTTCACTTCTATTACAACAGAGAAAGCTTCTAGACTTCGGAGGGAAAAAAAAAAATCCACATGTTGTATAAGTGGCTACAATCATATAGGTCAAGCGTCAGGAAACTTTTCCCCAAAAGTGCCAGATAATAATTATTTTAGATTTTGTGGACCGTATGGTCTCAGTTGCAACTACTCAACTCTGCCGTTGCAAGCACCAAAGTAGCCCCTGTATCTTAACAAATGGAGGTGGCTGAGTTCCAGCAAAACTTTATTTATGGACAGTGAAACCAAATTTCATATAATTTTCTTCTGTCATAAAATATTCTTCTTTTGATTTGTTCTCAACAATTTTAAAATGTAAGACATTCTTAGCTCATGGGTTGTCCAAAAATGGGTGGTGGGCCAGATTTGACTTGTAGGCAGTAGTTTGCTGAGCCCTGATATAGGTCATCTTTCCCAAGCTTGTTTTCATGCTTAACAATACGCCCAAATGGAGACCGGCATGGCTGCTTGGCTCATAGCCTCCTTTAGAAGTCATTTCAAATTTCATCTCCCTGATGGCAGAGACATCTGCCTTGTATCCAAACCTGATCTTTTCTGCTTTAAACTTAAGCTCCTTTGTGCTTTTTTCATCCTCTATAGATCTGAGAAATCACCAATGGGGGTTATCTTTCACAAAAATCCTTTCTAACTTGAAAATGATAATAAAACCATCCTTTACCTATCCCTTTTCTAGTCCAAACAATACTGAACTCTTAACTTTTCATCCAAGGATATATACCCTAGCACTTCAATCATTCTTGTTGCCCTTCTTCAAATCCATTTTCATTCTTCACATCCTTTTAAAATGTGTTGACTAAAATGAGATGTAACATTCTAATCTAAGCATGACTAGTAGTGTATAAAAGAGTGATTTTTTTTAGAGCTTGGATGCCATATGCTTTTCAATACAACTAAATTCTGTTTGCATCTCTTTCTTCCTTTCCTTCCACATTTCTTTCTTTCTCTCTTTTAATAAGTACTTTTTGTTACTATCACATTTTGATCTATGGTTATCTTGATACTTACACCTCAGCTCAACTTCTACCCCACAAACATACTGGATTTTTTTTTTTAATTTTATACTCTTATTGAGCCAGTATTTCCATGCCATGCAACTGTTTTATCCCAAAAATGTTCAAAAAATACTTTTCATATTGTATAGTTTTCTCTACTGGTATCAATTCTTTTTTTAGAATTTTTCTTTCTAATATTTCAATATTGTTTTTAAGTCTGTCACCAGATACTAATACTAATATTTAGCTCAGTTTATCTCAAATCTTTTGTTCAGTGTTCAAGTTTAGACTCCTTTCTTTAGATTCAAGTTCTTTAGATTCTAAGATTCTTTAGATTCAAGATCAAGGACTCCATGATGAATTTTTGTTACTGCCTGTTAATATGAGCACCCAGTTGGGAACACGTTAAAGATAACTAACCATTGAGAATGGCACATCGCCCTATACTGTCTTAGCTTAAAAATAAGATATCATATACAATGAAACAAAAACATTTATTGAAATTAAAACAGATTATGTTTTACAAATGCTTCTTATCTTTTTAGGTGGCCATTCTGCCATAGAATAGAATTTAATTGGTCTGACCTGATTTGTTTCTACAAAGTTAGGCAGCCACTTAAGCTCTTCCAAGTATTTCTAAATTGTAAATTGATCATTTGTTTTACTTTATCCTCAAATAATAATGCTGATTCTGTAAATTCTAGGGTATACACTTAACTATATTCTAGGGGAAAAGTTAGGTATATGCTGATGTCTCAAAAATTATTTCTACTAACTCTGCATTGTAATTTATTAGTATCTTTAATTATTCCTTGGAGAATATCATCCAAATTCTACAAATTTTAGTACACCAAATCTTTCTGTCTATTTATTTCCCCATTTAAGTTTGATTAGCCTTTACAACTAGGCATTTCTGTAGTCAAATATGTTTATCTAAACTTTAGCAGGAAAATAAATATATTAAAATATTTTCTCTTGATTATATTCAATTCTTACTTTTCTTTTCCTGTCTATTTGTAAATAAAATGTACTCTCTAGTCAACTAAACTTGTCTAATAAATATACTTGTCATTAAAAATAGGTTTCAGTCTCTGTAGATTTCTTTTAATTTTGTTATAAACCTAAAATTGTTCAAAACATAGAAAAATTTTAAAAAAAGATTTTCCTGCATTTGAAAAAATCTTTCCTGTTTGCATCCATTTTTAGTTTTGAGCTTTAGGTTATTTCTTTAAACACCATGTAGAATCCGACCTATCTCAATAGTAAAAATATGAAAAAAAATCAGTAGATTTCTTTAATGCAGCAATAATCAAATAGAAAATACAGGTTTTTTTAAAAAGGATATTGTCTATTCAAAATAGAAACAAAGATATAGCAAACATAAACTTATCTGACAAGAATTATGTAAGGTGATTTGATAATTAGCAAACATTTACAAAGAGACATTTTTAATTTGGTAGAAATAACATGTTCCTAAATAGGAATATTAAGCATACCAAAAATATTGATTTGTTCCAAGTTAATTAATAGATTAAATAAAATTACAATCAAAATTTAAATTCTCTTTAAAACTTTTTGAAATACTAGATATGCTAAAGTTTACCTAGAAGAATATATAAGCAAGAAGAAGCAAAAAAAAAAAAAAAAATGTGAAAAGGAAAAGAGAAGAAAGAAAGAAAAAAGGAGAAGAAAGAAAGAAGAACAGAACAGAAGGAGAAGAGAAGAAAGAGAAAAGGAAATTCAGCATCCAGAAGCATCATTGTAAAACCTAAGATCGTAAAGTAACCAGAAAGATAACACTAAATTACTTACAAATAAACAACAATAAATTTGACAGCTGCCTTCTCAGAAGCAGAAGTAGAGACCAAATGATAATGAAGTTATATCTTCAATGTGCTGAAGGACATAACTATAAATTGAGATTTTTGTGCTTAGTGAAGTTATTGGGCAAAAGTGGAGACCAAAAAAAAAAGTGAAGGCAAAATAACAGATATATTCAAACAAAAGAATGACTCAGAATGGAGCTTCAGAGGAGTAGAGCAAGGTAGAATTCGAGTCAAACCACTGATCTCCTTTCTGCTTCAGAATTCTCTGTGCTTTTTTTTTTAGATTTTTATTTTACTATAAAGATCAAAACAGTATGGTACTGGTACAGAAATAGAAATATAGACCAATGGAACAAGATAGAAAGCCCAGAGATAAATCCACACACCTGTGGACATCTTATCTTTGACAAAGGAAGCAAAAATATACAGTAGAGAAAAGAGTCCCTTCAGCAAGTTGTGCTGGAAAAACTGGTCAACTATATGTGAAAGAATGAAATTAGAACACTTCCTAAGACCATATACAAAAATAAAGTGGATTAAAGACCTAAATGTAAGACCAGAAACTATAAAACTCTTAGAGGAAAACATAGGCAGAAAACTCTCTGACATAAATCACAGCAAGATCCTCTATGACCCACCTTCTAGAGTAGTGGAAATAAAAACAAAAACAAGCAAATGGGACCTAATTAAACTTAAAAGTTTTTGCACAACGAAGGAAACTATAAGCAAGATGAAAAGACAGCCTTCAGAATGGAAGAAAATAATAGCAAATGAAACAACTGCCAAAGAATTAATTTCTAAAATATACAAGTAGCTCATGCAGTTCAATACCAGAAAAACAGATAACCCAACCAAAAAGTGGGCAGAATACCTGAATAGACATTTCACCAAAGTCATACAGTTGGCTAATAAACACATGCTCATTATCAGAGAAATGCAAATCAAAATTACCGTGAGGTATTGATAGCTTAGGGTGAACAATATCGGATTCATGATCTCCAAAGAAGATTTAGCTTCTGGATCAGGGACCAGGCTTGATTACTCAGAGCTTTTATGTGGAAAAGTTTTATTCCAGTGAAGAAGAACAGAGAAAACCTCTGACACAGACATCAGAAGAGGGATGGAGAATGCCCCCCTCACTACCAGACCCACTCCCACAACATACATTCTAATACAACAAGATTAGTTAGAAGGTTCCTGACTAAGGAGAAACATGTCCTCAAGCAAGATACATTGTTATCATATAATCATTAGTACAGAGCTTAAGGAAAAACATACCCTTGAGCAAGACAGTTGTTTTGTTGCATAATCATTAGCTCTGGTCTTAAAGAAAAGTCTTATGTGACTAAGACTAAGGAATGTAGGAAAAAAATGTTTGTCCCTTTCTCCTCCTTGAGAGCCCTGGACCCCTCCCTCCTTGAGGTCCCCCAACACCTTATCAACGTACCTAAGAATCAACTCTCTCAGTATCATCTCACACCAGTCAGAATGACCATCACCAAAGAGTCTACAAACAGTAAATGCTGGAGAGGGTGCATAGAAAAGGGAACCCTCTTGCACTGTTGGTGGGAATGCAAACTGATACAACCACTCTGGAGAACAATATGGAGATTCCTTTAAAAACTAGGAATAAAACTACCATATGACCCAGCAATCCTTCTACTGGGCATATACCCTGAGGAAATCATAATTGAAAAAGACACTTGTACCCCAGTGTTCAGTGAAGCACTATTTACAATAGCTAGGACATGGAAGCAACCTAGATATGTTCATCAGCAGATGAATAGATAAGGAAGTTGCGGTACTATACACAATGGAATATTACTCAGCTATAAAAAGGAATGCATTTAAGTCAGTTCTAATGAGGTGAATGAACCTAGAGCCTATTATACAGAGTGAAGTCAGAAAGAGAAAGACAAATATCATGTATTAATGCATATATCTGAAATCTAGAAAGATCATACTGACACTCCTACATGCAGAGCAACAAACCAGACAGAGACATAAAGAACAGACTTTTGGACTCGGTGGGAGAAGACGGTGGGATGATTTGGGAGAATAGTATCGAAACATATACGTTATCATATGTAAAACAGATAGCCAGTGGGAGTTTGATGCATGCTGCAGGGAACCCAAAGCCGGTAGGTACTCTGTGACTACCTGGAGGGCTGGGGAGGAACATAGGAGGGGGGTTCAGGAGGGAGGGGTCACATGTATGCCCATGGCCGTTTCATGTTGATCTATGGCTGAGGCCATCACAGTATTGTAATTATCCTCCAATTAAAATAAATAAATTTTTTTTTTAAAAAGAGTGACACAAAGTAGACATGAGTAGGTAGATGATAGAAAGTTGACAGAGAAAGAGATGGAGAAATAGAGAGATAGATAGATCTTAAAATAATAACAATGCTGATCAAAATCTCAAGAAATATGGCTGACATATTTCAGCCATAGGCTACTAGCTTAGCTTCTATATGGTTATAGAACTGAATGTAATCAAAAGAACAGATCAACGTGCTGCCGTTCTGCTAACCACTAAACAATAAATATGCTTCCATCAGGTGAGTTAAATGCAGCAACACAACTAAATTAAGCCACATTCATTTCCTACCTTGTTTGTATATTACTTTCCAGACAGAGCCATCTTCCCAGAAAAAAATCTCATGCTGATGACCCTGGGATGTGTATTTATGGCCTTTAAAGTTGTTCAGTCATCAGACCAGATGTTTACTTCCTACTTTTAAGATTTTGGAATTATTTATGAATCTGAATAAGCTGTTCACATGTATAAAAATAAATATTTCACTTATTGATTATTTTTCATTGCCTGGGCCTTCATTGCTGTATGTGGGCTTTCTCTAATTGTGGCGAGTGGGGGCTACTCTCTGGTTATGGTGTGCAGTGGCTTCTCTTGCTGTAGAGCACAGGCTCTAAGCAGGCAAGCTTCAGTAGTAGCAGCACATAGACTCAGTAGCTGCAGCTACTCTCAGGCTCTCGGGCTCTGAGCATGATGCATCAGTATTTGTGATACACACAGTGTGTGGAGATCTTTCTGGACCAGGGATCAAACTCCTATCCCCTACATTGGCAGAGGAATTCTGATCCACAGTACCACCAGGGAAGTTCTGGTGCCTTTTCTTGTCCACAGGTTTTTAAAACTTATTAGATGATATTTTTCCTTTATTTTGTCTATTGACGAATGTTTGTGTGTCCATTGCAATATCAGTCTACTCTCCATGGTTAATTGCCCGCAATGGTGTCTCTTAATTTATTGTTATCTCCAATTTATTGTTATCTCCACAACTATAACTATTTTCAAAGTGTGTATCTCCAAAACATGAAATTCAACTCTTTTTTATTGTTAGCAGCAACTAAAACAGTTGACTCCTTCTCCCTTCTTTTGACTCTGATGTCATACTGACCCTTAGTTTTCTTCTCAGGCTCCTCTGTTCAACTTTAAAATGTCAGAGTGTCCTAGGGCTTGGTCACAGTTCTTGTCTTCACATGTCTACCCTTTACTCTTGACTGGAAGCACACATTTCCATGATTTTGAACCAATGAGTTCCAGATCTAAAACTCCAGCATATATTTCTCCTCTGGATTCCAGTCTGATATATACAACTGCTTACTCCACCACCAAAATATAATAAGCATCTCAAATTTTACATATCCACAACCAGACTCTTTTTCTCCTCATAAACCTGCTATTCCTCCGTTTTTGTTGTTGTTGTTTTTTGTTTCAGTACTGAGAAATCTGTATGCAGGTCAAGAAGCAACAGTTAGACTTGGACATGAAACAACAGACTGGTTCCAAATCAGGAAAGGAGTATATCAAGGCTGTATACTGTCACCCTCTTTGTTTAACTTATTATGAGTACATCATAAGACATGCCTGGCCAGATGAAGCAAAAGCTGGAATCAAGATTGCTGGGAGAAATATCAATAACCTCAGATATGCAGATGACACCACCCTTATGGCAGAATGAGAAGAACTAAAGAGCCTCTTGAAGTAAGTGAAAGAGGAGAGTAAAAAAGTTGGCTTAAAACTCAACTTTCAGAAAACTAAGATCATGGCATCCTGTCCCATCACTTGATGGCAAATAGATGGGGAAACAATGGAAACATTAACAGACCTTATTTTGGGGGGCTCCAAAATCACTGCAGATGCTGACTGCAGCCATGAAATTAAAAGACACTTGCTTCTTAGAAGAAAAGCTATGACCAACCTAGACAGCATATTAAAAAGCAGAGGCATTACTTTGCCAACAAAGGTCCATCTAGTCAAAGCTATGGTTTTTCCAGTAGTCATGTATGGATGTGAGAGTTGGACTATAAAGAAAGCTGAGCACCAAAGCATGGATGCTTTGAACTGTGGTATTGGAGAAGACTCTTGAGAGTCCCTTGAACTGCAAGGAGATCCAACCAGTCTATCCTAAAGGACATCAGTCCTGAATATTCATTGGAAGGACTGATGCTGAAGCTGAAACTGCAATACTTTGGCCACCTGATTCAAAGAAATGACTATTGGAAAAGACTCTGATACTGGGAAAGATTGAAGGCGGGATGAGAAGGGGATGACAGAGGATGAGATGGTTCGGTGGCATCACCGACTCGATGCACATGAATTTGAGTAAGCTCTGGGAGTTGGTGAAGGACAGGGAAGCCTGGCATGCTACAGTCCTTGGGGTCACAAAGAGTCAGACACAACTGAGCGACTGAACTGAATGTCACCATCATCTACCAAAATACCTATAATAAAAACACTAAATACATCAGAGTTATCTTTAATTCTTCTCTTTTTCTCACCAGTCCCCTCAAATCCCTATCCCAAACCACTGTTTCATCATCTTCTTTCTTCTACATATTCCTAAAAATAGTTCACTAAAGCATATGTCAAGCTTTGGTGACCTTGGATATGTACAATAGAAACTTCCAAGTGAATGCTTATAGGTAGTCCAACTTCAGGCAATCTGTATAGCAAATCTGATCCACAAATAGGCAAAAACAAAGGACTGCTCATCAGGGTAACTAGTCTGTCCCTTCACTAAGAGATGGCTGGCATCCTAGTTATGTGTTTCATCTACATAGATCATCTCATTACCAAATAATAGAAAGTTTTCTTAGACACAGCAGTAATTATTATGCTGGATTTTTTTCTCTTTTCTTTTTCTTTTCTTCAATTCTGAAATTGTTTTCCCTATCAAATTATTATAAGAATTCTGCATCTCTAAGTTGCTTTTTCTCAGTTCTGTCCCTCTGAACAAAAGAAAAGCTATTTTAAGAATTCTTTATCAATTTCAAACACCTTCAAAACTTCCTAATTGATCTTAAAGAAAACAGCTCAGTAATGATCCAGTCTCAGTTTACTGATTTAACTAATTATGCCAACTAAGGAAAGGACTGTCACCATTACATTTTTTATACAACAGTCTTGTGCCATTTCCTCCAAATCTCAAGCCAATTTACCTCAAAATTCAAATTTTTAAAAAATGTTTGCAGTGTAGGACTATAATCAACAATATGTGGTACCCACAAATGATCCTAGCAAAATATATGAAAACTTTACAAAGAAAATCATAGAACTCTATCAACCACTTCCTTCTCACACTAACATGAATGGGGGTGCTCCTTCTCTACTGTCTCACCCCCACCTTGAGACTGTGTGGTGGGGACTTGTCAAGTATTCTTGTCCTATCCTAAACAAAAATCTAGGAAAGGTTGAGAGGAAGGGTCTGGGAAGAGGGTGGGAAGGGGAGTATTATAGAACTAAGAATGCTGAAGAAAAGGATTTGTAAGTCTATATACAAGGGACTTCCCTGCTGGACCAGTGGTTAAGACTTCATCTTCCAATGCAGAAGGTACAAGTTTGATTCCTGGTCAGGGGGCTAAGATCCCACATGCCTCAAGGCTCAAAACCATAAAAACAATAAAAGCAACATTATAACAAATTCAATAAAGACTTTAGAAATGGTCCACATCAAAAAAATAAAACCGTAAAAACAATTAAAGTTAGGACCTTTCTCCAATGGGGATCTGTTCACTTTTTTAAAAAAATCTATGTATGAAGTCCTGGGAAAATTCCCAAGAGGTCAATATGTAAAACCAACCAGAAACAACAGCAGATGACTTGAGATTTGAACTCTGGTGAGGAATATCATCCAGGTTTCACATCAGCCTCTAGGTCGCACACATGAAGCATACCAGAATAGAATTGCAAAGGCTTTAAAAACTAAATTGATATTGGAACCACAAACCACAGAAGTGGGCCAGGCTGTGTGTTCTGAACCTAAACCTGTTAACTGCCAGCTAAAATAGAAGATCTAAATAAGAACCAGAGTGTCATAACATTATACTCAAAATGTGCAGGACACAATCCAAAATTTTTGTCATACGGAGAGCTAGGAAAATCTCAACTCAAATGAGAAAAGAAAATCAACAGATGCCAACACCAAGATGACACAAATGTTGGAATTATCTAACAAGAATTTTAAAGCAGCTATCATCAAAAGGATCCAACAGGCAACTGCAATCACTCTGAAACAAATGGAAGAATAAATAATCTCAGCAAAGACATAAAAGATACAAAAAGAACCCAATGCAAATTTCAGAATTTAAAAATATAATAACTGAAGAAAAAGCTCACTAGATGACTTGTGGTAAGTAAGATAAGGACCTGAAAATGTCCACATCTTAATCCCTGGAACTTGTGAGGTGTTTTGGCAAAGGGCAATTAAAATTCTAAATGGAATGATGGTTGCCTTGAGATGATCCTCTTGAAATGGGAAGATCATCTTAGATTACCTGGACAGGCCACATTTTATCATAGGGAGTTTAAAAGTAGAAGAGGGAGACAGAAAGGTCAGAGTCAAGAAGCGGAAGTTGGAATGTGATGGATGGCTTTGAAGGAGGAAGGGGCTGCAAGCCAAAGGATGTGGGCCTCCCCTAGAAGCTGGGAGAGACAAGGATACAGATTCTCCTCAGAGCCTTCAGAAGGGAACATAGCCTTGCCAACACCCTGATTTTGTTCTGTGAGACTCGTGTTGGAGTTTGACCTAAAAACATACAAGATCACAAGATAGGGTTATGGGATTAAAAGATGCAAAGTACTATGTATAAAATAGGCAAGCAACAAGGATATATTATTCAGAAAAGGGAAATATATCCACTATTTTGTGATTTCTCAAGGGGTGTATAAAAACAAACACCAACTAGATTTGGCCTATGGGCCATAGTTTGCTGATGCCAGAATTAGAACATGAATAAGCCTCACAATCATATTGAGGGAAAAAAAGTTATTGAAGAATAGATATAGTGAGGAACTATTCAACAAGATTAAAAAACATACAAAACAATATTATTTACTCATATACACACATAATCAGATAGATGTAAATGTACAGAAATTAAATTACACATCCAAACTCAGAACACTAATTATTTCTGATAATAGGAAAACAAGGAAGGACCTCAATAATCTTGGTTATATTTATTGCTTAAATTGGATTTTTAATGTGTATTACATAAACTGTAATTTTTCATGCACTTGACATATTTTATAATATTAAAACTTTCTTGGTAGATTTTTTTTTCTCTGCTAAGCAAGGGATGACTCCTCAAGTTATCAAGGGATGTATGGATTGTCCTCAATGGATGGACAGTAGGTTCCCAGGTTCATCCTTCTTCAGGGTTTATACACTTGTCCCATATATTAAAAGTGAGGGTTTGAAAAAACTTGGTTTTCTGGAACCCAGGAAAGCATGTTCAATTCATCATTGTGCCTGTGTCAAGGAAGCTTGGCTTTCATCTCGACAATAACTGTCTATAAAATTTCCAAAAGTCTGTGATGAAAGAGACCCAGACACTCAATGTCTCCCATCACTGCCATCTCCCAACACACATGATCACTTGCTCAGTCATGTGAGATTTGGATTTTTAAGAAGACACACCTCCAGTTCACAAGGATGTCATTTGCTAATCCTCCAAATGCTCTGTCTTAGCCACCATCACATAGCTACTGTCACATCGAGTTCTAGGACCTTCCACTCTGCTTCTAGTCACTTACTCTCTTTAAATTTTGAAGTAAGGATCAGAGTATGGCAAAAACACAATATGGAAAGAAAATATGAGACAAGATCTGGCACAAACCTCTAAAACTACAGCAGATAGCAAGCTAGAAGGCAGGCTCAGTCTACAAAGAGCAGCTAGGCAAGAAGACAAGAGTCATGCCCAAAGAAGGGCCATAGGTCAGGCAACAGTGGACATTAAGACTTCCAAGAGATAGACACATCCAGGGAAGGAAAGTAGACCAAGGTAGTGGAAAACCCAGATGGGTAGCACATTGGATTGAGGATGACAAGTGTCATCAACAGGAAGCTTCAAACCTAGCAACCAGGGCAGTGGCTGCAGGATTGGGTGTCAGAAGCAGAGATACCTGGACTCACTTGAGGATGGCAAGGTGGTGAGAACCAAAACAGCGCTCAGGTCTCAGCAGTGAAGCACATGGGAGCCCAGAGACGTCACAGGGCTCTGGGAAGCTGCAATATTCAGCCCGTCTCTTGTCTGATTCGGTCCAAGAACCAGGGCAGATGTCAGTGAATGGCAAGACCCAGCCCAGCTCCTGTGACCTGGGGAAGGTCACAGGAAGAGAAAAGGGAGGGCAGTTGCCTTTCCTCTTCTTACATTTGTCAATTTCCTCCCGCCTCTCCCTCCTATCCCCACCCAGGTAGTCATTATTTGTACTAACATCTGCAGCACATTTTTGAGATTCACTGCTGGTACAAAGAAAGCATCCCAAAATAAAGTCATGCTATTGTATTTTTCCTTAATGGTGCATCTTGGTTTGAAAATTGCTTAAGTTTTGGAAATGTCTCTCCATCCGGCATGATTAATGTGATACATACAGAAGAGCAGCCGAGTGAGTGGAGAATTAGAGTTGGTGCCAGTTCACCTCGAGGCATTTATCTTTGTTTTTTTTTTCTTTCCCCTGGTGCCTGCGCTGAGCCTGAGGGTAAGCTGACACTTTTTTTTCTTTTTTTTAACAAATTAAGCTTCATTTTCCTTTTCGCGTGTGTGTTAAGAACCTTGAAGGGAATGAGCTTTGTCTGCAACCTCCAGTACCAGCTGCCATGGCAGGAAAGAAAGAGGTGACAATTTCCCGCAGATTCCAAATGATTGTTTTAATGGGGCTGTGGTGGAGGTAACAAGCACAAAGATATTGTGCTGCCAGGAAAAAGCAGGTTCTCTCTTCCCCTAGCCTCGCGCTACATGATGTAACATTTAGCTTCTGGCTTAACGTGGCATCTCTTCCCGGCTTTGATTTATTCCCACTTTTGCAAATCACAGAGGTATGTTACAGGAGATGCATTTAGAGCTGTTGTTATAGTTCATTGAGGAGGCAGGCTGTTATCCCCACCAGAGGAGAATCTCCCACGTGGCAGGGTGAGTGACCTAGAATTAAAGGGGAAAAAAAAGTGAGGGAGAGAGAGACTGAGAGAGAGCAGGAATCTAGATGTTAGGCTGGGATGAAATTGTATTTACCTTGATTGAAAACTCTTTTATTATGAACATAATTTAGATCAGAATGGAAAATAAAACGCCTGGGCTCCTTGCCTGGCCGAGAGTGTTGCTGAGTACACAGCCGCTACAATAATGTAAGTGCATATGTGATGACTGTGTTATTGTGTTTATATACGAAGGCATTATGCTCCATCAAAGGAAATGAAAAATATCTCCATGGGTTTGCTCAGTCAGCTTCTTTAGCAGAAAACGCTTGGAGGTGTGGAATAGTAACAGTGGCCAAAATGCAGAGTCTCAAAGAACCATGCAGGCTTATGTTAAAGTCACATATCCATCTGAAACCAATGACATGCTGACCAGACCCTCGCCTCCTTGGAATAGTTAATCCTGTATTATGACGTGGGTCTAAGTACTCCCTGAGCATGAATTATGCCTGCAGCTGCTGAGTTGGGCAAAATGATGTGTAAGACAGCAATGCTGTCTGCAAGGAGACTATAGTCCAGTTGGGCAGGAAAAACACTTCTAAAGAGAGAATTAAAATTGTAGGGAGAAGGTGTGGATTTCAAGTGAGTTGCTGCAATGATTCAGATTCTAATAGGAAGTGAAGTGAAGTAAAAGTCAGTCGTGTCTGACTCTTTGCGACCCTGTGGACTATACAGCCCATAGAATTCTCCAGGCCAGAATACTGGAGTGGGTAGCCTTTCCCTTCTCTAGGGGATCTTCCCAACCCAAGGATCAAACCCAGGTCTCCCACATCGCAGGCAGATTCCTTACCAGTTGAGCCACAGGGAAGCCCAAGAATACTGGAGTGGATAGCCTATCCCTTCCCCAGCAGATCTTCCTGACCCAGGAATCGAACTGGGGTCTCCTGCATTGTAGGCAGATTCTTGACCATCTGAGCTATTAGGGTCTAGTGGGAAATGTTCTAGGAATTTAGCCACTCTCTCCAGAATGTCTGTGAGTATGTGTATTTATCTCTATATTAACATTTTATTTACATAGATGATATATATTTTACCTTCTTTTCCTAACACACTCAATTAGGAAGTCTCAATTTCCTTATTTCTACGACTTTCTCCATGTCAAAGCTACACTCTGGACCACAGAACTGAGCTAGCAGAGGCCTTTGTCTCCACGTCCCACTCTCAGCAGTGTAGAGGAGCCTCTGGATGTTTTCCTTGTCAATTCAAGTCATAATTGACTCCCCCCAGCCCACCCCTTGCCCTGAATGGTGTGGGCCAGTGCAGTGCTGGGCACTGAGTACGGCTCAGAGGAAGGCAAAGAAAATAATCAGCTCTGAGCGTCACTCTGTGCTAGAACCATGGGATGATGCTGAATGTTTCACTTGTTATCACATCTCAACATAGAATTTCCACAAGAGCAGGGATCTTATCTTATAATCAATACTCTATCCTCTTTTCCTCGTTCTGGGCTTGGCAGATAGAACATGCTCAGTAAACATCTGTTCAATGAATGGATGAATGAATGGATTTTATAGCAAAATCGGTGAAGCATGTATCATGATCCCATCTTTCTGGCAATGAAACTTCAACTCAAAGATTGAACCATCTGCACGTGGTCACACAACACATGGAGACAATTACCCACATTCAAGGTTAATTAGGTCTGACTCCAAAGACCAGCTTCTTTCCACATAAATATCATTGCTTAAAGACAAAAGACCTAAGCCTGATCTCAGAGGGCTTACCATCAAATAGGGAAACAACACTTCACAAACAGCCTGAGGCAGGCTGTGCCAGCATCCTTTATCTGGCAGTAGCTGGTGACCCACTCACTCTCTCGTCTATACCATAAAGGGGAGGAAAGTAATTACTAGCACACTTGGTTTTGTCTACCCATGTTTTTCCAGGCCAAAATAACCTAAGAGTAGGAATGTAAGCAAAAACTTTAAATTTCTGATTCCAGTGTACACTTTTTTTTTTCTGATTTTGCACTTATAAATTTGTATCAGATGGGTCTGGATTCTCAGCCGTTTTCCTCTCTTCTTGTGCCAGCTCACTGTGGTGACAATGTATTACTTGTAAAAGATCACGCCTCTGACCTGAGCTAAAGACATGGCTGATAGGAGGCAGGATAAGAGGGATTGAAGCACAGAATCTGGGGTCCCATTCTACCATTCAGATGCCAGTCAAATTTGTAAAATGACCACAGTTGTGAGGCTCAGATGATAAATGCCTCCGTAGGAAGATCAGATTGTTACCACCTTAACCCAGTGATAAATTTTAGTATCACTCACGGTGCACCAACCAGAAATTAGCTACCACCCATTGTAATTAAAATGAAATACACAACGACACCTATGACGTATTCTTGCCAGAATGTTTAACGTAAATCTGATTGGGTCTTTCCATACAGGGCATAGAGAATAGGTTAGATGGCACCACAGAAACAATCAGACACATACAGAAGGAGGGACATTTTAAAGATAATGGACCTGGTCTCTTCAAGCCAGAGTCATGATTGTTAAAAAAAGAAAAGCAATGTTGAACTGTAAAAATAAATAAATAAAATGAAATGGAGGATGGGAGGATTTTTCTAGATCAAGAGATATTTAAAGAAATATAGTAAGTGTGACAATTTAATTCTGATTTAAACAAAAGAGCTATAAAGTTATTTATGGGAAAGAACTGGGGAAATTTGAATATACACTAAGTTTTAGATATTAGGGAATTGTCAAGGATGATAATAATTTACAGTTATGTAGAAAATGTCCTTATATTTTGGAGGTGCATACTGAAGTACTTAAGAGTGTAGTGTCATGATATCTGTAACTTAAATTACTTCCACCAAAATAAAACAGATGCAAATATAGAAAATGTAGATGATGGGCTTATGGATGATCCTTATTCAGACTCTCTACTTTTTAGGATGTAAATTTTCATAAAAAAAGAGAATCTGAAAGGATGATACAATACCTGTGACTTGTTGAACAGAATTCCTGGCACACAGTATAGGCTTATTAATATTGGCTTTTCCAATGATTATTGTTTGTTATTATTTCCAGCTGTCACTGCTGCTACTGATGTGTCTGCCAACATTACCATGAAGGCCGCTGCCCCCAAAGGCCAGACTGCTGGTGTCATTGTGGACTGCAGCCACCAGTTCCTGCCTAAGCACAAAAGCCAGTGTTGCTGAGGCCTGTGTTCTCAATAACCCACATTGTTTTGTTTGGCTCGATTTTTAGATTTTGGTCACTGGAAACTGGACCAGAGAAGAGTCTGTGTGGCAAGTGCTGGGCTCAATTCAGAAACAGCTTTGAAGATACTGATCAGCCCCCTGTGCTGCAGCTGCAGAGAGAAGGTCCTCCCCCAGCTTCACCTTCCCCATGCAGGGACAATGGTGGGTTTGGATACCCTGTACTTCCTCACTCACTCTTCTTTAAGAAGGAGGCTTGTGTTATCTTATTGGCAAGTTTGGGAATAGGCACTAGTCATGGACAGCCTCTGCTGATACAAAACACATGTGGTATGCCTTCAATGTGCTAAGCCTTGCCACAAAAGCTTTATGCCTACACAGGGACCCTGCAATGTTCCCTGTGATTGGGTGGGTGTTTGTCTGATTCTGAGATTCAGGATGGAAGTTCACATTGCTGCTCCTAAGCCATGTTCTCCAGCAACAAAAAACAAACAACAAAACACCCCCAGAACTATTTTCTCCTCCAGCTCCTTACTTCACTTTATTATTTGGTTTCAAACCAAATGGAAGAGAAAAGGAGTGTTATGTATCTACTTCCTCAAATGCCAACATCCTGGACCAAACAACTTGAGCTTCTAACTTTCCAGGTTCCTTCTCCGGTCCTTGAAATAACTAGGTACATGTTCTACACTCTGAGTCATGCAGATGTGCCCAGAAATACCTGAATTTTGAGAAAATACAGTTGATTCGGGATTTCTGTTCTATGCGTTTTAAATAAGTTCATTATACTGGTGATTAATAGCTATCAAACTTAAAGAGCTGGGCAAATGAGTTTTATATGAGTTATAAGACATTTTAAGATGGAGAACATTCTGAATGAAGCTGATGAAATAGGAAATTGCTATTAGTTTTCCCAGGTATTTTAATATTTCAAATTAAAAAGAGAAAGAGAACAAAGTTCCATATGCTACAAGTATAGAATTAGTAAGTCCTTTGGTAATTAATTTTTTTCTATGGTTTGGGGAAATGCTAAAGTTAACCTTGAAGTTGAAATGTCTATGACATACTGGACACCCTTCCAGTAACCATCTCACCCCTTCTTGCCTAATAATTTCAACAATCAGGAGATCCATTTCCTAGGAGAATAAGTCACCAAGTTCATAAGATAAAAGAATTGATACAATGGATTTTTATAGGAATGGATTTTTATAAGAGCAGAAAACACCTACCCAAAGCCAAATAAACTAAAGACAATGATTTTTAATATTTTTCATTGTGGTGAGATATACAAAAACTGTATCACCTTAGCTACTTTTAAGGGTAGAGTTCAGGATTATTAGTAAATTCACATTATTGTACAACAATCACCATCATTCATCTCCAGAACCCTTTCATCTTGTAAAACTGAAATTCTGTCCCCATTAAATAGTTCCTCACTCCCTCCTGTTCCCCACCCCCTGCAGCCACCATTTTACTTTCTGTCTTTATGAATTTGACTAATCTAGGTCCGTCCTGTAGGTGAAATCATATTTATTATTTTAAGTAGCTTCTTTTCTGTCCTCTTATCATCACTTGTATATGCCTTGAATGGATATTTGCCCAGTGATTCACCCAACAATCGTCCCTGCACATAAGCCAAGCAACTTTACATTCAGAAGACCACCTCTTTCTACTTGACTTTCGCATCTAGCAGTCACCATATCAGATAAAGCGTCTGTGTCATAACATGTTTCCTTTGCTCAAAGTTAAATTTGTAAGATCAGAACACTCTCCTGTCGGTCTGCACCAGTCTCTGGGTGTGGTATCGGCCTGGGTCATAGGCATCAGACCCCAAAAAGGGGGACCAAAGCTGGACTCAGAGAACAAAAGTAAGCTGTCAGGAGTCTGGAGGCAAAACCATCAACAGAAGATGAACGTCAATACGCAACATCACAGATGAAGTCTCAACCGAAGACCCACTGTGCGTTTTCAGTAGCACTGCTGGTGTACATGGAGATGACACATATGTCAGAGGCTGCCGGTTACCAGCAAAATGTGTCCAGTGCATAAGACATATTAAGAAAACATTCTATATTTTCTATTTTTATTAAGGGTAGAATTTGGGATTATTAAGTACATTAATATTAAAATAAACTAGAAATCATATTTCTTAATCATCTCATTTCTACCAGCAGAGATACCAAATACAAAAACCGAATGAAACCTTACTTAATTCAAGTCTTATTTCTTCCACATAAACACCTTGCTTTATATTAAGAAACAAAATCCTGGGTCTGAGGACCCAGAGGAAAGAGAGATCTTTTCTGATGGATTGTTGTTTCTCTTATGAAGTGTGACTCTGGGAATAAGAAGTCAAAACCAGTTTGAACTTTGGAACTGAATTAGCATACACTGAATATCACGAAACCATAATTAGAAATAGTGTTCAGAAACTAATAATCCTGTATTTTTTAAACTGATATTACTGTAGTAAAATTTTGTAATTAATTCTGGGTCCTGGAAGAATTAATTATTTCTCATTTTGGGAAGAGTCTGCTTTCTGCTGTTCAGTGCCTCAGATTCATCACATACCTAGTCAAGGGAGCAATTTTCAAAGTTCAAGTTTCCAAGTTCAAAGTTATAGTCCTGACAGACATAGTCATTTTCACAATCACTGAAAAAAAATCTTCCATCAAAGAATTAAGCAATTAAAACTTCAGATTCTACTTCACATGAAAGTGTCATGGTCCTGAAGGTCGTATCTCTATGTGCCAGTTCTTATACCACTTAGGCACATCATTATGCCTAATACACAGTTTGTTACAGAGCCTCAGAATGCTGGAGACAGACTGGGAAGCCAACTACAACAAATTCTTCATTTTTCAGTTGAGGAAACTTTAGCTCCAGACTGGTTTCACCCAGTTAAGTTCATGTAACTAGAATAAAAATTCCAATCTCTTGAATCTTATTTCAATGCTATTTTCATCACACCAAATAAAAATATCTAAATTATGAGAAAAGAAGTTGATCTTTAGTTAGAATCCAATTCCTAAGAAATTTCCAGAGTTGTCTTGCCCTGACCAAACTTCTCCAGGATGAGGAATGCTAACTGAATGGACAGAAGCTAGTTTCATTAGTAGATTAGACACTGACTCAAAAATAGATTGTGTTGGCCATGATCCATGTACTAAAATACCCACTCTAACACTTACAGTGACCTTCGTAAAACGAGCTGCAATTTCTTGGGACAATAAATAATTAATAATAATAGTTGTAGGGACTCAATTTGAATCACACCTGAGTCAAATTTAAGTTACAAAACAAACAGCTTCAGTCCAATATCCTGAAGTAAGGTAGATTCTATGATGAATTTTCAAGAGAGCAGACGTCCAGAGCCAGAACATATAGATAAAATAATGGTATAAGAAAGAGATTTATAGATTCACCAAGAACCAGGATATCTTTTGGAAAGTCAGAATCCACACAGGAAAAAAAATAATAAATAAATAATGGGCTAGTATCTGAGGTAAAATAGCATCAGACTGTTAAGAATACTTTTCAAATTTCAGAAAGTTTAAAATTAAATAATAGAGAGGGAAATGGCTGAAAACATACTTGAATTATCCAAGATTCAAATAAAGCAATCAAGGAGGAAGTGGAGAACATATCTGAGAAAAATAAGGATAATAAAAAAGGATGGTGTAATCTAAGAACTAGTGGATGGGAGAAGTGGTGAAAGATCAATTCAGCATGCAAAACCGTTTCAAATAAACAATAAAGACTTATAAGACCAAATGGCCAGAAGGAACTACGTTGACAGCAAATGAGAGATATGATGTAATTAGCAAAGAAGGAACCAGATAGCCTCCTGCTGCCAAACAAAAACTCTGTCTAGGAAGGATATGGTGCAGGCACACAGGAGGGGATGTGGCTTTGTACTTTAGGGCCTCTTAAATGAAAACAAGTTGCAGGAATTTATGGACCAAGGAAATATGATAGAATCACCGGGGGTAGAAAATATCATACTTAAATATCTAGATAAGACTTTGGCAGATCAGATTACAGCCTGTAGGCCAAATCCAACCCACAGCTTATTTCTATATAACCTGCAATCTAAATGAAGTTTAAAAATAAAAAATATATTGTTTTAAAGGCATCATATGGAAAATAAATGTGCCTGAATAGAAAAATATAAGTGACATAATAAATAGCAGAAAAAAAAACACAATATATATGCATAATATATGGCAGAAAAAATGTTTTAAGCTCAAAAAGAACCAGGGCACGTATCTGAGGATTCAACCCCAGTATTAAAATACTTGTTAGAAACAGGGGAGCCAGAGAGATAGCAGGAGAATCAATGAGACCAATTGATTGATGATCACAGTATAAAAAGTCCATGCAGGTCTGAAAAGGAGATAGAAGAATGAATCAGCTTATAAAGGAAAGCATTAGTGACAGTCTCACTCCTAAATTAACTTCTGAAGCAGATCAGTCACAAGTACAAAATCAAATAGCAATAAATAAACTAGATGTCGTGGCTGAATCAATAATGCATTTTGTCACAATTTTCTTTCCTGAACTTGAGTAATCACTGGAAATAAATGGGCTCTACCCAAGAGTTTAGAAGACATTCAAGGGTGAAATTTGGGATCCATTGAAACTTGTGTAGACAGGCCAATTTAATGGAGGACTAGTGGGCTGCTAATGTGACAAGCATTTACAAGTAAAGACCGAAGGATACGATTCACTGTACATTTAAGAATAAGACAATCTACAGAGTAAGGCAAGACAGTTTATGAAAGCGAGACTACACCTGCCTAATATTTTGAAGGAAGCATGTGGGAAATGTCCTCTATTTAAATGCTCAGTAAGCCCGGGTGGGTTACAATTCCATGAAAAACTGCCTGTTTATTATTTCTAATTACAAAAGCAATATATATTCTTTGTAGAAAATGTGGAAAATAGAGAAGCAAAATGAATTCAATTAAAATCATCCATAATCCAGCTAACCAGAAAAGTCCACTGTTGATATTCTGCCATAAATTATTTGGGACCGAACACAGAATTTAATTAACTGTTTTATCTTAGAAGAGAACTGACACTGGCTCCAAAAAAAGGAGAAAGGGGAAAGGAAAAATATTTTTTAAATTGTACCAACTCACAAATGAATGCTAAGATGTTAACAAGAGACTGTTTACAGTAAAATCCTCAGGTTTGCACATGACACTAAGTTCTTTTTAATAATGAAATATTATACCATTTATGCAAGGGAAACTGGAATTTTCACAAGACTGCATATGGGAGCAGAAAACTGGCAGATGAAACTCCTTATATGCAAGTGTAAGAGAATATATTCAGGGGACTGTAAGACCAATTATCCTAGAAAAATGATGGATTCCACAGTTTTAATCACCATCTAGAACATGGAGCATGCCATCATTATAGACTATACCTTAAAGACAATGTACAGATTCAACTAAAAGATTTAAAATGATGCAGAAGCCAATATTATATTCTCAGAAAGAACAGTATATCCACAGCTCTGTGCATTTTTAGTCCTGCCCTAATAAAAGCTAAAATAATAAATAATCAAAGCAAGATAGGGGTAGGGAATTAAGAGGTATATACTATGAATAAAATAAATAAGTTACAATGATATATCGAACAGCACAGGAATATAGCCACTATTTTATAATAACTGTAAATTAAATATAGTCTATAAAAATTTTGAATCACTATATTGTACACCTGAAACTAATACAGTACTATAAATCAACCATACTTCATTTTTTTAAAATGCTCTAAAAGGTCAAAGAAGTGGAAACACTTGCCTATGAGAAGCAGTGATGATTATAACTGGCATTCTCCAAAGTGTAAAATCTAATTGTGGTAGCTGAAATCTAAATAAAATGAAATATTTAAAATAGTAATATTGCTAGATTAGATCATGCTTTTTAACCTGGAGTGCATGGGCTTTAGCATGGCATGCACATTTATATATGTGTATATTTGTATGTATATGCATGCATGCTCAGTCACTCAGTTGTATAGAGTTCCCTGTGACCCCTTGGACTGTAGCCCATGCGGCTCCTCTGTCCATGGAATTTTCTTGGCAAGAATACTGGAGTTGGCTGCCATTTCCTTCTCCAGGGGATCTTCCTGACCTAAGGATTGAATCTGGTCTCCTGCATTGGTGGGCAGCTTCTTTACCACTGAGCCACCAGGGAAACACACACACACACACATATATATATATATATATAGACAGAGAGAGAGTATATGTTTATGACACATATATGTTCCTTCTGTTGATTAGATGCATAGTTATCATCAGATTCTTAACAGTGTTCATAACCCTAAAATCTCCAGAACTAGTTATCTAGAGGGTAAGGGTGCAGATTCAGACACTAATTCCTGGGAGTAGGTATTGAGGCTTGCAAAAGAAAGCTTTAGAATTAATTAAGTTGTGTTTACTCCATGAAAAATAAATGTGAGGAGTTCATTTCCCTGAGAAATGCCATAGAAGAAGAAGACAAAGTTATGAAACTGCCTGAGGGAGATATGCAAGGTAGATCTCTAAGTTTCTCATATTGGGGCTCCAGGAGGGCAAAGACGGAGCTCTTGTTTGCTGCTCTATGCCTAGGCCTTAGAACAGGGGCCTGGCACACGGTAGGCACGCACTAAATACTTGCTGACCACTCAGGAGCTAGGGGAATCCTGGTGGCGCCATCAGAGGCAGCGGCTCCCTGAAGGAGGGTCTTTCGCTGGGTGGCATTTCTGATATTCATAAGAGTGAGGCTCTTTCCCTCTTTCTCTCCTTCCGACGTCCTCATCTCTTCTTCTCACTTGATCATCTACCACCATGAGGGCATCTAGGTTGTAAAAAGAGAACAGGTACCACATGAGCAAAGAACCTCACTACTTTGGCCTTGGAAGAAGACAGGAAAAAAAGACCCAGAAATGAAATATCAAAGAGCTTATGAACATAAAACATGTACCACTGTTAAGTGGAGCACTGTCAAGCAGATTAATTGGTTAACATTTGGAAAGTGCACTGAAGATGAAAATTGCCAAATAAGGGCTTTGTATATTGAACTGGTTTCTCATTTGTTATAAGTGAGTGGCATAAGAAATAAGTCCACTAATAGTTAAGACAACTATTATGTCCAAGATGGGCTATATAAGGTCTTTGGCTCTCAGAAGACTGAGCCCAGTGTAGCTCTGCTTTAGGATTTGGGGAGAGCATCTTCCCCAAGTGTCTGTGAGGTCCCAGCTCTAGAGTTCCTATCCTTGCAGTTCCCTGCTTTTGCTAGCCAATCCCCCTGCTACAGGCTCCTTGCAGGAGGTTTCTTAAGGCCAAGTGAAGAATTTATAAATAATTTTGTTAGAAGTTCCTAAGTTCAATCTGAAATTTGTTAAGATGAGATTTTAGCCAACCTTCCTTGGATAGATGGAATTCCATTCTTCTACAATGGTGAGATATTGAACCATCCAGATATTCTTGAATCCCAATAGGACAAGAGTCAGAGCTCAGCACCAAGAGCTAGCTCCAGCTTGAGCGTTCAGAATAGACGCTCTCTCTCTGGAAAGCAGGGGTCAATGAAGAGAGAATCCCCAGTCAGAAATCATCAGGAATGGACATGTGAAACCAAATTCAGTATAACTTGTCTCTGAAAAAAAGAAGGGGTGGGTCCACCTGTTTGATGTAGTTTTGGCTGTCTATGAATGCAGGAATTTTATTTTGACCAATATTTGTTTTGTTTTACTTAAATTTTAACATCCCTCCTACTTCTGAAAAGAATTAAGACAGATTCAGATTGAAACAAAGTACAAAAAAACTAAAGCAGTTTGGGAGAAAATAGGACAGATAATGCATTCTTGCTGGAATTCTTAGGACTCAGTGTATATATTTTAGTAAAAAATGTACTGGAACTGAGGTTTAAAAATCCTGGGCTCCAGCCATAAACTGTGTCCCTAATGAAATGTGTGGTCTTATGCAGTCATTATTCCATTGGCAAAATAAAGTCTCTGGAAGTTTTTCAACATGATCTTTTTAAGTGTTTAAAGAATAATGTCCTGGCATCAGTAGGTAGGCAAAATGGAGTGAGCAAGGTCATAGAGAAAACTGTTAAGAGATTGAAGTGTAATCCAAGTCAGCAGGGATCAACAGTAGAAATGGAGAGAAAAAAAGAAAAAAGTTATTTGAGGAAGACTGGACAGAACTTCAAGATTGACTGGATACGCAAATGAGCAAAATGACCCAAAGAAGACTGTAAGCTTTTGTGGCCAGGAGCACGGTATCCCTGTGAATAAAGAGAGGAAAATATTTCTAGAAGAGGAAGTGCGGCCAGGACTGAACAGAGTCAGCTTGCAATGTGGAGTTTGTGATGAGCAGAAGCCATCCAAAGGAAATATCATGGAGTCATGCCTGGTGCGAGCTGCACGCCAGGCAGGAGGCACACTCTCTGAAGTTATTAGTATTTCCGCAAAGGAGCAGATGGGGGCAAACAGGAAGTGTACGGGGGAGTGGAGGACTGAGGGCTGAGTCTTGAGGTGACCTGGTTACTCAGAACCAAGCATTTGTTTCCGGCATTAAATAGTTTTTTGTTCTTCTCAATTCAGTTCAATCCAGTCGCTCAGTCGTGTCACTCTTTGCGACCCCATGAATCGCAGCATGCCAGGCCTCCCTGTCCATCACCAGCTCCCGGAGTTCACCCAAACTCACGTCCATCAAGTCGGTGATGCCATCCAGCCATCTCAACCTCTATCATCCCCTTTTCCTCCTGGCCCCAATCCCTCCCAGCATCAGAGTCTTTTCCAATGAGTCAACTCTTCACATGAGGTGGCCAAAGTACTGGAGTTTCAGCTTTAGCATCATTCCTTCCAAAGAACACCCAGGGCTGATCCCCTTTAGAATGGACTGGTTGGATCTCCTTGCAGTCCAAGGGACTCTCAAGAGTCTTCTCCAACACCACAGTTCAAAAGCATCAATTCTTCAGCACTCAGCTTTCTTCACAGTCCAACTCTCACATCCATACATGACTACTGGAAAAACCATAGCCTTGACACTAGACGGACCTTTGTTGGCAAAGTAATGTCTCTGCTTTTCAATATGCTGTCTAGGTTGATCATAACTTTCCTTCCAAGGAGTAAGTGTCTTTTAATTTCATGGCTGCAGTCACCATCTGCAGTAATTTTAGAGCCCAAAAAAATAAAGTCTGACGCCGTTTCCACTGTTTCCCCATCTATTTCCCATGAAGTGATGGGACCGGATACCATGATCTTCGTTTTCTGAATGTTGAGCTTTAAGTCAACCTTTTCAGTCTTCTCTTTCACTTTCATCAAGAGGCTTTTTAGTTCCTCTTCACTTTCTGCCATAAGGGTGGTGTCATCTGCACATCTGAGGTGACTGATATTTCTCCCGGCAATCTTGATTCCAGCTTGTGCTTCTTCCAGCCCAGCGTTTCTCATGATGTACTCTGCATATAAGTTAAATAAGCAGGGTGACAATATACAGCCTTGACGAACTCCTTTTCCTATTTGGAACCAGTCTGTTGTTCATGTCCAGTTCTAATTGTTGCTTCCTGACCTGCATATAGGTTTCTCAAGAGGCAGGTCAGGTGGTCTGGTATTCTAATCCCCTTGGAAGAGCGTGCCTGCTGGAGAATACAAGCAGAGATGAGAGAAATGAATTTCAGGTGGGTGTTCATCTGCCCTGATTAGCTGAGTTGTATTTTCCTAGTTTTCTTTCTCTTTCCATTGGATGTGGCCCTTAGTTGAAGATCCTTTTCTGAATGCATGTTGACTCCCTGCAACCTGGGATTTCCTGAACTATGTAGGTAGACTCAGCGTGTCTCATCCAGCTGTATTGTATTTTCATCTTCCCAAATCTGCCCCTGTCCCTTCCAAGGTCCGATGCTTCTAAGAGTCATTTTTTGTGCTGTGCTCACCACCAATCTTCCCCAGAAACCTTGAGTAACTTAAGGCACAAGTTTCAGTTCTCTTTCCTACCATCTATCAAGGACAATTGCACAGATCCTGTATCCAACCCCTGTTATCTCTTGGGCCACAAGAGTACCCAGTGTTGTCAATCCTCAGGGGCAGGTAGATAGTTCTGGAGCTCCAGTGAGGATACACACATCTACCCACATAGTAAATCAAAGAACAATGAACCAAAACACTCACCATCAAAAAGAAACATGTTTTCTTCTTTTTGTCTTTCCTCTTCTAATCTTGATATCAAACATATCATAGTGAAAAAGAACTATCCAGATATTCTTTTTTTTTGCTGTGCCAGGTCTTAGTTGCAGCATGTGGGATTTAGTTCCCTGATGAGGGATCAAACCCTGGCCCCCTGCTTCTGAAGCACAGCATCTTACCCACTGGACCACCAGGGAAGTCCCTATCCAGATATTCCTGCATCCCAGTAGGACAAAATTCAGAGCTCAATACCAAGTACAAGTGTTTTATGTTAGAATAATGAGCTTCTCTGGATATAAATTGGGTATATTTTGGTATAATACATATATGTAACATGTATGCTAATATATTACTATCAATATATTATAATGGTGTATTTTTCTGCAGGGTAGGCTATAACATATATGTCTTAGTGGTTGTAAAAGTTGATGTCACTCAAATCTAAAACATTTTTTCAATCACAGAGTTATAAATGATATTATCAATGTAGTTGATGCTAACATTTGCTAAACCAACTTTTCTAATGATATTCATTTATGACACAAATACAACAGTAAAACCAAATGCGGGAAGAAATAGAAATAGGTGTGTAATAGAAAAGAGAGGGATACCTAAGGATATAAATTTAATTTGATTTTGGCTTTCCTGTAGAGTCGTTTATGGTAGGACCTTACTGCTGGTAGCTCTGGTGATCTAGGAAGGAGGTTCTCCAGTTTTCCTCTCCATGGCTCTCAGCTACTCGTGACCTGAAGTCAATCTCAGACTGAAAGTGAATCCTCAGGATAGTTGGAATACAGAGCTATCACAGATAAATGGTTCTTCACTCTGCACACTCAGGGCAAAGTCAGATCTATCAGTATAAGGCAGAAGACGGTCGTATGGAACTCCACTCATGAGACAAAAGTGGAAGAAAGAATGTGTGTGTTTGAGATGAAAAAAGAACAAAGTTGTAGGGGTCTCCAGTAGAACAACCATCTTATGGAACATTTAACAGAAAAACCCGAGCAAACTTTTTGGCCAACTCAATATTAACCTTTTGAAGAATGAAATCCCTGTATTTCTCACTTCAAAGAACTATTTGCACCATCTCTGCTGTGACATATTATCAAATATTTATTTTGAATGTAAGTGGAAAGTTCTCAAGGTGTAATAGGAACATTGCTAGAATTAGAACCAGAGGGTTTTATTGTCTGTCTGCTACTTCCTGGCTGTGTGGTATGAAGCAAGTTATTTAACCTCTTTAAGCCTGTTTTTTTGTTTGTTTTTTCTTTTTTTTTTTTTTATTCCAAATCCTTCTGAGCCTATTCAGCTCAGTTCAGTTGCTCAGTCATGTACGACTCTTTGCAACCCCATGAATTGCAGCATGCCAGGCCTCCCTGTCCATCGCCAACTCCTGGAGTCCACCCAAACCCATGTCCATTGAGTTGGTGATGCCATCCAACCATCTCATCCTCTGTCGTCCCCTTCTCCTCTTACCCTCAATCTTTCCCAGCATCTGAGCCTATTCATTTATCAGTAAAATGGGAATAGTAATTATAATGCATCCATTACAAAGTTGCTATAGGGATTCATAAGATAACGTAGCTAAAAAATTTTTGTGAAATTTTAGTGTTATGCTAATGGCAGTTATTAGCAATTCTCTACAACCAGTGGCATGTATTTATTTATGTTGAGATTGAGCTCAGCTCACACAAGAATGAGCACGCTCACTTGGGCAGTTGTGGGATAATTTGGGAAGACTTCTGCTCAATGTTTGGGGGGTCAGGGTCTGTGGAAGGGGGCAGTTTGACTTGCAGGAGGCTATATGAAGGGGATTGGCTTTGTAGAAACTATCTCTGTCTGACTCTGGATTCCAACAACCTTCCAGAACTTACAGTGTTAGGGGTTTGGTACCTATAAAAAATATCCTTCCAGTGGCTTCCTTGCTAGAGAAAAGTGGGTGAGAGCCTCACTGATTGAGAACCTGGTCCCACCTCAGTCTCACCCAGCTGCCACTGGGTGACACTGGGAAGAATGATGGTTTGAGTCGTTCCACCCAGACCCTCAGGTGTCCCTGAAGGTCTGAGCACAGCAGTCCCTGGTCATCACTAGTTCAAAGCGCTGAACTAGTTCACTACTTTCATCACTAGCTCACTACTTTCTTGTCAAAGCAGACAAGAAAAATGGGATCAGTGACCGACAGGGTCTTGTGTTTAGTTTACTTCATCCTGCTCCTCAGCCTGCCTCTTTTTCTTAACCTTTCTTTCCTTGGTCTAGGCATTTCTTCAATTTTTTACCCCCTTTAGCAAACCCTCTTTCTTTCCTTTGGACGTCCTTCCTTATCTCACCCTTTTAAAATCATTCCTCTCCCTTTCCCTTTAAATGGTCATTGTAGTAAATCAAAACACTTCAATATTTCCTACACAAAATAAGGTTTTAGACTCCCTGTTCTTAAAGCATATAAACAAAAAAGATTTACAAATCTCTCTTAAAATGAAGTTAGGTTGGTTTATTTAATGTAATGATCATTTTTTTATGTCAGAAGCCCTTGGTGAGAATTTTAACTGAAAGCAGTTTTAAGTGTAAAAAATCCACAACTGTCACCACAAAGAATTCCTAAAAAGCTTCATCGCAAAACATACAATTGAAAAGCAGATTGTATTGTCCCCTAGAAACAAGTTTGTAATTAGGGGTTGTGTTCTTGATCAAGGACTTAAATCCAATAAATCATAGATATGAGCAACAATAAGTCATAAAGGAAAAGACACAACAATAAAATTTTATAGTCATTTGAAATAGTAAAATTTGGCCCCAGGTCTTATAAATGAACAAAAATAGAACAGGCATGGTGATTATGAAAGAACCCTAACCTGCTATTAAGTACATTGATCACATAAAAATACAGCTCTAACTTGCCATAAATTTGACCAAAAGTTAATGTATCTATAATGGATATTAAACATGTAATTAACAATAATTTTATTTGCTGTCCTTGACTTCAGAAAAACTTTCTAGGGAGCTTTAGGGTGAGCTGAGCCTCCTTACAAAGCCAGCTGGTGAGCACGAACTTGAGCAGGGCGCAGTGTTGGCCTTGGGTGGGGTTCCATTTTACACTCATAAGTGAACTGAGAAGATGCTAATTAAATTTGTAGGGGATGTTCCACAACTTTCAAATCTTGGTTAAAGTTAATAAGGATCTGGAAAAGTGGACAGATCTCAACAGAGATTCAGTAGGGATTTATGATGAGATTGTCAGCTCAAAGAAGAACAAACCACCTATTATCAAAGAAGTATTACCTGAGTGCTCATCAAGCTAAGGAATATACGACTGTGGGTAAGAGGTTTAAAAGTAGTAACCGGGCTGATCATAGAGAAATTCAATACCCTAAGTTAACAGACACAAATAAACATGAAATAGGCACATGTGACATGTATAACACACAGACACTAAGTAGGCAATAAAAGCAGTAACGCTAAGGTTTGAGGGTCCCCCAGCCCCTCTGCTGACTACGGCAGAGCACATAGCCCTGTGGGGTCACCCACCGTGAGTCACTTTCTGTTGAGTTTCAGGGCTGTCTTCCTGCTCGGCTGAGTATCTTCATGTGTTCTTATGTGTTCCCATTTTCTACCTAGCTGACCTATAGTAAGCACTCATTCAATGTTTGTTGAAAGAGAGGACAAATTAACGCTGTTTTTCAGTCTGAAGCACCTGAGTAGGAGTCAACACCCCTGCGTTCTAAAACCCATTCCACCACTCACTGCATAAGTTCCAGTGAGGCGTCCCTCAGCTTTTGAAAACAAAGGACCACATTTATCACTCCTTCCCACGTTAGGATCATGCCACAAAAATATACTGGGCTGCCAAACCCCCTTCATTAGGCAATCCTGTGCAGTTTTCCTTTGAGGCAACCAGTGTTAACACGCTAAGTCGATACAATTAAGAGCTGAAAATTACATTTTTATAGTCTAAACAATTTATCATTGGTAAATATTCCCCCTTTTAAAGGTGAAAACAGATCCTTGCTACCTCTACATTACTGTATTCAGTCTCCAAGGTGAAAGCAGTCTGAAACCTATCTATGGGGCCTTCTCATTCTAACTTGAAATCTGTATTATTAGGGGTTAGGACCTAGGGAAGAAAAGGCCGGGAACTGTCGACAGTCTACATCCAAGCATATGTAATTATGGATGATTATTTGTGAAATAGAGGAAAAGTGAACACAGGGAAAGAAAATATGAAAGGAATTTTCTATTTTAGTAAGAGTAAGAGGGATGTGAACTCCGGGAGTTGGTGATGGACAGGGAGGCCTAGCGTGTTGTGATTCATGGGGTCGCAAAGAGTCGGACATGACTGGGCGACTGATATGATCTGATCTGATCTGATCTGAAGAGGGATGTGCATTTTTAAAGATCTCAACAACAGGTATTTCCATGCACAACACAGAATTACCGGTCGGACACGACTGAGTGACTAAACAGCAAAAATGAATGAATTACATGGTCCTCGAGAAGGGACTTGGAAAACACATGGTTCTGAATCCCATCTCCTCCCTCCAGCCAAAAGGTCAGGAATCCGTTCTATGGCGTTTCTGACGAGAGGATGACAGACCGGAATTTGATGAGTGAGGCTGCAGGGCAATGCCTCCCAATCCACAGGTGGAGAACAACCTGAATCATTAGCCTCCTCCTCAGAAGATGCAGAGGAAGAGAAGCACAGGCAGGAGGCGAAGCAGAGCCACAAGCACCGCCTGCCTTGCTGGGAGAGGCAGGGAGAAGTACTGAAAAGGCCCCCCGGAATCTAGAGGGTAAGGCCTTCGACCACAGCACGTTCTGGGTCATCCCCAGGTGCCATGGAGCTGCTGCAGGACTGGGAGATCTCAGGAAACACACGCTTCCTCACTCTGCCTCAGCTGCCCTGTTCATCCGATGGAGATGGCCCTCGTGCTTCATTCAGCTTGGGTAAAAGGAGGCCATAGGTACTTTGAAAAGTTGAAAAAGGTAGTAAACTGTACTTTCTCAGAAAGGAGTAAAGAGCTCTATATTTGAGATGCTGCTGCTGCTAAGTCGCTTCAGTTGTGTCCAACTCTGTGCGACTCCATAGACGGCAGCCCTGTCCCTGGGATTCTCCAGGCAAGAATACTAGAGTGGGTTGCCATTTCCTTCTCCAATATTTGAGATGAAAGAGCACTTTTGCCTAAAGGCTGAGGTGTGGGTTCCTGGCTGCCTCTTCAGCTCTGTGATGCTCTGACTGCAGGACTGGGGAGGGCAGGTTCTCAAACCCATCACCTCCCCTGTGTTGTTGCTGTGCTTGGAAAGGCAGGCTGGAAATGTGTACCGTTTCCTGATAATAGTGTAAAAAAAAAGAAAAGAAAACAAAAGTTTCCAAATTGTTCTTCCCTTTAAAATACTAAGTGAGAATAAAAGAACTGAAAAAAAGGAAGAAGGAAATAATCGAGGAAAATAAAAAGATGAAGGTATACCGGAACATTTGGAAAAAGAGGAAGGAGGAATAAGAAGAGGAAAGAGGAAGACATCAGACAGAGAAAAAGACATTTATTGAGAAGAAAAAAAGAGAAACTGAGAGCAGATACAGGCCAATTTGAAAAGAAATGGAAGAACGTGTAAAAAAAAAACTGACTTTACTGAGCACAGGAATAAAAAGCAATGCCAAACAAAAGGCAAAAGAAAAAAGCACTAAAATGAAAGAGCTATCAGAAAGGAAAAATGTCATGTAGAGATAAAAGAGATTTTTCTTAAATGGGGGTAAAAAAATCCTCCAAGCATTTTTATTTAGTTAGCCAAGGAAGAAAATGAATTCAAGGGGATAGGGAGATAAGAAAAGGAATGACAAGCAGTCGTATAAGAAATTAAATGATATTAAAGAAGAGACCAAGGAAGGAAGGAGACAACAGATTTTGGCAAAAGAGAGACTCTTATATAAGAAATTTTCAACAGCTAAATTATGTTAAAAGCCTTTTGCAAACATCATCTTCAATAAAAAGCATGTATTGAAATCACTTTGAACCTGGCAAACACAGGTAGAGAGAACAGAGAGACCCTTTAAAGAGGAAGCAAGACAAATCGGAAAACAAGAGTAGCTAACCTGAAGTAAAAGCTCCAGGGCACACAAATCAGTCTTTTATCCCATCACCTGACACAGAGAAGGCATTCCAAAAGTCTCTGTGGAATGAATGAATGAACTGAATGAATAAATGAATGAATGGATGGATGAACCTGTGGAGCTTCAGGAGTTTTCAGAAGCCTATGTGTCTATGGCTTCTGATGACAAAAAAACATTCTCTGCTCCCAAATGTCTGTCCCACCCTAATATGGAAACTTCTCTTCCTCCTTTGTCCTACCAGCAAAAATGACAAGATGCCTGTGATCCACAGTCTACTCATCAGGGGGTCATACCAGGCCTATTTCCCATTAGCAGGGGAAAAGGGAAATGGTAAAAGTTTTTAACTTTGCAAAGCATTTCTAGAATAGCTCATTTTAACCCTGGCCAGTTGAGTGAGACAATGATTATCTTTCATTAACATCAACTTTGAGAAGTCTAGTGGTTATTTTAATGATCCCAGAAAAAGAGAACCATATAGGTCATGAGATCAGTTTAGTTCAGTTCAGTCGTTCAGTCATGTCTGACTCTTTTCGACCCTATGAACCACAGCACACCAGGCCTCCCTGTCCATCACCAACTCCCGGAGTTTACCCAAACTCATGTTCATCAAGTCGGTGATGCCACCCAACCATCTCATCCTCTGTTGTCCCCTTCTCCTCCTGCCCTCAATCTTTCCCAGCATCAGGGTCTTTTCAAATGAGTCAGCTCTTCACATCAGGTGGCCAAAGTATTGGAGTTTCAGCTTCAGCATCAGTCCTTCCAAAGAACACCTAGGACTGATCTCCTTTAGGATGGACTGGTTGGATCTCCTTGCTGTCCAAAGGACTCTCAAGAGTCTTCAACACTACAGTTCAAAGCACCAATTCTTCAGCACTCAGCTTTCTTTACAATTCAAATTTCACATCCATACATGACCACTGGAAAAACCATAGCCTTGACTAGATGGACCTTTGTTGGAGAAGTAATGTCTCTGCTTTTTAATATGCTGTCTAAGTTGGTCATAACTTTTCTTCCAAGGAGCAAGCATCTTTTAATTTCCTGACTGCAGTCAGCATCTGCAGTGGAGCCCCAAAAAATAAAGTCAGCCACTGTTTCCCCATCTATTTGCCATGAAGTGATAGGACCGGATGCCATGATCTTAGTTTTCTGAATGTTGAGCTTTAAGTCAAATTTTTCACTCTTCTCTTTCACTTTCATCAAGAGGCTCTTTAGTTCTTCACTTTCTGCCATAAAGGTGGTGTGTCATCTGCACATCTGAGGTTATCGATATTTCTCCCAGCAATCCTGATTCCAGCTTGTGCTTCTTCCAGCCCAGCATTTCTCATGATGTACTCTGCATATAAGTTAAATAAGCAGGGTGACAATATACAGCCTTGACATACTCCTTTTCCTATTTGGAACCAGTCTGTTGTTCCATATCCAGTTCTAACTGTTGCTTCCTGATAAGAAGAGTTAAATCATAACATCTTATGACACCTAAATGAGAGAGATTTCAGAACCACTGTGGATGGAGACAATTTAGCTTCACTCAGGATGTCTTTGAAAAAGTAAGACATTAGTTGGGTTTTAAAATTTGAAAAAAAAACAAACAGGGCTTGAGGACATTAGACTAGGGAATGGAAAACACACACGCATGTGCACACACAATCACACTTAAAGTAGAATTCTAATGCCACTTAAGTGGCCTTTTGAATGAGGACCCCAAAACTCCATTCATTTCAACTGTTTTCATAATGAAATCTACTTCCTATCTAACAAAGCCTACTACTAAATTTAAAGGCTTTTGTTCTTTTAAGGGTTACCCTTTATAAGGCAAATATTGTGATAAACCTAGAAATAAACCTAGACACTAGGCAATAATTTAAAATGATGCATATCAGTCTCAAAGTTGAAATTATACAACTGCAAAGGATAGTTACAAATAGAGTTTGTATTGCAGGAAGTAATCCTAAGACCTGGGGAATTTTCCATCATTTACTCGAGAGCCAGAAAAGCAAGGCCAAGAAGTATGGCCAGGCTTCAGAAGAGCAAATCAGAACTAGACAAATATGTTTTTTATGTCAGCCCAGAGATTTTCAAGTTGCGTATTAAGTATAGCATTTTTAAATAAATGTATTCAAAATCATGACATGGTTGGACTTCCCTGGCAGTCCAGTGGTTAAGACTCTGAGCTTCCAAAGCAGGGAGTGCAGGTTTAATCCCTGGTCTTGGAACTAAAACCTCACATGCCACACAGTGCAGCCAAAAAAAAAAAAGAAGTGAAAAATAAAAATAAATAAATAAAATTATGGCATAGTAAGCTGTCTTTGGGGGCTTCCCAGGTGGCGCTAGTGGTAAAGAATCCACATTCTAACGCAGGAGATGTAAGAAATGCTGGTTCAATCCCTGAGTTGGGAAGACCCCTTGGAGAAGGGCATGGCAACCCAATCCAGTCTTCTTGCCTGAAGAATCCCATGGACAGGGGAGCCTGGAGAGCTACAGTCCATAGGGTCACACAGAATCGGACACGATTGAAGCAATGGCACACATGCACACATACAGTCTATGTTCATTTTAAATGGCCAAGAAATCCATTAGATAAGTACCATAGACTTGTCCTTTTAAAAATATATATTAAATTGGGAAATATTTTAAATAGGACTTTAAAGAGTTGTTCATACTAATGGAGTTAATTATTGAAGGTGTCATGTATACTATCAAGTTTCTTCTTTGTTTGAGAATAAAGGGTTTCCTTTCACATCTGCTTTCTTCAGATCTGAAGAATTCCAGTTGTTGAGAGAGCTAGTGGTGTACTGTTACTATCCTAACTTTAAAACGTGAAAATATTAATATTAGTTTCTAAAGTGAATACAATTATTTAATTTATATAATATGACTCATTTTCTAAGCTTGTGCTACTGGAAATGGATATTATTATTCTCTTCAATCGAGCAGAGTTTGAGTTCAGATTCACATACAAATCAGGGTCACAGACTCACAAGTGAAGATGGTTTATATAAGAAAAGAATAATAGAATGTCTTGTAATTGGAAGGAATCTTGGTAATCATCGAAGGTGCTTAATAAATATGTCAATTGGAAAATGTTACTTACAATGAAAAAAATGAATTTTGAAAAACACTGTCAGCTATATGTGAATCCATCTTAAGCATTGGCTATTTTCATCAATTCCTATTTAAATGGTCAAACTGGGTTTTTGTTGTTGTTGTGTTGCTGTGTAAGATAAAGCGGAACTAGGCGATAACGTGTTCAAGAGTCTGAATGAATTTTTGCTGTTGAATCCATTGCTAGAAATCACTCTTCAGTGATTTGAGGAGACTTTTAATGAGACCTATGAGGATAAAAGATCAGAAGATGATCATAAAAAAGTGATTCTGCAAATGGAATGCAGTTAGGCTGAAATGGACCAGAAACACTGATCCACTGACCTACCTGAGAAGTAAAACATTCCATGCAACAGAGTGGATCCTTTCTCATCAACTGTTTAAGAGCTCCTTAGGGCACTCTGTTGTCTCTCAGTCACCTGGTCATGTTTGACTCTTTGCTACCCCAGGGACTGCAGCACGCCAGGCTTCCCTGTCCTTCACTGTCTCCTGGAGTTTACTCAAACTCATGTTCATCGAGTCGGTGATGTCATCCAACTATCTCAACTTCTGTCGCCCCCTTCTCCTGCTGCCTTCAGTCTTTCCCAGCATCAGGGTCTTTTCCAATGAGTCGGCTCTTCAAATTAGGTGGCCAAAGTATTGGAGCTTCAGGTTCAGTCTTTCCAGTGAATATTCAGGACTGATTTCCTTTAGAACTGACTGGTTTGATCTCTTTGCAGTCCAAGGGACTTTCAAGAGTCCTCTCCAGCACCATAATTTGAAAGCATCAATACTTTGGCGCTCAGCCTTCTTTATGGCACTCTTCAATGCTACATAAAAAGTGTTTTTCAAAGAAATCCTGGTGTATTAGAAGGTTGTAAGTGAGGAGCTAACTCTCAAAAGCGATTTTGGTTATAGAAGATCACCATAGTATTGAGGGAAAAGTGCCACAGATCATAGGAAAAGGTCCTCAGATCGCTTTCCCTGGTGAAAGTCACTCATTCACTCATTCTTTCGGCTAATGTAACACATATTTATGGTGACGCCAAGGGATTTGTTAGGCAATACTTATGCCTTCATGATCATTCTATCTTTGTTTTTCATTGAAACAGAAATAAGTAAGTTGGAACAGTCACCCCATACTGGGAAGCCAAACTGTATTTATTTATATTATTTTATCATTTTTGGCCTAGTTGGCCATGTCTGCTTCCTATTTGGGTAGTGACTGGAACACATTGACAGATGTGGAAGTATGATTCAAAGCTCAACCAGGGCAAT
The DNA here is from genome assembly GCF_003369695.1 of Bos indicus x Bos taurus. NCBI lineage: Eukaryota > Metazoa > Chordata > Mammalia > Artiodactyla > Bovidae > Bos > Bos indicus x Bos taurus. The sequence continues at coordinate 92,295,219 of NC_040084.1, read as the reverse complement.
TTTTCCAAAATATAATTGAAGACTGCATTCAAGCCCAGCATATACATAGACACCTGCTTTATTTGCATAGCCCAAGCTTGCAGGAAGTTTTAATCAATCATTTTCTGCATGTAGAATTATCCATCCAGAAAACCATTACTTATTTCACCGGAAAAAAAAAACTGTTTTTCTTTGCTGCTGCATTAGTCTTATCCTACCTCCCTCCCCTCCACCAGCAGAAAGAAAAGAAAAAAAAGTTTATGTCAAAATATATGGATTAATGTTCCAGCTTATAAACAATCTTGGTTTATTTTCAAATCTCCAAAAGGTAGATTCTGCCACTTCTTTTGCCAATAAGCATGAAAATTCTATCTTCTGTCACATACCTTTTCATTTATATTTACTGGATGTTTCTCATTGTGCCAGGTGCTAGGAAACTAGTAAACAAAAGGCGACAAATTTTGATTAAATAATCATAAAAAGCATGAATTACAAAACCTGATAGCTGTAGAAGGTGCTGCATGAAAGGATGAAACAGGGGAATCTTATATAATCGCAGGACTGAGGTGGTGATGGGTCAGGAAAGAAGCACTATTTGAACTGAGAGTTTAGTAAATGGACATTGTTGTTGTTTAGTCGCTAAAGTAGTGTCCAACTCTTTTGCAACCCCATAGACTGTAGCCCACCAGGCTCCTCTATCCATGAGATTTCCCAGGCAAAAACATGAGCTGCCATTTCCCTTTCAGGGGGTCTTCCCAACCCAGCAGAATTTGGGAGGGAGGGTCAAGAGGGAGAGGAGAAAGTTACAGGCAAATAAAAACATGTGCAAAGGCCCTGGAGCAAGAGAGAGTGCACATTGAAGAACCGAAAGGCCTGAGAGAGTGTACCACGGAAAAAGAGTGAGAGGGTCAGATTACCGGAGGCTGGAGGGAGCTGGACCCAACGTATGTGTGTCTGTGCAGACCTCCTAAGAAGTTTGATCTTCAAAAGCAACTGTAAGCCATTCAGTTTTCCAGATTCACATTTTTAATAGCTCGTCCTGTGTACAGTGAATTAGAGTGAGGACACCTTTCAGATCTGTTGACCTGAAACGGGTGACAGGAGTAGCTACTATAAGGGTACCAGTGAGTTAGAGAGGAGTGTATGCATTCCGGAGACATTCAGGAGGTAAAACCTACAAGAACTGGTTTTGTTAAACAAATACATGAATGTATTAATGAATCAGTCCTCAAAATAGTTCACATTTATTTACTCTTCCTACTTGCCACATTGACTGAATTTTAAAAACTTCTCTATACAAATGGTAATTTTTAAAAAGAGAAGGAAAAAGTACATCCAATATTAGTGTTTTATGAAAAAAAGGCATGAGTCTTTATATCTTATGAGCCTTATTTCAGGTTACAAATAGTCTTTAATTCAGTTATTTTTTCCCTTTGAATATTTTTGCTAGAGACTTTCCCAAGTTTCTAATTTATTCCCTACACTTATTAATATGTAAATGTTAACAGCCTTCAATTTATAATCCAAGCTACAGATCACTCTTTTTTAAAGTGTGTTCCCCAGAATCAGCCTTTGTAGAAATAATAGCTCTTACTTTTTTAAAGAAAGTAATTTATTTTTAATTGTTTTTGACTGTGCTGGGTCTTTATTGTTGTCCAAGGACTTAGTTGCTTGGGATGTGGGATTTTCCCTAAACAGGGATTGAACTTGTGTCCTCAGCGTTGCACAAGAATCCTGTGTCCCCAGATTCTTAACCACTGAACCATGAGGAAAGCCCAGTTTTTACTTTAAATACATATTTTTTAGTAAATAAACAATGGTTAAGCAATATTCAACACGTTTCTCTACTGAAAGCCTTTTCAGAGTCTTTTATATGCCAATAGGCATTATGAAAATATTGAAGGCATAGAAGAGGGCAGCAGGAGGATGAGATGGTTGGATGGCATTGCCAATTCAATGGACATGAACTTTGGTGAATTCTGGGAGATGATGAGGGACAGGGAAGCCTGGCATGCTGCAGTCCATGGGGTCACAAAGAATCGGAAATGATTTAGCAACTGAACAACAAAAATCCATTATGAATTTCAAAGACAGAAATAGGTAACACATCCCATCTCATGCGTCCATGGAATGCCTTCCTTGAACATCTCAGAGATTCCACAAGAACTTTTGGGTAAAGAACCATACACATATTGACTCAGTTCCTTGAACAGGGTTTGGCATGAAACCCTCATGGCAGAAAGCGAAGAACTAAAGAGCCTCTTGATGAAAGTGAAAGAGGAGAGTGAAAAAGTTGGCTTGAGGCTTAACATTCAGAAAATTAAGATAATGGCATCTATTCCCATCACTTCATGGCAAATAGATGGGGAGACAGCAGAATCAATGTCAGACTATATTTTTGGGGGGCTCCAAAATCACTGCAGATGGTGACTGCAGCCATGAAATTAAAAGACACTTGGTCCTTGGAAGAAAAGCTATGACCAACCTAGACAGCATATTCAAAAGCAGAGACATTACATTGCCAACAAAGGTCCGTCTAGTCAAAGCTATGGTTTTTCCAGTAGTCATGTATGGGTGTGAGAGTTGGACTGTGAAGAAAGCTGAGTGCTGAAGAATTGATGCTTTTGAACTGTGGTGTTGGAGAAGACTCTTGAGAGTCCCTTGGACTGCAAGGAGATCCAACCAATCCATCCTAAAGGAAGTCAGTCCTGAATATTCATTGGAATGACTGATGCTGAAGCTGAAACTCCAATCCTTTGGCCACCTAATGCGAAGAATTGACTCCTTGGAAAAGACCATGATGGTGGGAAATATTGAAGGCAGGAGGAGAAGGGGACGACAGAGGATGAGATGGTTGGATGGCATCACCGACTCAATGGACATGAGTCTGAGTAAACTCCAAGAGTTGACGATGGACAGGGAGGCCTGGCGTGCTGCTGTCCATGGGGTCACAAAGAGTCAGACACGACTGAGTGACTAAACTGAACTGAACTGAAGTCTTTATACTTTGTTTAATAAATTAAGATGTAGATTAAGACTTCAAAAATCGAAGTCTCAGAGGAGAGGGGTTTGTCAAATATGCCAGGCATCCACTGAGGGCAGCATTAGAACAGCTTCTTGGTGCTCAGCTTGCAGCCAACTCATTGACATGAAGTATTCCATTTCTTGAGAAGCTAAAATTCTATATTTCTGTATGAAGTTTCATATTTTAAAAAAATTTAATGCCACCTGTCAAGCAGAACATATAGGTAACCAGTTTTCAACTTCAGAGGCATTCTAGTACAGATGACATTACTCCACTTTCAAACAAAATTGCTGTGAGCAGTCAGGACAAAGGACGCTAATGGAGCAAACAAGGATCCTCCTGTGAAATCCATAAATGCTTTCCTCCCTTTGAAGGAACCCACAGTGTCCATCTGAGGAACATTAACTCCTTCATTGCCTGGAGGCATCATCAGAAGCCCCAAAATAGATCACATACCAAATGATACTGTTGGACTCTGAAAGAAAGGATTCTTTCATTTAAATAAGCACATTTTCTCCCTATTTAGGAAATACCAGGTCATTTAGGAATCAACAGCAATAGAAGAACAATCCCATTTGAGAAAACACATTATTGCACCAGAGGCAACACTTAGAACAGCATAGTCAGGCCAGAGTTTAATTACAGGTGGGTTGTTGGCCTGTTTTAACTAAAACAAGTAATGTCAATACTTAAAAGACAGTCAATTCTCAGGTGTTTAGGATCTGATTCACCATTTTATTGGTTATTCAACCCCAAATTTTGTCCTTTCTTGCTTAGAAATATGTGTCTATTTCAGTACTAATGTGCTGGGCTTAGTTGCTCTTTGCAACCCCATAGACTGTAGCCAACCAGGCTCCTCTGTCCATGGGGATTCTCCAGACAAGGAGTGGGTTGCCAAGCCCTCCTTCTAGGGAATCTTCCCAACCCAGGGATTGAACCCAGGTCTCCTGCATTGCAGGTGGATTCTTTACCATCTGAACCACCAGATGCTGGCAAATGCAGACTTATCAAGTTTATATATCTTAAGTTGAGCTAAAAATACACACACATACAGAATATATACAGCTTCAGATATTCTGTGGAGTTTTTTTTTTTTCTTATTTGTATTATTGCAGTAATGAGTGCTTTATTGCTTATCTTTTGCTTAAAGTTCTGTTTCTATATCTTTTTTAATCAGAGTCCAACATGAATAGTTGGGGAAATTTATAGCACTAGCATATTTCTATTTTGTAAAAAATCAATTGTATTTTTAAATGAAGTGTTAACTTGAAAAAATGAGATTTTTTTTACTGTTAATGGAACTGTATATGTAATAACACCTTTCTAATCAGAAGATAACTTGTTTCATGACCTCAACAATCTAAAACATACCCAAGAAAATGAAATTGAACTAATAAGTCTATTAGAGCCAAAACAGATGACAACAAAAAATAATACCAGCACCTCAAGTTGCCAGAGAGGATTTTCTTTAAATCATTTTGAAATACCTTCATAAATATAATCTCATTTGGTTATTTTTAACAATACTGCAAGAAAAGAAAGGCTTGGCAATATTATCCATATTTTTCAGATGAGAAATGAAGGGTTACCATATAAGATTTTGTCCAAATCGGGACAGTGATTGGGGCCTTGTTGATAATGATGGCAGGACAGCAACATAAACTGGGATGACCCTAGGCACACTGGGACCTGCGGTCACCCTGGAAACATGAGGGCACAAAGCCGTGTTCCTAAGTGCACAAGTCCCTCAGTCCTTCTCTTAGAGTTTATTTGCTCCCTGGAATAGCTGTTGCGCCTCCCCCAAGAGGCAAGACGCTACCTGCAGCTGACAGGTGAACCATACAGATTCAGCCTAGAAGGGCAGGGCTGACCGGGGCCAATGGTCACATGAGCCAATGGCTCAGACGGTAAAGAATCTGCCTGCAATGCAGGAGTGAAAGTGAAAGTCGCTCAGTCGTGTCTGACTTTGCGACTCCATGGACTATACAGTTGGTCCATGAATTCTCCAGGCCAGAATACTGGAGAGGGTAGCCTTTCCCTTCTCCAGGGGATCTTCCTAACCTAGGGATCAAACCCAGGTCTCCCACATTGCATGGAAGATTCTTTATCAGCCACAAGGGAAGCCCGAGAATGCTGTAATAGGTAGCCTATCCCTTCTCCAGGGGATCTTCCCGACCCAGGAATTGAACCAGGGTATCCTTTACCAACTGAGCTATCAGGGAAGCCCACAATGCAGGAGAACTAGGTTCTATCTAGGTTATTGCCTGGAGACTTCTATGGACAAAGGAGCCTGGGGGGCTGCAGCCCATGTGGTCGCAAATGGTAGGACATGACTGAGTGACTAACACACACACATATACCAAATCACAATCACCAGGGCACATCAAATGTCCAGTCAGTCCTAAGGTCAAACATAGTGCTCAGACTCTGAGTCAGGCAATGGAAGAGTCCTGATGTCAGAGCTTTGCTCCCTAATGTTTCCAGCAAGCAACTGCTCTGTATTTTGGCTACCGGGATTGTTCAGGAGGGATAATAAGAAACGATGAGGATAAAGATAGCAAAAGTCAAGAAGGTAAGTCTGGAAAAAAGAGGTAAAGTTCAAAGCAATCCCCAATCCCAATGGAGAGGAACAGAACTTAACAAGAGCTGCAAAAAGCAATTAGGGATACAGACCAGACGTGTGTGGTGGGAGCTTAGAGGAAGCCAGGGCTCTGGGAACATTCATCAGAGCAGGGACCTGAGGACCAAGGTCAGATTTTGAGTGCTAAAACTAAACCCAGGAGTGAGGCTTCTACTTTCTGCTAGGCTGGCAGCTAGGGGAAGATCTTCAGAAAGAAGAAAGGAAGAACAGAGTCTCATAGGAAGGAACCTCATATCTGACCAGTTCATCATCTGATCATCTTGGATACCAAGAACAGGGGGGAAATGGGTTGCTGCTGGACTCAGGTACTGTCACAGTCAGGGACCTGCTGACTTCTGGGAAGAAGGAGATGCCCTTGAATGAGTAAACAGAGACCTGAATGGGTTAAGCAGGATTCTGAGTCCCAGCAGTTCATGAGGCACTTGGTTGAAAGTGAAAGTGAAATTCACTCAGTCGTGTCAGACTCTTTGCGACCCCATGGACTATATAGTCCATGGAATTCTCCTGGCCAGAATACTGGAGTGGGTAGCCGTTCCCTTCTCCAAGGGATCTTCCCAACCCAGGGATCGAACCCAGGTCTCCCGCATTGCCAGCGAATTCTTTACCAGCTGAGCCAAAAGGGCATTTGGTTAGATGGTATCTAATGGGATTCTTATTCTTTTTTTTTTAATAACATTTTTATTTTTTATTTTTATTTTTACTTTTGACCATGCCGGGTCTTCATTGCTGCACAGACTTTTCTGTAGCTGCCAAGAGTGGGGACTACCCTCTAGTTGTGATGTGCTGCTGCTGCTGCTAAGTCACTTCAGTCGTGTCCAACTCTGTGCGACCCCAGAGACGGCAGCCCACCAGGCTCCCCCGTCCCTGGGATTCTCCAGGCAAGAACACTGGAGTGGATTGCCATTTCCTTCTCCAATGCGTGAAAGTGAAAAGTGAAAGTGAAGTCACTCAGTTGTGTCCGACTCTTAGCAACTCCATGGAGAGCAGCCTACCAGGCTCCTCCGTCCATGGGATTTTCCAGGCAAGAGTACTGGAGTGGGTTGCCATTGCCTTCTCCAGTTGCGATGTGAGGGCTTCTCAACGCAGTGGATTCTCTTGTTGCAGACATGGGCTCTAGGGTGTGAAGGTTTCAGTAATCGTGGATCTTGGGCTCTAGAGCACAGGCTCAATAGTTGTGGCACATGGGCCTAGTGGCTTCAAGGCAGGTAGGATCTTCCCAGACCAGGGATTGAACCAGTGTCTCCTGCATTGACAGGCAGATTCTTTATCACTGAGTCACCAGGGCTTCCTATTTCTAAAATTGGTTTTAAATGGCAAACTTTAATCTTCTTTTAAGGTTAATTATATGCTGTTTTTAAAGGTGTGGCTATATACAATAGATCTTAAAGGATAATCTAGCCAAAATAATTAACATGGGAAAGAATTTGCTTCAAAAGTAAGACGCCTGAGCTACTTAGAAGCTTCATTCATCCAGAGCAAAGCACTCAAACATGTCTGAGAGCCCTGATTTCAGTGCAACAGAGTATTGTTTTGCTTTAAAAGATTAGGATCTCTGCAAAATTATCATATACCTGCTGCTGCGGCTGCTAAGTCACTTCAGTTGTGCCCGACTCTGTGTGACCCCATAGACGGCAGCCCACCAGGCTCCCCCATCCCTGGGATTCTCCAGGCAAGAGCACTGGAATGGATTGCCATTTCCTTCTCCAATGCATGAAAGTAAAAAGTGAAAGTGAAGTCGCTTAGTCGTGTCCTATTCTTCACGACCCCATGGACTGCAGCCTACCAGGCTCCTCCATCCATGGGATTTTCCAGGCAAAAATACTGGAGTGGGGTGCCATCACCTTCTCCAATCATATACCTAAATACTTCTTATTTCCCATTTGAACTCCGTACTACTGAGTTGTGATGCTTGGGGTAGCTTCCCAAAATGTTCTGGATTTCCAAATCTCATCTGGAAATGAGGGGATCAAACTCCTTAGATCAGGGATCAATACACTATAACTCACAGGCCAAATCCAGCCCAGCATCTGTTTTTGTGAATAAAGTTTTATTGGGAACATAGACACCCTTAGCCGTTGACATGTTTCCATGACTGCTTTTCATCTACAATGGAAGCTGAGTAGGTATAACAGACACTTTATGGCGCACAAAGCCTAAAATATTTTTAGGTGATAGAATATTTACTACTTTGCAGGAAAATGTTTGCCCTTACCTGACTTAATTATTCTTGATTTTACCGATATAGACAGACACACAAGTATGGAAATCCATATATACAATATAAGAAATGTTCCTGTTCTTGGTGACTTCACTTTCTCAGAGTTTAGGCTTCTCATTGTTTCCCAGTCTCTCTCTCTCTGCTTCTCTAGCAGTTTTGTTACTCATTATGGCAATCACGTCTTACTTTTCTTAAAAGATTTTTCCTATTGCTTCACTTTGGGTCTACTGTTTTCTCTCTTAAGTCTATCTTTCTTGTAAATATGCCTGTAATTAACCCCATATAACTATTGATGCTTTGAATTGCTATGATATTTTTCTTTAAAAATACAAAGATCTTTGAAAATACTGACACCGTCTTTAAAACAAAGTAGCTTTTTAAAAATAAAGCAAATAAAACCAAAATGGAGGAACTTTGTCTCTCTTCAACTAGTTCTGTTTCTTTCAACATCCTGCAGAAGCTCCCAGATCCACACCACTCACCTCAGTGGGTAGAAATGTCATGATTGACTTCAACTTGTTTCTCTGCTTTCACCTCATTCTCACGCTTTCAACCTTAAATTTAAGCTTTCAGTTTTCATCTTTATCTGCTGCACTGCTTCCCAAACCCGTGCCCCTGACCTTCCCCACATCACTTCCTGCTGCTTCCATTCCTTCCCATTTTCATAGTCTCCTGATCATAATGGAAGCATTTTAGCTAAATCTTCTCTATCTAAAAATCTCTCCCATACCTTTGTCTCCTTTTTTCTCCTAAATCATTTTAAATCACATCACAAGGTTCTATTTTTATGTTTTCTTTAAATATACTTACCTCTGAGCATTAAAGAACTCCCACTTCTTTCCCTTGACTATCCCTGTATATATAGAATACCTACTGGTGCTACGGGTTATTTATATTCTAGCAGTCAGCATTGGGGTTCCTTTCCCAGCCTGCTGCCATTAGGAGAACTAAAGCAGAATGTTGAAACAAACTACAATGTGAATTTTTCTCTGTAGTGAATCTGAGACCAAGCGATCAGCTGATAACAAAGACCACACAGTCCATAATTACAGTTAAACCTGCTGAAATGCAGTGCTGGTGCAGGGAAGAGATGGAGTCAACTGAGCAAATTTTTATGCAATTTAGTTAACATCACTCTTTAAACGGCAGTATCCAAACTGATGATATGCATTCACTACTAGTCAAAGGGCTTCCCTAATAGCTCAGTTGGTCAAGAATCTTCCTGCAATGCAGGAGACTCTGGTTCGATTCCTGAGTCAGGAAGATCCCCTGGAGAAGGGATAGGCTACCCACTCCAGTATTCTTGGGCTTCCCTTGTGTCTAAGCTGGTGAAGATTCTGCCTGCAATGCAGGAGACCCTGGTTCGATTCCTAAGTCAGGAAGATCCCCTGGAGGAGGGATAGGCTACCCAAGTATTCTTGGGCTTCCCTTGTGGTTAAGCTAATAAAGAATCTGCCTGCAATGTGGGAGACCTGGGTTCGATTGCTGGGTTGGGAAGATCCCCTGGAGAAGGGAAAGGCTACTCACTCCAGTATTCTGGCCTAGAGAATTCCATGAACTGTATAGTCCATGGGGTCGCAAAGAATCGGACATGACTGAATGACTTTCACTCACTCACTCACTCACTCACTAGTCATAAAGAGAACTAAGTCTTGGGCAATAGGATTTTAATCCCACAGCACTTCAACTACTGGGTAGGTGGTAGGTTAAACAACTGAAAATTAAAAACTAACACTGACTGCTCTATGTAGGATAGTTCCTATGAATGCTAAAAACTTTCTAAAATGATCTCTTGCAAGCCTGCCCCAAACCACTCCCCGTGTGGTTTCGGTTGCACACTGCACAAAAGTGGCATATTCAAGGAGACTATCACGTCATAGCCATCTTATGATTCTGTAAATTTTTTTTGTACTTTTATAATAACTTTGTTAACTTCAGAGATGAATGAGTTTTGTGGTAAATGACTATAAAAAGTCTTTCTTCAATAAGATTGGTATATTATTACTTTCTGATCAGACTTATGAAATAAAAATATGTTTGATTATTACAATATCTTGATAATATAACAACATTCAAAATAACCTGTATTTCTAAATAAGAAGTTGCTTTTCTCACTGAAGAACTGATTAGAATCTTAACATTTTTTAAAAATCTCTATCAGCATCATGTACAGACAGAGTAACATGGAAATTTACAATATCACACATAAAATAGACAGCCAATGGGAATTTGCTGTATGACTCAGGGAACTCAAAGAGGGGGTCTGTGACAATCTAGAATGGTGGAATGGGGGGGGAGATGGGAGGGAGATTTGGGAGGGAGGGGACAAGGATGTACCTATGGCTGATTTTGTTGGTATATGACAGAAAACCACAAAATTCTGTAAAGCAATTATCATTCAATTAAAAAAAGAAAAAAAAACTGACAAAATATATTCTCAAAAAAAAAAATTTCTATCAGCAGCAATACACTGTAGTTCATGTACTCTGCCCTGTTTTTCCTACCAAGTGGGATTGCAGAGTTCCTATTTTAAATACACAGGCACTTTCATTATGATACAAATAACTAGGCAGTCACTAATATTAATTTAGCATTAATAACGTACAAAGTAAGCACTAACTTGACATAAATTAGACATTACTACGTAATGATCTGCTAATTACATTATAGCACTTGTTTATTTGTTGCTATGGAAATTTCATAATTAACTGCTATTAAAATTTGGGGCTTGTTACCTATCTCTTATTTTTAAATTTAATTTTCTAATTATTATGATTAAAAATTCAAATCATGTATTATGTTTAATAATTGTATTTCTATTATTTATTCACAATTATCTTATGTTTGCATCACTGTAATTAATGGGAAATATATAACATACTAACTTCAAAAAGATGTTTTACTTGACAATAGAAAGCTGTCTCTAATTTATGCCAAAATGCCCTGTCAGTTAGCAGCAGCCCTGATTCCTCCAGCACTACGATGGAGAAGATACTATTATTTTTCCCTCTTCACACATGAGGAAAGAGAGGCTTAGAAATCTTAAATAATTTGCTCAGTGTCAGAGATAGCAAGTTACGAAGGCAAGAGTCAAATTCTAACACTTTGAGACAGAGCCAGACTGCTGAACTGCAGGGTTTGGGAAATTGCAGATCTCCCTTCTTTAAAAAGGGCCTCCTTCGGGTTCCTGCCTGACTAGACCCTTCTTTCAGTGACGTCACCAACTGGACCACAAAGGTGAAGTCTGTTCTTCCAGAAGGTGACAGCAACGGCAATGGAAGTTGACCACGAGGAACAAGCCAGAAGTGCAGTCAAACGCTGGATCTCCAAAAACATGTGCTTGGTGTGGGGAGAGAGCACAGTTTGATGAGAAGCAGATTTAGATTCCAATTCTGCCTCTGCCGCTTACTCAAGAACTACCCACCAAACCCTTGGTCCCCTCCAGTATCCCTCTCCAGGCATTCACTTGTCCAAGCCAGGACCCTGGGAATCAGTCTTTCCCTCACCACCCCACCTCTTCCCAACCATTCTAAGAGCCATAAAGTTATTTTCTAAATATCTCACAAACTAGCCTGTTTCCTCACCATCTCTACCACGGTCACCCTGGTCTCACCATCATCTCACACCAGTTACTGTAACCCCTCTTCTCCAATCTCCCTTTTTATATTCTGACTCCTCTTCAATTTATTCTCCCCATTTTCATCTCATCAAAATCAGGTATTTACTTACAACCTTGGAATATCTATTATTCCTCAACATCAAATTCTACTCTAGCCTACAAGGTCACTCAAGGTCAGGTCCCACCTCCTTCCCCAGTCAACTTCCCTGCTTGACACACCTCCCCTCTTCTACTCAGCAGACCTGGTTCAGATTCTCAAAGGTTCTCAACCCTCCCCCTTTGCACGAGCTGTTCACTTTGGCCTCCTTAACACCCATTTACCTTTCAAAACTCACCTTAAGCATCAGAGCCTCCAGACGTGCCTTCCTGACCTTGACCTTTCCCCCTTATCTGTCCCTACCCCCACATTGGCTGCTGATCAGATCAGTTACCCTTCGCTAGTTTCTCCTATATTCAACCTTTTGTTTGTCTTTCATGGTCTTTATCACAGGAGGGCTTCCCAGGTGGCTCAGTGGTAAAGAATCTGCCTGTCAATGCAGGAGACACAGGAGATGCAGGTTCAATCCCTGGGTTAGGCAGATCCCCTGGAGGAGTAGGAAATGGCAACCCACTCCAGTATTCTTGCCTAGAGAATCCCATGGACAGAGGAGTCTGGCCTCCTATAGTCCATGGGGTCACAAAGAGTCAGACAGGACTGAAGAAACTTAGCATGCACGCACGCACACATACAGTTACCAATTGATTAACATCTGCCTTCCCCAGTGGACAGAAAGTCAAAAATTGGGAATGACCATGTCTGTTTTGCTCACCGTTTGGATTCTTGTGCTTAGCACAAAGCATAGTTCACTAAATTCCTTTACAATGACTGAAAGAAACGTGTGGCTTTGAGTAGATTACTTAAATTTTCTTAGTCTCTTTCCTCAACTGTTAAAAAAAGGATAATAACAATACCTACCTCAAAAGTCATTGTGAGGCTTGAGTAAAAGCAGCATTGTAAAGCACTAAGCACTCAGCGCATTATTTCCTGCAATAACATGAGCGACGAGAATTAGTCTCTATTTTCAAACTGCTTGTAGTCCTACAAAAATAGGAAGTCATTCGCACAAATAATTAAAACACTGCAGAATATGAGCTTATCAGATTAGCCAATAGAAGGCCTAGCCTAAGGCAAAAAGGACTTCCCAGGTGGCTCAGTGGTAAAGAATCCACCTGACAATGCAGGAGACCCAGAAGACACGGGTTCAATCCCTGAATCATGAAGAGCCCCTGGAGAAGGGAATGGCTTCCCACTCCAGTATTCTTGCCTGGAAAATCCCATGGACAGAGGAGCCCAGTGGACTACAGTCCATGGGGTTACAAAGAGTTGGACACAATTGAACACGTACTCACTCACCACTCACTCAAGGCAAAAAAAGGTGAAGTAACCAATATTCAGGGCACCTTATTTATATCTTCCCTCCCCTGGGATCCCTCAGGAGCCCTACTGCTGGACTAGAAAAGACAAGGACACAAGAGGTGATATGGAGACACAGGCCTCTCCACTCCTCCTCAGTACAGTCCTTCCTCTGTCCACAAGGGGGACTCTACTTCCTTCTCCATTGTCCTCTAGGAGGGTGTGTGTGTGTGTGTGCGTGTGTGTGTGTGTGTGTGTGTATCCCGGCAGGACTTTTGGTCCTGTGCAAAACGTCCATAAGACATTGGGTCCACACCAAAGGTCCTTGAAATTGTTTCCTATCCAAAATATCCGAGCTTATTTAGTCCATGCCCAAAGGGGTTTTTTTTTCTTTTTTCTAAATTTTTATTATAGTTGCTTTATAATGTTGTGTTAGTTTCTACTGTACAGAAAAGTGAATCAGCTATATGTATACATATGTACCCTTTTTGGGGGATTCCTTCCCACCATGCCCAAAGATTCTGGACAGGACCAGATATCAAGGATCTTTTGTCTCCGTGGCCCTTATGAACAGAAACGAGTGTCTGCTAACTGTGTGTTTGCCTGAAAGCAGGAATCATTTGAAAAGTCAGCTGTTGTCCATTTCCATTATTCCTGCCCATATCAACTACATTAAGTACCCGATTAAGGTTCAGAATGAATGAATGAATGAAAGGGAAATGAAATTACATAGAAAACAACATGGGTGCATTTTACATCTGTAAGATGTTTTTGGCAAACTCAATAGAAAAGACAAGACACAGGAGGAACCATGAGGAAGCAGTGCACAAGCCCAGAACATAATTCTGTTCAGAGGGTTTTCAAAAGATAGATCAAAGGAAGCGAAACCCCCACCAGGGGTAGCTCTGGCATGTTTAGCCTTCAGCCGCTTCATAATCTACCTGCACCCCCTACCCCTGAGTCTACTTTGACATGAGATCTTTAAATGTTGCGGGGGGGTGGGGGGTGGCAGAGAGAATCACTTAACTGCTATCTGATTCTTCATCTGTAAAATAGAGCTAATGACACTGACCTTCCTCCTAGAGCTATTGTGTGGGATAATTAATTAATAATTGTAGAATCCTTTGAGAGTCTAAAGTGCGACATAAATGCTAAGCATTATTTCCACACAGTCTCAACTGGCTCTTCGAAAGTACACTCTGGTCTCGATGCCTTTGATCTGCTCTTATCACCTGAAATAGAGCAAACAATGCCTCTGTATCATTAAGCAAATGCATAATGAATGTTATTCATTGTTAAAGGTTACTTAGCAATTTAACTTTTTTTTTTCTTTTGAATAGGGACATCCTCCTGTGAGAGGATTATGTAAGCTAATAGCTAATGTATCAAAGGAAAGGGGAGAAAAGAAGCCACCATGGCAACCAGAGCCACGAGGCCCATGCTTCAGCCTTCAGAAGAAACTGATGTCCACCTCACCAGGAGAATAAGAAGAAAACCAGAGGAGAAGGCAGGCAGAGGGGTCAGTGGTGGAAAATGGCAGGCCAGGGCTGGACCTCCTCCTTCCATCATCTCTCGGCTTACAGTGCAAGACACAATGTGCGCTATTTGGGAGGGAGGAGGATTTAGGCAAGAGTCAAGTTTCTCCATCTCTCCATTGTTGCCCTCTTCCACAAGTCCTTTCATGTTCACTGATGCTGGGGAGATTGTTCTTCTTTTGAATAAAACCTTTTCTAGGGATAGAGGTGGACAGAGCTGTGATCAGAAAGCCTTTATCCTTCCCTGCATTCCTACCGATGCTCAATTATCTCCACAGAAATGGACCTTGACTTGAAGCCCGGCAGATACCGGTCCAGTTCATTAACTCCCAGAGCAATCACCCAAAGGTTTTTAAGGTAAGCTAGGTAGCCTGATGGGGCTTCCCAGGCAGCTCAGTGGTAAATAATCTGCCTGAAATGCAGGACAGGCATGTTTAATTCCTGGGTGGGAAAGACCCCTGGAGAAGGAAATGGCAACCCACTCCAGTTCTTGCTGGGAAATCCCATGGACAGAGGAGCCTGAAGGGCTACAGTCCATGGGATTGCAAAAAAGTCAGGCGTGACTTAGTGATTAAACAACAGGTAGCCCGATAGAATCACATTCTCCAATAAAATATGGAAAAGCTCGAAACTTGTAGATTCATTCCTTTTATATTAAAATACTGGAACAGGATTACAACTCCCTTATGTGTTTGTTTCCTTTAGACAGAAGAAATAAAGCGCTCATTTGGTTTAGATTTTGAAGGTTTAGATTTTTATCTTCTGGTGCAGTTAGAAGGTATTGGGTTATTTTACAAGTTAAATCTTTAAATGTTAGAGTTAACTTTTAAACCATGTTTTTCAAAAACTATATACATTTACAATGTGCTCCTCTCCCTCTATTCCTTTAAATAATACCCAAAACACAACTCTTACATCCCCCTCTGTGTTTTTTACTGCCTTGACTATAGAGATTTTATGTCCCTTATTTGGCATTGCTGTTTACTGTCATTCCTCCATAATTCTGGGTTGTTTTTTTCTTTTTTTCTTTGCTGACCTGATTTTATTTCAGTATCCTTTGGAAAATCTATCTTCACTATGCTTAGTTAACTCAAACTTTGGCACGATTGGAAAAGGCTGGAACATGGAACAAGATCACCACCAAGTGGCCAGGCTGGGTGTGCTTCTTTCTGTGCATCTTTTCAGATTTTGCCCCACATTTTTATTTCATTGGATTATACACAGCAGAAGTGTCCTTAAAGATAACTAATCCAGCTCCTATGCTCTTCAAATGAGAAAACTGAAGGTCAGAAAGATGAATTTCTTTGATCAAGGCCATGATGTCTCATAACATGCTGTAGTCTGCATTTTTTCAATGACAATGTCTTGAAACTGGGATTGAACTTCAGGGTCAACCAATCCAATCCTCTGTCATGTAGATAGATGGCTTCCCTGGTGGCTCAGTGGTAAAGAACCTACCCGCCAATTCAGGAGACAGGGTTCGGTCCCTGGGTCAGGAAGATCGCCTGGAGAAGGCAATGGCAACCCACTCCAGTATTCTTGCCTGGGAAATCCCATGGACAGAGGAGCCTGGCAGGCTAGTGTCCATGGGATTGCAAAAGCACTGGACACGACTTAGCAACTAAACAACAAATCATATAGATGGGGAAACTGAGACATGGAGAAAGAAAATGCCTTCTCAAGGTTCAGAGAGCTGATCAGATTTGTACAAGAACCCAGCTTTAATCATACGTAGCCTGGCATTCATCCTCCTACTAGACCAGCCCCATTTGAAATGTTGTGGTTTTTTTTTTTTTTTTTTTTTTTTGCCCCCATAAATTATAACTCTAAAGAGGTGGCCACAGTATCTGAAAATAAAGTACTCAAATTTTTTCTTCTTCGAAATAAATAAGGCTACACCAGAGGAGCCCTTTCTTTTCTGACAATTTTATTTATTTTTGACTGTGCTGGGTCTTTATTGCTTTGCGGGCTTTCTCTGGCTGTGGTGAGCCAGGGCTGCTCTCTATTGCAGTGCCGGGGCTTCTCACTGCGGTGGTTCCTTCGCTGTGGAGCACAGGCTCTAGGGTGCGTGGACTTCAGTAGCTGCAGTTCCCCGGCTCTGGAGCACAGGCTCAGTAGTTGTGGCACATGGGCTTGTTTGCTCTGAGGCAGGCATGTGGGATCTTCCCTGACCAGGGATCAAACCGGTGTCTCCCACATCGGCAGGCGATCTCTGTACCTTGGAGCCACCCATGAGCAACCGCTGAGCTCCACCTCCCAGAGAAGCCTTTTGAAAAAGGCAAATTTCATTCTCGCGGATGAATTGTTCCTTGTGAACAGATAGAAAACATATTTTACCACTTTTGTTTATATTTAGGAGGTGATGAATTTGAGCGAAGGTAATTAGAAATTCCAACTATACTCTTTTGACTTAGGGAAAAGACTTATCTCTAGCTCAGAACGTCTTGATTCTAAGGTTTGACTGCCTGGATTAGAGAACTTTCTTTGGTAAACTGAGATAACTGCTCATTGTCTTTGAATTCCCTTCCATCTAACTTGAGTCATTGTAACAAAAGTAGAAAGGTCCACAACACTGAAGATTCCTCATCACTCTGAGTAATCTGAGTTCCTCGGTTCTCAGGGGGAAGAGGAATCCGCATCGGGCGGCAGGTGCTACGCATTCTTGCCCCAGCCTGTGTCACATACCCTCCTGAGTTTTCCTGCAGCTATGATGCTGGGCGGACTGACGGCTCTCCCCTCCCTACCCCCTCTTCTGTTCTCCGTTCTTAGGGCTTTCGGGTGCCTCCTCGGCTTCTGGTGGGAAAGCTCTGAGTTGGATTTCACCAAGTTTTTCAATGGGTCCTCAGGGAGGTTGAGGCCTGGTTGTCCTAGAGCCCTAGCATTAAACTACTCTCTAACCACGTTTAGTGACTTTTCTCCATTTCCCACTGCATGTTTCCCCTTTCCTCCTCTGTATCTCCTGGGATCACCTCCCAGGTAAAGTACCTGCATCCAGAGCTTTGCCTCAGGGTCTGATCTTGAGGTGATACAGCCATAATGCTGACACTGTACCCAAGCCAGGTTTCTGCCTTGGTGATAGAATAAGTGTGATCCTCTAAAAAGCGTGTCCACCGGAGGTGGTTCAGCCTGGCCCTCGCTCCTGCACATGGGCAGATGAACCATTAAGCTTGAGAAGTTAAAGTGACGGGCCTTCACTTGAACAAGCCTCTTGCAAGGCTTGAGGGTCACTGGAAATATACTCATATGGTTGTATGTTTTTGTAAAATTTGCAAAAGTAGGGCATTTTAACCACAGTTAAGACAACTGTTTCTGTCCAGGTGACATCTGGAGGCAGAGACCACTTTGTGAGTCTGACGCAGGTGGAAATTGAGCTAGGAACACATTTTAGTTGAACTTTGGAAAGATGATTTAGAACATTTCAGTAAAATAAATGCAAAATTATAGACTCCTGGTTTGTGTGAATATGGAATATGCTTTCTGCTATCTGGCAACCCACTCCAGTGTTCTTGCCTGGAGAATCCCAGGGACAGAGGAGCCTGGTAGGCTGCCGTCTCTGGGGTCGCACAGAGTCAGACACGACTGAAGTGACTTAGCATAGCATATCTTTAAATTTATGTATTTAAAGAATGGAAAGAAAATTTAGACTAAAAACTAATGGGTAAGAAACAAGCAGTAGAGTGATAAATGGAGCAATAAAGTCAATAAAATTATTCTTACATCAAGAAGTGAATTGCAACCAAAAAAATTCATATCAAATGCAGTAATTTATTAAGAGGAATAAATACATTGAGTAGAAGTAAGGAACGGGTTCATGAACTATTTGATAACCTAATTAATAAAGAGAAGTGAATCATATGAATACATTGGAAAAAAATTAAATATCTTGATTATTTGACACCACATACTGACATCAATAACCTCAGATATGCAGATGACACCACCCTTACGGCAGATAGTGAAGAGGAACTAAAAAGCCTCTTAATGAAAGTGAAAGAGGAGAGTGAAAAAGTTGGCTTAAAGCTCAGCATTCAGAAAACTAAGATCATGGCATCTGGTCCCATCACTTCATGGCAGATAGATGGGGAAACAGTGGAAACAGACTTTACTTTTTTGGGCTCCAAAATCACTGCAGATGGTGACTGCAGCCATGAAATTAAAAGATGCTTACTCTTTGGAAGGAAAGTTATGACCAACCTAGACAGCATATTCAAAAGCAGAGACATTACTTTGCCAACAAAGGTCCGTCTAGTCAAGGCTATGGTTTTTCCAGTAGTCATGTATGGATGTAAGAGTTGGATTGTGAAGAAAGCTGAGTGCCGAAGAATTGATGCTTTTGAACTGTGGTGTTGGAGAAGACTCTTGAGAGTCCCTTGGACTGCAAGGAGATTCAACCAGTCCATTCTGAAGGAGATCAGTCCTGGGATTTCTTTGGAAGGAATGATGCTAAAGCTGAAACTCCAGTATTTTGGCTACCTCATGTGAAGAGTTGACTCATTGGAAAAGACTCTGATGCTGGGAGGGATTGTGGGCAGGAGAAGGGGACGACAGAGGATGAGATGGCTGGATGGTATCACTGACTCGATGGACGTGAGTCTGAGTGAACTCCGGGAGTTGGTGATGGACAGGGAGGCCTGGCGTGCTGCGATTCACGGGGTTGCAAAGAGTCAGACATGACTGAGCGACTGAACTGAACTGAACTGAACTGACATCAATGACTGTAATATAAACTCATGATACATCAGTACAATGAGGATGCCCGTGACAAATTGGTGAATGAGTGTCATAAATTTGAAGTATTTAAAATTAGACACTGTACCAAAAAAAACCCTGAAGTGCCCTAAAAACATACAGATCATATACACCAAAAGCTTAAAAGAGAATTTCCAACTTTGACAACAATCCTAACAACTTATGTGCCATTGCCAATCATGAGCTTCAAGCTGAAAGAAATGTTTCTAAACTATCAAAAATAAAAACCAAATTTTAATCAGTCAGAGTAGAGGAAATACTAAATTTATCTTTCTATGCTCTCTGTGGAAAATAATCTCAAAATATTCTCATATGAAAAAACAACCAAGGAGTGTGCTCCCCAAAATGTTGGGGGAAAATTATCAAACGAGTTTGTAATGAAAATACAAAATAATAAAAAACATTTAATAAACATTTAATAAAACATTTAATAAAAAACATTACTTTTCCAGATGTTGTGATGTTTGTGCTATTTGTCATGACTTATAATTTCTTTCCTTATTCCAAAAAAATGATTTTCGTATCCAATTTTGTATTCTTTTTCTTACAGAGAGCCTCCCAAATTGTATAAGCTTCCATATCTTCCCAAGGTTTCCTCTAACGAATGTAATGCATGTATGCATGCGTGCTCAGTCCCTCAGTTGTGTCTGACTCTTTGTAGGCTGTCAGGCTCTTCTGTCCATGGAGTTTTCCAGGCAAGAATACTGGAGTGGGTTACCATGCCCTCCTCCAAGAGATCTTCCCTGCTGGCGTTTCTTACGTTGCTGGCACTGGCAGGCAAGTTCTTTACCACTAGTGCCACCTGGGAAGCCTGAATATAGTACACCAGGCCTTAATCCTACCAGGGAAAGAAGGAAGATGCTCTAACGTCTGCTGAATATGCTAGGAATGGGTATGAAGCATGAGAGTCCCCAAATCGATGCATGTAAAGAGAGTGGGAAAACAGCAAATGATCTTTCTGATATGTCATGGATCGTTACATTTCACAATAAAGTTAGGAGTATATACATTTACTCAAGAAAGGAATTACCATCTACTATATGTGATAGTGACCTACCCTGCTGACATTTCCAAAACATAGAAAGAAAACTGTCACATAAATTACAGAGGCAGTCATCACAGGAGAACGAAAGAAAACTGACAGAGACCTCGGAAAACTGGAGCCTGTTCCATTTCTCAGGCTTAGGGACCATAAAGAAAATAAGACAGTGTGTTAAAACCTGCAGGTCAGAATCCATCACTGAGCAGCAGAAACTAATATATTGTAACAATTATTTTAGAAAAAAAAAAGAAATGGTTTAAAAAGAATAGACTAATTTAGAAAACACATTGGCTCACACATAGTTATATTAAGGGTTTCAAGAAGCATCTGTGTATGAAGGGGTGTGTATAGGGTTAAAGTATAAAAGGAATTTTTGCTATGAAAGGGAAAGGGAAAGGGAAGTTGCTCAGTCATGTCCAACTCTTCACGACCCCATGGACTGCAGCCCACCAGGCTCCTCCATCCATGGGACTTTCCAGGCAAGAGTACTGGAGTAGGTTGCCATTGCCTTCTCCTCACTAATCACTGCTGCTGCTGCTAAGTCACTTCAGTCATGACCGACTCTGTGTGACCCCATAGACTGCAGCCCACCAGGCTCCCCGGTCCCTGGGCTTCTCCAGGCAAGAACACTGGAGTGGGTTGCCATTTCCTTCTCCAATGGATGAAAGTGAAAAGTGAAAGTGAAGTCGCTCAGTCATGTCCGACTCTTAGCGACCCCATGGACTACAGCCCACCAGGCTCCTCCATCCATGGGATTTTCCAGGCAAGAGTACTGGAGTGGGGTGCCATTGCCTTCGGCCTAAAAAGTTTGAAAAGTATGTATAAGGAACATTGAGTGGTTGCAGATTCAAGCACAAGAGAATAAGAATGACAGAAACAGCAGAATTCAGTTTGGAAATCTGTAGCAGATTATAAATTCACTAAAATTGGGGAGGCATTTTTTAAACAGAAGCAATAGTCATGATTGGATTCTGGAATGAAACCACAAAAGCTTATTGACTCAAAATACAATATATAAATTATAGTATGATATGATACCATGTGATAAAATATGGTATGGTTAACATAATGACACGATGTAATATAATGAACACAATACAACTTAAATGAACAATTGTAGTTATTATGGCCCTAAGCCAGCACTCCCATTTTCCTCCCCACTGTCTCTCTCATTTGTAAGACTCATGAGCATACTGGTTTTAGATAGTCTACAATTATAGGATTTCAGGCACAATATTATGTGTATACATTTCAAAACACAATATAACAGTCTGTAATGATAATTTAATATTTTGTTTTACACTACCACTTGATTTAACATAACTGTTTCCTAAACCTTTTTGCCTAATTAGAACCACTCACCCTTCTTTGCCTTCACCTCCCCCAAAAGAACAACAGAGTACTGAATAGGCTAAAAGGAATACCTTTTTTGAACTGGGTAACAGTAAGATCAAATGACACATTTGTTTTCAGGTGTAACACTTGTAATTCCAGCCTTAAGACAATCCTCTGATGGTAACACTGTCAATGTCTCTAAATAATGAAGTGACAGAATAAAAAGTCAATATGCAACAGCCAAGCCCAATAAAAATCTGCAGAAGGGAAAGTCATCTTTCATGAAGCACCATAGAATAATAAATGGGCAAGTGATCCTCTGAGCTTACTTTGTCATATGTTACAACAATAATAAGGGAACTACATTCTAATGGTTTTTTTGACTTCAGTACCACAAGGAGCTTCCCAGGTGGCACTAGTGGTAACAAACCCACCAGCCAATGCAGGAGATTTAAGAGACGAGGGTTCAATCCCTGGATCAGGAAGATCCCCTGGAGAAGAAAATGGCAACCTACTCCAGTATTCTTGCCAGGATTCTTCAATCCCATGGACAGAAGAGCCTGGCAGGCTATGGTCCATAGGGTCACTAAGAGCCAGGCATGACTGAAGTGACTTCACAGGCACACACCATAAGAGTATTAACAACGTGTATGTTGATTATATACAACTGGATATAGATCTTATGAGTGTATTCAGATAGAAAGAGAGAAGGGGAAGAGTATTAACATTGATGAATGTCAATAGGATTGGGCACTATATTTGGTCCATTATATGCCTTATCTCGGAGAAGGCGGTGGCACCCCACTCCAGTACTCTTGCCTGGAAAATCCCATGGACGGAGGAGCCTGGTGGGCTGCAGTCCATGGGGTCTCGAAGAGTCGGACACGGCTGAGCGACTTCATTTTCACTTTTCACTTTCATGCACCGGAGAAGGAAATGGCAACCCACTCCAGTGTTCTTGCCTGGAGAATCCCAGGGATGGTGGAGCCTGGTGGGCTGCTGTCTATGGGGTCGAGCAGAGTCGGACACGACTGAATTCAGCAACTTAGCAGCAGCAGCATGCCTTATCTCAGGCTTCCCTGGTGGCTCAAATGGTAAAGAATCCACTTGAAACATAGGAAACCCAGGTTTGATCCCTGTATTGGGAAGATCCTTTGGAGAAGGGAATGGTTACCCAGTCCAGTATTCTTGCCTGGAGAATCCCATAGACAGAGGAGCCAGGTGGGCTACAGTCCATGGGGTCACAAAGAGCCAGACATGACTGACTAAGCACACACAATACATGCCTTATTTTATGAGGTATAACGATATATGATATATGAGGTATAATGATATATGATATCTTAATATTGCAAAAATTTTTCTAACACAATGTTATCTATTACTGCTGCTACTGCTAAGTCACTTCAGTCGTGTCCGACTCTGTGTGACCCCATAGACTGCAGCCCACCAGGCTCCCCCGTCCCTGGGATTCTCCAGGCAAGAACATTGGAGTGGGTTGCCATTTCCTTCTCCAATGCATGAAAGTGAAAAGTCAAAGTGAACTCGCTCAGTCGTGTCCGACTCTTAGCGACCCCATGGACTACAGCCCACCAGGCTCCTCCGTCCACGGGATTTTCCAGGCAAGAGTACTGGAGTGGGGTGTTATTGCCTTCTCCCTATCTATTACTATTCTCATGTTATAAAGAAACTATTGGTGTTCTGTCTCTGTGTTGTTAACAACTTACCATACCTTTGTTGGCTCAGAACATAAATTTGTCTTCCGCTTCTGTAGTTCAGGAAGGTGAAATGGGGGGAGCCTAAAATCAAGATGTTGCCAGGACTATGTTCCTTTCCAGGGCCTCTAGGGAAGGACGCTGTGCCTTGCTTTTCCATCTCCTAGAGGCTCCCCACACCTTGAAGGTTTTACCCCCTCGGCTCTTGACGTTCTTCCTCCATCATCAAAGTTAACGACATTCGACTAAGTCCTTCTCATGTGCTTTCTCTGGTTTTCTGTTCCCTCTTCCACTGTTAAAGGCCTTTGGGGTCACACTGGGCTCACCCAGATAATCCACAATTGGATGATTTAGGGGAGGGAGGGGATAGCATGATAGATGGATATGGTAGATCCAACAGCAGTCTGAAGACACTGGGCTCCAAGTGGGCCCCAAGGGAAATGAGAGGGCACCAAATAACCTGCACTGGCCCTCCTCTTCTGACCAAGCCTCCCTATCCTTCTTCCTGTTGTCTTCACCTAGCCCTTCTCAACTAGAGAACAGGCAGCCCGTCGCTGTGAATGAGTTACAACTTACTAACCTGTACTGGCAGGAATGCGAATCCCAGGTTGGGTGTGTGCCCACAGGCACAGCCACTTTGGTCTTTGGGGCTTGGGCTAGAGATGGGCAAGGCAGGGGATCTAGGACAGAGAAAGAAGGCATAGACATGGCTTGATTGAGTATCTAGTTCACCTCATAGTCTCTTTGTTGAGGGACAGGGGGCTGTCACCAAGAGGCCCAGGGAGCTGTCACCAAGAGGCCCAGGGAGATCCATTTACTTGTTGAATAGAGTCTCCCCATTCACAGAGCAATTTGTTCCCACATAGATTTTTAAATGCATGGGAAAGACTTAGATGCAAAGGTACTCACAGTCACAGTTTTATTTTTAACCTTTGTTTTTCAATTGAATGTGGAGTTTTAAATTAATAAACTATTGATACAATCTGCGTTGTGCTCATTCACTTCAGTCATGTCCAACTCTTTGAGATGCTATGGACTGTAGCCCGCCAGGCTCCTCTGTCCATGGGATTCTCCAGGCAAGAATGCTGGAATGAGTTGCCATGCTCTCCTCCAGGGGATCTTTCCAACATAGGGATTGAACCCTTGTTTTCTGTGTCTCCTGCATTGCTGCTGCTGCTGCTGCTAGGTCACTTCAGTCATGTCTGACTCTGTGTGACCCCATGGACTGCAGCCTACCAGGCTTCTCCATCCATGGGATTCTCCAGGCAAGAACACTGGAGTGGGTTGCCATTTCCTTCTCCAATGCATGAAAGTGGAAAGTGAAAGTGAAGTCACTCAGTCATGTCCGATTCTTAGCGACCCCACGGACTTCAGCCTACCAGGCTCCTCCATCCATGGGATTTTCCAGGCAAGAGTACTGGAGTGGGGTGCCATTGCCTTCTCTGCTCCTGCATTGCAGGTGGAGGTTAATTATTTTTACAATGCCTTTAGCATGTGTTAACTTTTTCTTCATTTGCAAAAAGATCTGCTTTATTTTGCAGAAAAAATCCTACCCCCTACTCTGAGTCATCCTAAGTGGTGAGTGTTGCCTGTTCTCACCACTTTATTAGGATACTTGACAATAATTCACAGATCTTCAGGGAGTCAGCAGGCTCTCAGACACTGCCTGGAATGGTGATAAATATCATATATATATATATATATATATATATATATATATACACACACACTATATATATATTACACTATTATTAAATGTGGCTTGGAATTGCCAAACTGAACTTTATATTATGGTATATAAAGCACCCTTTTCTGATAGTATTTTATAATTCCATGTAATATGATTCCATGTATAATTCCATGTAATATATATATAATAGGGTAATATATCATATTATCATATATATGTGTATATATTATATAAATTATATATAAGTATATATATTATATATATATAAATTATATCATATATAATGTGTATATATTATATAAATATATATAAATAGAAATTAAATATAAATATAAATTTAATATATATAAATATTATATTTATATAAATGTAAAATATATATATATTTAAATAGTGTAACTCTTACATGGTTCCCTCAAGCAATTAGCCTGTGTTGCTTGCCACTAGTTGTTTTGCTTCTGTCCTGAAGGAATAAGCATTTGGTCTCTCTGCTCAGAATTATCATGTATTTCCATCTTCCCTCTAGGTAGGTCACTAGATTCCTTTGTGAACAGTGGGCATCAAACAGTCACTAAAAAAAATAAATAGAGCAAAATATGTCTCAATATTTCTCTAGAGCATTGAGTCATATTACATGGAATTATAAAATACTATCAGAAAAGGGCACTTTATATACCATAATAGTCATTATATAAAGTTCAGTTTGGCAATTCCAAGCCACATTTAATTTTCTCTGAAAATTCCCACATAGCAGAGAAGATATTGCTCTTTGTGGCTTTCAAGTCTCTTTCGGGGAACTGTAAAATGACAACCTTTTAGAATTAGCACTTCATCCATAAATAAACACTAAATTACTTATACCAAATAAAGTCACCTGTGTATTTTCATTAACATAAATACTAAAATAATAAGTAGCTTTCCTATATAACCATCCTGGGATTTATGAGGTTTAGAATTCTGCATTTTAGTTTAGTACAAACTAGGTTAGAACTTGCAGTTCTTCATCTCCACTGATAGGTGGGGCTAGGAATTTCTGTATTAATTATAATATTTTAGCATATTAAAATTTATATCTAGATGAAGCAGATACTTCAAAGCTCCAAAACTGATGAAACTGCATACTTCTCTTTTAAGGGATAAAACTGTTTGCATTAATATGTGAAATACACTACTAAAACACCCCCTGCTGATTTCACAGGCTTTGCAGGGAGTTATGCATAATTTTCTGAAAATTAAAAGACTGAGGATCAGATATTTATGGTGATAAAAATTAGATCTCAATAACTTTTAAAAACTTGGAAGAGTCTCTTAAGGTGGAATTTTTAAAATTCAGTTCAACAACTATTTAACATATGTATGCATGCATGCTAAGTCATTTCAGTCGTGTCCAACTCTTCACGACCCTATGGACTTTAGCCTGCTAGGCTCTGCTGTCCACGGGATTCTCCAGGCAACAATATTGGAGTGGGTAGCCATTCCCTCGAGAGACTTGCAGAGTCAGAAGATTGGAGTTCGGGACTCAGCTGTGCCCTTGCTAACATGGGAGCAGTATATATTGAATATCTTTGTAAACCTCCAGCACAGAATTGAAATCAAAATTAACTGAAGTAACTGTTTTGAGAATAAAAGATCATCCACTCTCAAATACTGATTACTGAAGACAGCATGGTGTAAGACAATAATTCTCGTATTTAGATGTGAGAGTTTCTTAAGAACCCACCAATTCTCCGTGTAACTGTGCTTTTGCTTTTGTGTTTTTATTTTTTATGTTGGTGTTAATCTTTTAAAAGTTCATGTGAGCATATTCTGAAGCATCTGAATACTCTCCTTCTAACTGCACACACACACACACACACACACATATATATACACACTCATGACAGCATTGTTGTCATTGTTCAGCTGCTAGGTGGTGTCCGATTCTTTTCGATGCCATGAACTGCAGCACTCCAGGCTTCCCAGTCCTTTACTATCTCCTGGAGCTTGCTCAAGCTCATACCCATTGAGTCAACCACGCCATCCAATCATCTCATCCTCTGTCACCCCCTTCTCCTCTTGCCCTCAATCTTTCCCTGCATCAGGGTCCCTTCCAATGAGTCGGCCTTCACATCAGGTGGCCAAAGTAATGGAGCTTCAGTTTCAGCATCAGTCCTTTCAAAGAATATTCAGGGTTCAGCATCAGTCCTTTCAGTGAATATTCAGGGTTTTCTTTAGAGTTGACTGGTTTGATTCCCCCCCTTGCTGTACAGGGACTCTCAACGGTCTTTTCCAGCACCACAATTCGAAAGCATCAATTCTTCAGGGTGCAGCCTTCTTTATGGTACAATTCTCACACCCGTACATGACTACTGGAAAAACCATAGCTTTGACTATACGGACCTTTGTCAGCAAAGTGATGTCTCTGCTTTTTAATACGCTGTCCAGCTTTGTCATAGCTGTTCTTTCAGGGAGCAAACATCTTTTAACGTACTGGCTGCAGTTACTGCCTGCAGTGATTTTGGAACTCAAGAAAATAAAATCGGTCACTGCTTTGACTTTCCCCCATCTATTTACCATGGAGTGATGAGACCAGATGCCATGATCTTAGTTTTTTGAATGTTGAGTTTTAAGCTAGCTTTTTCACTTTTCTCTTTCACCTTCATCTAAGAGGCTCTTTAGTTCCTATTCCCTTTTTGCTATCAGAGTAGTGTCATCTGCATATCTGAGGTTGTTGATGCTTCTCCCAGAAATCTTGATCCTAGCTTGTGAGTCATTCAGCCCAGCATTTCTCAAGATGTATTCTGCACATCAGTTAAATTAACAGAGTGACAATATATAGCCTTGACGTACTTCTTTTCCAATTTTGAACCAGTCTGTCATTCCATGTTTAGTTCTAACTGCTGCTTCTTGCCACACATACAGGTAAGGTGTCTGGTATTCTCATCTCTTGAAGAATTTTCCACAGTTTGTTGTGATCCATATAGTCAAAGGATTTAGTGTATTCAATGAAACATGCCGGCATTACTGTCAAGTAATTTGACCTTTGTTTCTAAGCTAATGAAAACAGCTACAGGTTGACTTAAAGTATAGCTCTCATGTTACTCCAAGAGAAAGGCAAGCCACAATGGCAAAAACCCCAAATGAAGATTTGGTGGTAGTCTGGATCCAGAAAACTGATTAGAAAATTCAATCATTACATGGCACACTATAATATTTGGTAAGCTGAACTTTAAATAAAAGAATCCTGTCAGTCTGCATTAAGACCAGTAATTTAACATCACACACCATTTGTTTTGGTTTTGTAGCTATAGAAATGTATTTACTAAATTGTATTTTAGTCATATGAAAATAGTAAACAAGTTTATAGTCAAGATTCAGAATCTATATATTAAATAGCATCATAAAAATAAAAATGAACATACATTAATTAAATCATTAACTTTAAAATAATCTATTACTTGAGGGGTGTGGCCAAAATTGGAACTCAGAAAAGAAATAACTCAGATTAAAGTCTTCTAACTCAAATGACCTCATCTCCCTCTACTTCTTCACAGTAAGGATAAGGATGGGTTGGCTCAGTGGCAAAGAATCCACCTTTACAAGAGAGGTAGGTTGGATCCCTGGGTCAGGAAGATCCTCTGGAGAAGGAAATGTCAACCCACTCCAATATTCTTGCCTGGGGAATCTCATGGACAGAGGATCCTGGAGGCTTACAGTCCATGGGGTCACAGAGGAATCGGACATGCCTCAGAGACTAAAACAACAACAAACTAAGGATGATAATCTCACCACATAGGACTGTTGGGAGGAGTAAATAAAACAATGAGTATAACCTGAGAATGAACACCTATCTCTTGCGGAAAATAAGGGTTCTGAGTCTAGACTTTCAAAAATAGGATAAATATTGCTAACTTCTGTTTAGGGTGGAGGAAACAATATCTTTAGAAAGGCGGTATAACCAAGTATTTGATATATACCAGAAAACGCTTCCCAAAGCCTAAAGCGCTAAACAAAGCGGCTTTTCTCACTGACTACATTTTGAAGGAACAGGAGTTGGGTTCTGTTCTGGCTCTCTAGCAAAGCCTCGTAGGCTGCAGTCCATGGGGTCGCTGAAGATCGGACACGACTGAGCGACTTCACTTTCACTTTTCACTTTCATGCATTGGAGAAGGAAATGGCAACCCACTCCAGTGTTCTTGCCTGGAGAATCCCAGGGACGGGGGAGCCTGGTGGGCTGCCGTCTATGGGGTCGCACAGGATCGGACACGGCTGAAGTGACTTAGCAGTAGCAGCAAATATGCAGATGTCGTTTAACCCCCTGGGCCACATTCACCTGCAAGTAATTATAGCAGTAACGGCCATCTTTGATAGCGGCTTTACCATATACCATGCACTTGAACTACGTTCTGGATTTACACACCAGACGACCTCTCTCAGTTCCACAACTTTAAAGCAAACATTACGTTCACTTAACAGATTTTTTTTAAAATAACAATAAGGCTAAGAGAAGTTAGAAACCTGCCATGCCACACCTGCTGTGCTGAGAGTCTAAAAACATCCACCATAAGAGAATTGTTACCAATCAACAGTTTTGCCGTTAACAACCTGCTATCCCGCAACCCTCCACAGAGGCGCTTTTAGGACCGCCCATCTGCCAGGTAGGGCTTCCCTGCGGCTCAGCTGATAA
Source organism: Bos indicus x Bos taurus (assembly GCF_003369695.1). Taxonomy (NCBI): domain Eukaryota; kingdom Metazoa; phylum Chordata; class Mammalia; order Artiodactyla; family Bovidae; genus Bos; species Bos indicus x Bos taurus. The sequence continues at coordinate 92,265,612 of NC_040084.1, read as the reverse complement.
GGAATCCGCCCGCCAAGCGGAAGACCTGGGTTCGATCCCTGGGTTGGGAAGATCCCCTGGAGAAGGGAACAGCTACCCAGTCCAGTATTCTGGCCTGGAGAATTCCATGGACTGTGCAGTCCATGGGATCGCAAAGAGTCGGATACGACTAAGCGACTTTCACTTTGGAGTCAAACTCAAAACAAATCCTCCACCAGGTGAACTTCATTCATCAATCCTTGGGTCCGCCCCTCCTCGTTCAGGCCCAGGCCCCGCCTCTCCCCGCCCCGCCATCGCTCCGGCCTCCGCCCACCTCACGTGCAAACACGGCGCGGTTACCCAGCCTGCCCTGCACTTAGCAGGACGGGGAGCATGCGCTTTCTGTGCGCCTGGATTTCCTGTTCGCGTCCTTCGCTTCCGACGGGGTACGTCTAACCAATCACGTAGGCTCGGAGGTGGGCCAGAGTTCTCCCAGGCTCCTCCCCCTGCCCTCACTTGAGGAGCCTTGGAGGAACGTCCGGCGTGGGATCTGTACAGCCAGTTCAGGGTTCATGGCTTCCTCCAGGACGCTCGGCACTTTCCGTCTCCCCCCGTTACCCACGATTCGAGAAATCATTAAGTTGTTTAGACTGCAAGCCGTGAAGCAGCTATCCCAGAATTTTCTTCTGGACTTAAGGCTGACAGGTGGCTTATCAGTGTTTCCCCGGCGTCTCCCTCGCGTCCCTGGGGGAGTGGGGTCGAGGGGGTTTCGCGCGGACCCTGCGGGCGGGCGACGGGGTTCAGGCACAAAGGTGTGCGGTGGCCGTAGGTCAGACCCTTCTGCCGCTTTGCTCTGAGAGAACTCCGGAGCCCCACCGCCCAGGGGGTGTGTAGAGTGTGTCGTTTGCTGAGGGGTGTTTGCCGTGGGCTTTGGAAGGCAGGCTGTGCGGACGCCGAGCAAACACTGGCTTTGGAAGGCTTCGCGTCTCCTGAAAGGCGCTTGTGGAATTCCAAATCTTGGTGTGTTACCAATAAGGAATACATGCACGTGCTGACTGATTTGGCTTTTTATGCAGTTAAACTTGCAGGGACTTTATTGGTAAACAGGTTGGAAGAGTATCCATTTCATGGCGTTCGATATTTAAAAGTTTACTTGTTGAGTCTCACCCTCGAGGGTGCAGATATTCATTCTGTAAACACTCATGAAACCAGCCCCTTTGTACTAGAGCTGAAGTGGGATATGAGAGTGAATGAACAAGGCCAAGTCTGTCCCCAAGGAGCTTACATTTTAGTCAGTTTGCTTTCCCACTCCCTAAGTCACGTTTTATGAAGTAAAATTTAGACACAAAAAAATTCACCTGTTTGAAGCGCAGAGTTGGATAAATTTTGCAAATATATATATATAGTCGTTTAACCTCTACCAGCGTTTTTTCGTGCTGGTCTTTCTGAAAGATGATACTGCAAGAAAAAGATTATTAGAAATATGGCAGTTCACAGTTGGAGTACGTAACATTTCTGGGGTTTTGATATTTCATTCTATTTGGCCCCTCTTAAGAAACTGAGTCAGTAAATCACATATTTCGAAAGTTGTGAAGTACAGTCCAACAGCAGGGATGGGTGGTTTTATTTCTTGAACTTAGAGTAGCAGCGTGGGCAAGCCAGTAGCGATGTAACGGGGTAAAAAAACTTAACCTGTTTTCAGTTTTTTTATTTAATTGGACGAGAGCTCTACCACAAGAGCATTAAAAGGTCATCCACCTCGAAAATTCTTTGGTCCTGAGATGGTTGGATGGCATCACCGACTCAATGGAGTTTGAATGGGCTCCGGGAGTTGGTGATGGACAGGGAAGCCTGGCCTGCTGCAGTCCACGGGTCGCAAAGAGTCCGCCGTGACTGAATAGTAACTAGAGCCAGCCTTTTCGGGTAGTCATTAGCTGCATTCTAGATACAAGGCACCGTTCCGGGGACTGAAAATAGAGGTCTTTATATTGAAAAAAAAATCCTTCATATGTCCTTTCTCATGTGAGCCTTTATTCACCTTCAGGAATCAATTCCAGAATCTAGATACTATTGTCCCCTCTTCTACAGGAACCAAAATGAAGACAAATAAGGTACTTGTGTGAGGTGAGAAGCTCAGGTGTGAACAGAGCAAGATGGAACCCCAGGCATAGTGAATTGACTGTGCTCTTTGATATCCATTTGTGTTTGAATGTTTCTGAAAAGTTTAAGGTGAAAAGACTGTCCTATCTACTGTCGTAGCTTTCCATTTTAAAAAAAGAGAGAGACTGTTAAAATCACTCTGTAATATCTGCACTTAAGGCAGCCTCTCTGTTCCCTCTGAGAGACAGTGCTCTTTAGTGGAGAAAGGGTTGGCTTTTAGGACTTAAACCTGAGCTGGTGTCGTCCATTTGTTTTCCAGGTAACCTCACTCAAATAATAGATGAAGAAAAAAGTTCAGAGAAGTCAAAATGGGGTAGTAATTCTTAAGTTAGGGCTTCACAGGTGGCGTTACTCGTAAAGCACCTGCCTGCCAAATCAGGAGACTTTATAAGAGACATGGGTTCAATCCCTGGGTCGGGAAGATTCCCTGGAGAAGGGAATGGCAATGCACTCCAGTATTCTTGCCTGGAAAAGTCCATGGTCAGAGGAGCCTGGTGGGCTGCAATCCATGGGATCGCAGAATCAGGTGCTACTGAAGTGACTTAGCACAGCACATACAGCACAGTTCTTCCTTAATATGTTGTAAAGATTTGCTGTGAGAAAGCATGTTAAACACCTGTAACATGGTCAGTGTATGCTCATTTTCTCCTGGCACCCATTGAAGAGAAAACTATTCTTGGATAATTGAGAGATTGTTTTTGCCTCTAAGCTTACAAAGGTAGGTTATCAATAACAAGCAAAAATGAGACTGTACACTGTCAGTGAACAGTGTAAAGTGCTTAGTACGTTTTCAGTGGCTAAATTTCTACCATCCCAAGAGGCCCAGTTGCTTGGATTTTAACATCTCAGTCAATATGATTAGTCCATTGTTTTTCCAGAAGGTTGGTTGCAATGAATCCTCAGTAATGTGCTTTTCCGTGCTTTCTTAAGGTCTGCTAACTTAGATTGATTAAAAAATTAATTTTCTTGTATCAACTTGCATGTTTGCAAAGCTCAAAAAACCTTCACTCCTAAATTTAACTTTTTCCTAAAAATAATCAAGAATCTCAATTTCTGCAAATCCTGTTAGCTAGGAACTTGGTACCATTGCCACGTTGACCACCAGTTAGATGTCTGTAGATAAAAGTGAATACTGCCAGCACTTTCTGCTTCTGAATTTCTAACTTCCTACGTTGGAAATTCTGAATGGGAAGCTCGCCTTGCTTATTCACATAATTGATATTCAACAACTGTAGAGAAGTGGTTTGTGTTTTTCCATCACTTCTTATATTGATTGGTTTGGCAGAGAAACAGGTGAAAAATACCGTGTGTGCGTATGCTTTCGTGCACGTGCACTTAGTCGTGTCCGAATCTCTGGTGGACTGTAGTCTACAAGGCTCCACTGTCCATGGGATTTTCCAGGCAAGAATACTGGCATGGGTTGCCATTTCCTTCTCCAGGGGATCTTCCCAACCCAGAGATTGAACCCTTGTCTCTTGCATCTCCTGCATTGGCAGGCAGATTCTTTACCACTGCACCACCAAGGAAGCTCTCAGAAAATACCATGTTTATTTAAGTTAAGGAAATTTGTCATGGTAATCCTATTTTTATTAAGGGTCCGGTAGAATTCAACAGTTATATGGTAGACTATTGAATGGCTACTATACATTGGTTTAGGCTGAGTTAAATAATCTGATAAATACTATGTATAAAAGATTAGTTGGTTAAGTAATGCTGATAAGAATTTGTGTAGATTATTTTTCATTTTGAATTCCATATGTTGACATTTGCCAAGGTAATTGATTCAAACTTTCTTTTCTCTAGATAAAATTGTAAGGAAAGCTGGCAATCTGACAAATGCTTATGTATATGAAGTGGGCCCTGGGCCTGGGGGAATCACAAGATCCATTCTCAATGCCGGTGTTGCTGAACTTCTGGTGGTTGAAAAGGATAGTCGATTTATTCCTGGATTACAGGTGAGTTGCTGAAAGTACCTTACTTAGGAGGTAAAAACCCAGTTTAAATCTTCAGGTCACGATTCTTAAACCTCAGGGTATATAAGACTTCTACAGTTTGCTCCTCAAACTGCAGTTCTCCAGGCCTCATTCCAGAGATTCTGATTACAGTGGTCTAGGAGTGGTCTAGGAATCTGCATTTCTAATCACCATTCTCACATGAATTGTTGGCCAAAGCTTGAATGAACCAGCTTTATGCATTGATGCTAAGCAAGCTAATTGTGTGACTTTTTGGCTACTAATAGCTGTGCATGCCATAGTACCCCATTCCTTCAAAAATAAGTAAAACTAAGAAATGCTAACGATGTCTCAGTTACTGGCATGGCTTCTGAGAACCTCCTTTAAGTTCAGAAAATCATTTCCACAAGCACAAGGTAGAGAAGATACACGCCTCATTGAGAGAAAGTAATTGTTAAGCTTAGGCATTTGTGTAAGGATTTTTTAAGTGAAAAAATTAAGTTGTGCCATAGGTTTAAAATGAGGTTTGAATAAAATGATCGTTGTTTTTCTTTAGTCACTAAGTCATGTCCAACTTTTGTGCAATCCCATGGACTATAGCCCACCAGGCTGCTCTGTCCATGGGATTTCCCAGGCAAGAATACTGGAGTGAGTTGCCATTTCCTTCTCCAGGAAATCTTCCTGACCCAGGGATCAAACCTGAGTCGCCTACATTTCCTAAATCCGCCTACAGGCAGATTCCCACTGAGCCACCTGGGAAGCCGGAATGAAATGATAAATGTATCTTTAGAACAGTAGGTGATGTCCTATGAGAAGTGTTTGAAGAAACTGGTTGTATTTCAGTGGGAGAGAAGCCTTGAGTGAGGGGATTCATAGCTGCCTCTCCAAAGCTGTGGTGGGGAGGATCAGTTTGTTTTGATCTTCTCTAGAAGAGAACTAAAACAGATAAGAATTGAGGGAGGCAGGTGGATTTAAAAATGAGGAGAAAGTTAAATTTTTAAAACAGTATAATACAGTGGAACAGATTATATAAGGGATCTTATAAAGGGATTCTTCATCGGGGCACTTATACCTAATGGCTTAAGGGCCTTTGTTTGACTCCTCTGTAATTCTGAAACTTTAAGAGAGTCCTTAGCCTTTGGTTCATAAGAGTAGCAATTTATTTAGTGAGTCCAATAGAATAATAAAATTAGCTACATTGTTATTTTCATATAGGAGGACAAATCAGTTTAAAATTAGTGCATTCTAAAACTTTTACGTATATTAATGGATAAATGTTTAATTTCTGCCAGAACAGTTTGAGAAAATTTGAGAAAATCTAGAGCTTGTGTTTATGCCTCTGGATATTTTTAGAACCCAGTGAGTTTTCTTCTCATTATTTTGCTATATCCAGCCTTTATGCTTTAAAAAAATTATATATTTAGTTCCACCTAATTTTGCCAGCCTTGATAGAATTGGTTTCAGATTTATAACTTTATTTGGGGATTATTACGTGGTGCAATGCACTTTCATGCAGTGGAGAAGGAAATGGCAACCCACTCCACTGTTCTTGCCTGGAGAATCCCAGGGACGGGGGAGCCTGGTGGGCTGCCATCCATGGGGTCGCACAGAGTCGGACACGACTGAAGTGACTTAGCAGCAGCACATAGTGCAATATTCCTTGATTAAATATGGAATTTAATAGTGATTTTTGCTCTGAACCAGTTTCTTTCCAGAATGGTGTATCAGTTGGAGGTGGAAACAGTGTTATTTTTGGTGGGAGCATAAGATGATAAAAAGAAACTGAATAACATTACACAGTTCCCTGCAGGTTTATTCATCTGGCCTTTCTGCAGGCATAGAGAAGACACTTGTGACTTCTTTTCATCTTAAAGGGATGTCTTAACCCTAAATCTCACCCTCTATTATGTGTAATTTTTTCTTATTAGGCAGGCAGGTGAATCACATTTCGCATCACCAGCCTAATTTACATATCCTCCTCTCTGATCTCAACGAAAGATGTTTTGAAGACAGACCAATAGACAGCCACACTCTTTTCACTGCCCCTCCCATATCCCTGCACTCCTAACTTCTGCCTTGTTTTATTTGTCTCATGAGATTTATTATTATCTGACCCACTGCATGTTCTTATTTGTTGTCAGTCTCACATCTTTGAGGTCTTCCCTCGTGGCTCAGAAAGTAAAGAATCCTCCTGACGATGCAGGAGACCGGGGTTCGATCCCTGGGTAGGAAAGATCCTCTGGAGAAGGGAATGGCTCCCCTCTCCAGAAGTCTTGCCTGGAAAACCCCATAGACAGAGAAGCCTGGTTTGGCTACAGTCCACAGAGTTGCAAAGAGTCAGACACAGCTGAGCAACTTAACACTTCTTCACCCCTCTGGAATGTTAAGTGCCATGAGGGTAGATGTTTTTGTCTGTTTTGTTCCCTGCTGTATCTCCACAGCATCTAAGAGTGCCTGGTGCATACCAGATGTTTGGTAACGTTTCACATGGAGATAGAAAGGTTGACTCTGTAGATATCTAATTAGCTGATTAAATAAATGTGTTATTTAATGGTGAAACCGAATAATTGGGTATCATTAATTATCAAAGTTATGTGCTTTTTCCCTAAATATGAAGGTTGATTTCAAGGTAAATTGCTGTGCAGGAAGTATATATTTGACTTCTGTTTCTGTAGAAGAAGTAAAATTAATTTTTAGTGTCGCATATGCAGGAAAGGAATTTGCCTTAAAAAGAAATGTTGGGTACTAAAATATCAAATAGACTTCTTTTTCTTGTAAAGAATGTTTCAATATGTAAAACCACGTTCTTTTAGAGGTGCTAAATTAATCATAAAACTGAGTAAAAGCAGAAAGAGTGGTCTATTTTAAGGATTCCATTTTAGTGATATCTAAGCTAATAGAATTACTTTTTAAAGAAATTGTAATAATTTATAAAATGTCTGCTAGCTGGAAGTATGTCATTTGTAGCTTAATTCAAGTTCTTAAAATATTATCACGAGGCAGCCTAGGGAAAAGAACATAGTGATAACATACAGGTTTTTCACTGTTAGCATGTTGTAATGTAAGAAAACGTGTTTAATACGTGAAAGCATTGTAGTGTGATTTTTGTAGTAAAGAACAGACTCTTAGCGTCAGATGACCTGTGTTTGATGTCTGGCTCTACCGTTTACTATTCATATGACTGGGCAGGAAACTCTCACTGTGCCTCAGTTTGCTCATAGGATTGTTATGGTTTAAATGTGTTTAAAAACATGCTGTCAGGTTTTGGAGTTTTTCTCCAGTACTCTTCAGATGTTGCTCTGCTATCTTATTACTTATGTTGTTTCTGACAAATCTGTTCTTTGCTTCTGTCTTTTTTCTTGGGCTGTTTTTATGATTTTTTCTTTTTTTTATAATTTTATTTGTAATTTAAGGATAATTGCTTTACAGTATTATGTTGGTTTTGGCCAAACATCAGCACGAATCAGCCATAGGTATACGTATGTCCCCTCCCTCTTGCACCTCCCTCCCCATCCTACCTCCCTAGGTGGTTATAGAACCCCAGGTTGAGTTCCCTGAGTCATACAGCAAAATGGCTGTGCGTGTCACATACAGTGATGTGTGTTTCCAGGGTACTGTCCGTACAGCTCACCCTCTGCTTCCTTCCCACGTCTGTGTGAGTGTGTTCTCAGTGTCTGTGTCTCCTTTGCTGCCCTGCAAACGGGTTCATCAGTACTGTCTTTTTAGATTCCATATATATGCTTTAGTATATGATACTTGACTTACTTCACTCTGTATAATAGGCTCCAGGTTCATCCACCTCATTAGAACTGACTGGAATGTGTCCCTTTTTATAGCTGATGATTTTTTCTATATCATTGGCTTTGAGTCTTTTCATCATGATGTGCCTTGGTGTCCTTTTCTTCATGTTTCTTGCCCATGGCCCAGTGAGAGCTTCCTGGATCAGCCCTGGGATTTCTTTGGAAGGATTGATGCTAAAGCTGAAATTCCAGTACTTTGGCCACCTCATGCGAAGAGTTGACTCATTGGAGAAGACTGATGCTGGGAGGGATTGGGGGCAGGAGGAGAAGGGGACGACAGAGGATGAGATGGCTGGATGGCATCACTGACTCGATGGACGTGAGTCTGAGTGAACTCCGGGAGTTGGTGATGGACAGGGAGGCCTGGTGTGCTGCAATTCATGGGGTCGCAAAGAGTCGGACATGACTGAGCAACTGAACTGAAAACAGTATTTCTACTTGATAGGCAATGTAGACTTCATGGGATTGAGAATCAAATAGATTGGTTTTCAGATATCATATATGGCACTTACTAGCTTTGTGACCCTGGGCTTGCCTTTGAACCTTTTTTAGCTTCAGCTTTCTCATCTGCAGCATGGGAATGTTAGTTTTCTTTTGTGGTTATTATAAGGATAGAAATTTATGTAAAGAGATTGGTCTGTTGCCCATAGTCAGTAAATGGCTGCTCTTACAATTCTTCCCCTTCCCCATCTTCTTGCAAAGGGAGATATAAAGTAATCTGGTCATCCTAACAACAGGACTTGTTTTTAATCAGAGGTAGTAAATGTTTGAAATTCTTTATAGCAAATTTTAAATAGGACTTCCTGTTGTGATGACTACATACGTATACATGTAACTTACTTGATACAGCTATGACCACAGTTAATCATAACATGGACAACACTCAGTCAGTTAGCAAAAGCTGATTCACAGCCAAAGTGATCTCCTAGTCCACTACAAGTAAGTACAGAGAATGCTGGAAGCAGACCCACTGACTACAGCAAGAAGTAACAGTTATTACTGTGGCAGAAGAGCTACAAGAAGCGAAAGCACAATAGGGAGGGGTCCATAGCTATTGAGGCCGTTACTCTATAGTCAACAGTGATCCAGGTCATCAAGAATTCTATAAGTTTATTTTTAAGAAATGTTGACAATTAAAGGAGTTACATTGGTTGAATAGAAAAAGTCTTAGTTGCTCAGTGGTGTCTGACTCTTAAGTGACCAGTGGACTGCAGCTCACCAGGCTCCTCTGTTCATGGAGTTCTCCAGTTAGGAATTCTGGAGTGGGTTGCCATTACGTACTCCAGGGGATCTTCCCACAGGGATCGAACCTGGGTCTCCTGCACTGCAGGCAGATTCTTTACATGTGAACCACCAAGGAAAACCCCGGATTGAGTAGAAAATTTACTAAATCAAATATCTAATCACTTGGTGAGTCTGAGTGGGTTTCTACTGTACTTGTTCTTATTGTTTGTTGTTTAGTCGCTCAGTTGTGTCTAACTCTTTGCGACCCCATGAACTGCAGCACGCCAGGCTTCCTTGTCCTTCACTATCTCCCAGAGTTTGCCCAGGCTCATGTCTATTGACTCAGTGATGGCATCCAACCGTCTCATCCTCTGTCATCCCCTTCTCTTCCTGTCCCCAATCTTTCCTAGCATCAGGGTCTTTTTCCTGATGAGTCACCTCTTCGCATCAGATGACCACAAGTATTGGAGCTTCAGTATCAGTCTTTCAGTGAATATTCAGGCTTGGTTTCCTTTAGGATTGACTGGTTTGATATCCTTGCTGTCCAGGGACTCTCAAAGAGTCTTCTCCAGCACCATAGTTTGAAAAAAATTCAGTTCTTCTGTGCTCAGTCGTCTTTATGGTCCAACTCTCTCATATGTACATGATGACTGGAAGATAACATAGCTTTGACTGTATGGACCTTTCTCAGCAAAATGTTGTCTCTGCTTTTTAATATGCTCTCTAGGTTTGTCATAGCTTTTCTTCCAAGGAATAAGCATCTTTTAATTTCACAGCTGCAGTCATGTTGAAGCCTAAGAAAATAAAATCTGCCCATTTCCTCTTTTTCCCCCAAGAACTGATCTGATTCACCATGAAATGATGGGACTGGATGCCATGATCTTTGTTTTTTGAATGTTGAGTTTTAAGCCAGCTTTTTCATTCTTCTCTTACACTTTCATCAAGAGGCTCTTTAGTTTCTCTTTGCTTTCTGCCGTAAGGGTGGTTTTGCATATCTGAGGTTATTGATACCTTTCCAGGCAGTCTTAATTCCAGCTTGTGATTCATCCACCTGACATTTCACATGATATACTCTGCATAAAAGGTAAATAAACATCCCTGTCCGATTCTAACTGTTGCTTCTTGACCTGCATACAGATTTCTTAGGAGGCAGGTAAAGTGGTCTGGTATTCCCATCTCTTTAAGAATTTTCCACAGTTTGTGATCCACACATCAAAGGCTTTAGTGTAGTCAGTGAAGCAGAAGTAGATGTTTTTCTGGAATTCCCTTGCTTTCTCTGTGATCCAGTGGATGTTGGCAATTTGATCTCTGGCACCTCTGCCTTTTCTAAATCAAGCTTGTACATCTGGAAGGTCTCGGTTCATGTACTGTTGAAGTCTAGCTTGAAGGATTTTGAGGATGACCTTGCTGCCATGTGAAATGAGTGCAATTGTGTGGTAGTTTGAACATCTTCAGCATTGCCTTTTTGGGACTGGAATGAAAGCTGGCCTTTTTCAGTCCTGTGGCCACGGCAGTGCTCAGTCTCGCAGTCATGTGCAACTCTTTGCATCCCCATGGTGGACTGTAGCCCACCAGGCTCGTCTCTCCATGGGATTTTCCAGGCAGGAAGACTGGAGTGGGCTGCCATTTCCTTGTCCAGGGCCACCTCTGAGTTTTCCAAATTTGCTGGCATATTGAGTGCAGCACTTAAACAGCATCATCTTTTAGGATTTGACATAGCTCAATTGGAATTCTGTCACTTCCACTAACTTGTTTGTAGTAATGTTTCCTAAGGGCTTCTTGACTTCACATTCCAGGATATCTGACTCTAGGTAAGTGATCACATCATTATGGTTATCTGGGTCATTAAGACCTTTATTGTATAGTTCTTCTGTGTATTCTTGCCACCTTGTCTTTAATATCTCCTGCTTCTATAAGATCCATGCTGTTTCTGTCCTTCATTGTGCCCATCTTTTCGTGAAACGTTCCTTGGTATCTCCAATTCTCTTGAGGTCTCTAGTCTTTCCCATTCTGTTGTTTTCCTCTATTTCTTTGCATTGATCACTGAGGAAGGCTTTCTTATCTCTCCTTGTTATTCTCTGGAACTCTGCATTCATTTGAATATGTCTTTCCCTTTCTCCTTTGCCTTTCTCTTCTCAGCTATTTGTAAGATCAGATCAGTTGCTCAGTCGTGTCCGACTCTTCACTACCCCATGAATCGCAGCACGCCAGGCCTCCCTGTCCATCACCAACCGGAGTTCACTCAGACTCATATCCATCGAGTCAGTGATGCCATCCAGCCATCTCATCCTCTGTCGTCCCCTTCTCTTCTTGCCCCCAATCCCTCCCAGCATCAGTCTTCTCCAATGAGTCAACTCTTCGCATGAGGTGGCCAAAGTACTGGAGTTTCAGCTTTAATATCATTCCTTCCAAAGAAGTCCCAGGGCTGATCTCCTTCAGAATGGACTGGTTGGATCTCCTTGCAGTCCAAGGGACTCTCAAGAGTCTTCTCCAACACCACAGTTCAAAAGCTTCAATTCTTCGGTGCTCAGCCTTCGTCACAGTCTAACTCTCACATCCATACATGACCACTGGAAAATCCATAGCCTTGACTAGACGAACCTTTGTTAGCAAAGTAATGTCTCTGCTTTTGAATATGCTGTCTAGGTTGGTCATAACTTTCCTTCCAAGGAGTAAGCGTCTTTTAATTTCATGGCTGCAGTCACCATCTGTAGTGATTTTGGAGCCCAGGAAACTAAAGTCTGACACTGTTTCCACTGTTTCCCCATCTATTTGCCATGAAGTGATGGGACCAGATGCCATGATCTTCGTCTTCTGAATGTTGAGCTTTAAGCCAACTTTTTCACTTTCCACTTTCACTTTCATCAAGAGGCTTTTGAGTTCCTCTTCACTTTCTGCCATAAGGGTGGTGTCATCTGCATATCTGAGGTGATTGATATTTCTCCTGGCAATCTTGATTCCAGCTTGTGTTTCTTCCAGTCCAACGTTTCTCATGATGTATTCTGCATAGAAGTTAAATAAGCAGGGTGACAATATACAGCCTTGACGAACTCCTTTTCCTATTTGGAACCAGTCTGTTGTTCCATGCCCAGTTCTAACTGTTGCTTCCTGACCTGCATACAGATTTCTCAAGAGGCAGATCAGGTGGTCTGGTATTCCCATCTCTTTCAGAATTTTCCAGTTTATTGTGATCCACACAGTCAAAGGCCTTGGCATAGTCAGTAAAGCAGAAATAGATGTTTTTCTGGAACTCTCTTGCTTTATCCATGATCCAGCGGATGTTGGCAATTGGATCTCTGGTTCCTCTGCCTTTTCTAAAACCAGCTTGAACATCTGGAAGTTCACGGTTCACATATTGCTGAAGCCTGGCTTGGAGAATTTTGAGCATTACTTTACTAGCGTGTGAGATGAGTGCAATTGTGCAGTAGTTTGAGCATTCTTTGGCATTGCCTTTCTTTGGGATTGGAATGAAAACTGACCTTTTCCAGTCCTGTGGCCACTGCTGAGTTTTCCAAATTTGCTTGCATATTGAGTGCAGCACTTTCACAGCATCATCTTTCAGGATTTGGAATAGCTCAACTGGAATTCCATCACCTCCACTAGCTTTGTTCGTAGTGATGCTTTCTAAGGCCCACTTAACTTCACATTCCAGGATGTCTGGCTCTAGGTCAGTGATGACACCATCGTGATTATCTGGGTCGTGAAGATCTTTTTTATACAGTTCTTCTGTGTATTCTTGCCATCTCTTCTTAATATCTTCTGCTTCTGTTAGGTCCATACCATTTCTGTCCTTTATCGAGCCAGTCTTTGCATGAAATGTTCCCTTGGTATCTCTAATTTTCTTGAAGAGATCCCTAGTCTTTCCCATTCTGTTGTTTTCCTCTATTTCTTTGCATTGATCGCTGAAGAAGGCTTTCTTATCTCTTCTTGCTATTCTTTGGAACTTTGCATTCAGATGTTTATATCTTTCCTTTTTTCCTTTGCTTTTCGCTTCTCTTCTTTTCACAGCTATTTGTAAGGCCTCCCCAGACAGCCATTTTGCTTTTTTGCATTTCTTTTCCTTGGGGGTGGTCTTGATCCCTATCTCCTGTACAGTGTCACAAACCTCATTCCATCGTTCATCAGGCATTCTATCAGATCTAGGCCCTTAAATCTATTTCTCACTTCCACTGTATAATCATAAGGGATTTGATTTAGGTCATACCTGAATGGTCTAGTGGTTTTCCCTACTTTCTTCAATTTCAGTCTGAATTTGGCAATAAGGAGTTCATGGTCTGAGCCACAGTCAGCTCCTGGTCTTGTTTTTGCTGACTATATAGAGCTTCTCTATCTTTCTCTGCAAAGAATATAATCAATCTGATTTCGGTGTTGACCATCTGGTGATGTCCATGTATAGAGTCTTCTCTTGTGTTGTTGGAAGAGGGTGTTTGTTATGACCAGTGCATTTTCTTGGCAAAACTCTATTAGTCTTTGCCCTGCTTCATTCTGTATTCCAAGGCCAAATTTGCCTGTTACTCCAGGTGTTTCTTGACTTCCTACTTTTGCATTCCAGTCCCCTATAATGAAAAGGACATCTTTTTGGGGTGTTAGTTCTAAAAGGTCTTGTAGGTCTTCATAGAACCGTTCAACTTCAGCTTCTTCAGCATTACTGGTTGGGGAATAGACTTGGATTACTGTGATATTGAATGGTTTGCCTTGGAAATGAACAGAGATCGTTCTGTCGTTTTTGAGATTGCATCCAAGTACTGCATTTCGGACTCCCTTGTTGACCATGACGGTCACTCCATTTCTTCTGAGGAATTCCTGCCCACAGTAGTAGATATAATGGTCATCTGAGTTAAATTCACCCATTCCAGTCCATTTCAGTTCGCTGATTCCTAGAATGTCGACATTCACTCTTGCCATCTCTTGTTTGACCACTTCCAATTTGCCTCGATTCATGGACCTGACATTCCAGGTTCCTATGCAATATTGCTCTTTACAGCTTCAGACCTTGCTTCTATCACCAGTCACATCCTCAGCTGGGTATTCTTTTTGCTTTGGCTCCATCCCTTCATTCTTTCTGGAGTCATTTCTCCACTGATCTCTAGTAGCATATTGGGCACCTACTGACCTGGGGAGTTTCTCTTTCAGTATCCTATCATTTTGCCTTTTCATAGTGTTCATGGGGTTCTCAAGGCAAGAATACTGAAGTGATTTGCCATTCCCTTCTCCAGCAGACCACGTTCTGTCAGATCTGTCCACTAAGACCCGCCCATCTTGGGTTGCCCCATGGGCATGGCTTAGTTTCATTGAGTTAGACAAGGCTGTGGTCCTAGTGTGATTAGATTGACTAGTTTTCTGTGAGTATGGTTTCAGTGTGTTTGCCCTCTGATGCCCTCTTGCAACACCTACCGTCTTACTTGGGTTTCTCTTACCTTGGGCGTGGGGTATCTCTTCACAGTTGCTCCAGCAAAGCACAGCCAAAAGCTATCTCATATAACCACTTTTGACTACTTGCATTTCTTTTTTGGGGGGATGGTTTTTGTTATAACCTCCTTACATTTTTATGAACCTCCAACCCACAAACTAGAGAACAATAATACCAAAGAAGTTCTTAGACTGTTGCGAATGTTCTAGGCCCCACATCAGGCTTCCCAACCTGGGCATGTGGCAAAGGGAATGGGAATCCCCAGGGAATCTGACTTTGCAGGTCTATGGGATTTGATTATAGAACTTCCACAGGACTAGGGAAAACAGACTCTTGGAGGGTACATTCAAAACCTTGTACACACTGGGTCCCAGGGGAAAGGAGCAGTTAACCCCGTGAGAGACTGAGCCAGACCTGCCTGTGTTTGAGGGTCTCCTGTGGAGGCACGGGTCAGCAGGAGCACTGGCAGAAGCCGTCCTGGGAGGTCCATATTGGTATAAGTCCTTTTGGAAGTCACCTTTAGCCCTACCATAGAGCCTGTAAGCTCTAGAACTGGACTGCCTCTAAAGGCAGGGTGCACAGCCCCACCCATCAGCAGAAAATTAAATATTTAGCGAGCATGGCCCTGCCTGCCAGAGCAAGACCCAGTTTTCCTCACAGCCAGTCCCTCAGGAAGCTTGTACAAGCCTTTTATCCTCATCCATCAGAGGGCAGACAGAAGAAGCAAGAAGTACAATCCCACAACCTCCAGAATGAAAACCACAGTCACAGCAAGCTAACCAAAATGGTCACATGGATCATAGCCTTGTGTAACCCAATGAAGCTATAAGCCATGCCATACAGGGCCTCCCAAAACGGACGGGTCATGGTGGAGAAATCTTAAAAAACGTGGTCCACTGGAAAAGGGAGTGGCAAATCACTTCAGTATCCTTGCCTCAAGAACCCCATGAACAGTATGAAAAGGCAGTCTGTGGCAGGTTAGAAAGAAGGCAGTATTACCGGGCTGTGTGATGACTGCTTAGCCCACTGTGCAGTGTTGGCTGTCATGAGCCCCTCACCATGAAAAAGTGAAAGTGAAGTCGCTCAGTTGTGTCGGACTCTCTGCAATCCCATGGACTGTAGCCCACCACATTCCTCCATCTATGGGATTTTCCAGGCAAGAGTACTGCCTGGAAGGATCGACCCGACCCAGGGATCGAACCTGGGTCTCCTGCATTGTAGGCAGACGCTTTACTGTCTGAGCCACCAGGGAAGTCACCGTGAGAAGGTGGCGTAAAACATATCAAATGGCTGTTAGTTTTTTGCACTGAAGGGATTTATAAATGGGCATAGGTTCTAGAAATTGCACAGATTCTTTCCTCATCAAATTAGATCACCAGCAAACTACCTAGTTAAGACTATAGCTTCCCCTCCACCCACCCCCCACCCCGTGACACACACATGCAGGACAGCATTCACTAAGTACTTGACTTGTAAGAGGAGAGAGATTTTTTAGGTGACTGTGAAGAACACTTCTGCATTTGTTTTCTTAGTTTTATCAAAGGCATTCTCTGTTTCTTCCTTGTACCCTTTATAGAACTTAATACCAGAAAAGCACATGTAGTGTCTTGGAAACTGGCTGTAATTACTTCCAACACTGAGTAAAAATGATATAGTTCAGTATGTTGGCTTCAGGATCTGACATCTCTAGGATTGGTACAATGTAAAGCTCTCACAATCTACATACTTTGTATGCTTCCTTTATCACAGTTTGGTTTTCTTCTTTTACAGCCTTATTTAATGAATGCTTTTTACTCAAAGCCTGCTTATGTCTCGTTTTGGGAAAATACAGGATTGAAAATGGTAGAACAATTTGAGTGTCTATAAAATTACTCATTTGGCTATCATTAGTGCCTGCATGGATCATCGGTGGTGCCTTTGAGGTCAATATGAGGCAACACTCCCAGAGTTCTGAGGTGTAACAGGCTCCAGTGTTGTTCCTGAGGGCTGTAATAGTGATCTGTCCCGCCCTTTCGTCATTCCCCTAGTATCATTATGATAATGCGGACATTTTCTTCTCTTCGTGGGTTACGGGGTCTTTCTGTGTCGTTGCTGATTATTGTTAGGTGTTGAAATGGCTTCTGTCCATAATTATACTGTCATTTCTGTTTGTACAACTTTTTTTTTTGGCCTCCATAATTGCTCAGGGCCTTCACATAAACCTGTGAACAGCAGCATTCATTCCTTCTGCAGTGGGGAGTGGGAAGGGGAAAGCTCGAGCTGCAGAGCTGTCCTGGAAAAAGTAGACCTCTTAAAGAACAGGAGGACCTGGTGTGTCATTGACTGACACATAAACCAGAAGGGGAATCCAAAAAACTAGCACTTTAAACTTGGGAAAGGAAGGTAAATGTGTATTTTTACCAGTTTCCTGGTATGTAGCTGCATGTGTCAAGGTGGAAAATAATATTTCAAACATGGTTGAAGTTATCAGAGCATGTAATTAATGCCACAGAGCCAAATTTACCTTGTTTTATTTTAGCCTTAATTACTCGTTACTTTCTATATATTGACATTGTGAAACATAAGCTTTTAATTCTGCCTCTTTATTTTTGGTATGCTTATTTGTTTTGTTTTAATTATGTGAAGCATAATTACAGAAGAAAATTTAATGTTCTTCATTGATGGTAAATGCTGCCATTAAATACAATTTTTATACGGTAAAAGCCTGTCCTATAGAGCGAGATCCCCCTTTTTTTGTAATATGTCTAAGTTATTATATTTTCTAAGTTTGTCTGGAACTCATCAGGTAAGTTTTAGCAAATCATGGCAACTTAAAATAATCCATAAGTACATTAATATCAGAGGTACACAATTATTTTTGCTAAACTACCGTGGCTAAACAGATCAAACTAGATGATTCCCATAACTTAAAATGTTTAGCCTTTAATCAGCATATGCATTTCAGCTACGCATTTCTCCAACATCACATGTATAATTGACTTATCAGTGAAGTAAGTCTTTGCAAGTTTCTGAACCTTTCAAATTTTAGGGGCCCCGAATATTGTAGGCTAGGAGAGGAGTTTTCCAGCATCATAGAAAACTGAATGCCATTTGATCATACATTTATTCATTCACTTGTCAAATACATATAAAGCACCTACTGTGTATGGTTGCAGCCGCAGGGGATATTGAAGTAGATAAGAAACAGGTGCCCTTAAGGGGCCTCTGTTGTTACAGGGGAAAGAAACCTGTATATCCATGATTATAATACACAACGCTATAAAGAAGCATGTGCAAGGCACATTGTTGACCCAGAGATGTGAGTGATCTACAGCTAGGTGCCTTGGTCCATGTCTCCTCCATGGCTTTTGTGATGGTGCTTTCATCCTTCCTCAGTTGCCTGAATTAGTCAGAGGAGAGATAGGATGAGAAGATGATCCGGGGGATGCTAAGGGCAAAAGTTCGTTGAATTGGAGCCAAGGTTCTCTGAGTTCCCTGAACTGAGATTTAATATGGGAAGAGGGTCACCTCTTCTTTTCTTCCTTTTGTAACCTACTTTATTTTTTTAACTTTTTATTTTATATTGGAGAATAGCCAATAACAATAATAGTTTCAGGTGGATAGCAAAGGGACTCAGCCATACATATACTTATACACGTATCCATTTTCCCCGACTCCCTCCCATCCAGGCTGCCAGTAACATTGAGCAAAGTTCCCTGTGCTCTACAGTAGGGGGACCTTGTGGTTGTCCACTTTAAATATTGCAGTGTGTACATGTCGGTACCAAACCCCCTATGTCTTCCCCACACTGTTCTTTAGATGTGCTTGTTTTCATTGATTTTACTCTCTTGCATGTTAACTTTATAAGCTCATGGGTTGCAACTGGCTGTTGGTTTTTTATTAAGGACTTTAAGAATCAAGTTTGGTTTTGAGTCTAGGGCACTTAACACATTCACATTTATAGATGGCTTACCTGTAAGCCTCCTTTTAGTTAGGTGCCAACACGTCAGTACTATGAGAGCATTTCTTAAGGTGTGATGTTAAGGTGGATGAGAAGGAGGGAAAAAAAGATAAAGGAAAGAAGTACTTCTCTTTTTCACTCAGAAAAACTGAAGAAAGGAAGGACAACAAAGAGTGGAAGGTAGAAATTGGCCAGGAAGTAGCTTTTGTTAAAACATGCAGGATAATTCATTAGGTTGAAAGTGCCTATGGATCAGAATTACTTCAGGAGCACTCTGGTCAAGAGAGTGTCTCAGAGTGCCACGTATAGCTTGGCAGTGACATATAACTTTTCTGCCTGGTTGACTCTACTCGCAGATTTAGTTAAAGATCTTGGTAATACGTAGAATCAATCCTTTGTATGTACTTAAGATATAAAGATTTAGTTAAATTAAGTTCATCTTTCATTTGATTTCTCCTAATTCTCAGTATTTCGTTATGTCTTTAGTTTCTGTTTGTTAATTTTTTTATTGACATATAGTTGCCTTCTACTGTTTTGATTTCTGCTGTTCCATTATGGTTTTTTGTAGAACATTGAATATAGGTCTCTGTGCTTTATGGTTGTTTGGTCACCAAGTCGCATCCGACTCTTTTGTGACCCCATGAACTATAGCCTGGTAGACTTCTCTGTCCATGGGATTTCCCAGGTAAGAATACTGGAGTGGGTTGCCATTTTCTTCTCCAGTGCTATATAGTAGGATCTTGTTTATTCATCCTATATATACAAGCTTATATCTGCTAACCCCAGCCTCCTACTTGGTCCTTCCCGAACCTCCTCCTCCCTGGCAGCCAGCAGTCTGTTCTCTGACTCATCCATGATTCTGTTTCTGTTTCATAGGTAAATGCATTTGTGTTGTTTTTTAGATTCCATGTATATTTGTGATATCATATGATATTTGCCTTTCTGTTTCTGACTTATTTTGCTTCATATTGATAATCTCTAGTCGCATCCATGTTACTGCAAATGGCATTGTTTCCTTCTTTTTTAATAGCTGAGTAATATTCCATTGTAGAGAAGGAAATGGCAGCCTACTCTGGTATTCTTGCCTGGAGAACCCAATGGACAGAGGAGCCTGCAGACTGCAGTCAGTGGGATCACAAAGAGTCAGACTTAGTGACTGAACAACGATATTCCATTGTACATATGTATCACATCTTTATCCATTCATTTGTCGATGGACGTCAGGTTGTTTCACATCTTGGTAATGTGAATACTGCCACTAAAAACATTAGGGGACATGCTCAGTTCAGTTGCTCAGTCATGTCTGATTCTTTGTGACCCCATGAACTGCAGCACGCCAGGCCTCCCTGTCCATCACCAACTCCCAGAGTCCACCCAAACCCATGTCCATCAAGTCAGCGATGCCATCCAACCATCTCATCTTCTGTTGTCCCTTTCTCCTCCTGCCCCCTCAATCTTTCCCAGCATCAGGGTCTTTTCAAATGAGTCAGCTCTTTGCATCAAGTGGGCAAAATATTGGAGTTTCAGCTTCAACATCAGTCCTTCCAATGAACACCCAGGACTGATCTCCTTTAGGATGGACTGGTTGGATCTCCTTGCAGTCCAAGGGACTCTCAAGAATCTTCTCCAACACCACAGTTCAAAAGCATCAATTCTTTGGCACTCGGCTTTCTTTATAGTCCAACTCTCACATCCATATGTGACCACTGGAAAAACCATAGCCTTGACTAGACGGACCTTTGTTGACAAAGTAATGTTTCTGCTTTTTAATATGCTGTCTAGGTTGGTCATAACTTCCAAGAAGTAAGCGTCTTTTAATTTCATGGCTGCAATCACCACCTGCAGTGATTTTGGAGCCCAGAAAAATAAAGTCAGCCACTGTTTCCCATCTATTTGCCATGAAGTGATGGGACTGGATGCCATGATCTTAGTTTTCTGAATGTTGAGCTTTAAGCCAACTTTTTCACTGTCCTCTTTCACTTTCATCAAGAGGCTCTTTAGTTCACTTTCTGCCATAAGGGTGGTGTAGTCTGCATATCTGAGGTTATTGATATTTCTCCTGGCAATCTTGATTCCAGCTTGTGCTTCCTCCAGGCCAGCGTTTCTCATGATGTACTCTGCATATAAGTTAAATAAGCAGGGTGACAATATACAGCCTTGACGTACTCCTTTTCCTATTTGGAACCAGTCTGTTGTTCCATGTCCAGTTCTAACTGTTGCTTCCTGACCTGCATACAGGTATCTTTTTGAATTATAGTTTTATCTGGGTATGTGTCCAGGAGTGGGTTTGCTGGATCATTTGGTAATTCTGTTTTTAATTTTCTAAGGTACCTCCGTACTGTTTTCCACAGTGACTGCACCAACTTACATTCCCACCTACTGTGTAGAAGGTTCCCTTTTCTCCACACCCTCTCCAGCGATTGTTATTTATGGACTTTTTAATGATGGGTATTCTGAGCAGTGTGAAGTGGTACCCATTGTAGTTTTGTGTTTCTCTAATGATTAGCAATATTGAGCATCTTTTCTTGTGCCTTTTGGCCATCTGTTTGTCTTTGTCGAAATGTCTATTTAGTTCCTTTGCCCATTTTTGATAGGATTTTTTGTTGTTGAGTTGTATGAGCTGTTTGTATATTTTGGAAATTAAGCCCTGTCAGTTGCATTGTTTGCATATATTTTCTTCCATTCTATAGGTTGTATTTTTGTTTATGATTTCCTTTGCTGTGCAAAAGGTTGTAAGTTTAATTAGATCCCATTTGTTTATTTTTGTTTTTATTTCTATTGCCTTGGGAGACTAGTCTCCAGTTTAAAAATGCAGGAGTTCAGTGTTTGCCAAATCTATACCGAAATACAAGCCATCTTGAGGGTCAAAATTATGTCAATATTTGTGATGTTAATAGGCTGTTGTTGTTGTTATACTATCATCTGCCGCCATTCCCAGTCATTCTTGTGTTGAAGTCGAACACCACAGATGTCTGTTGCAGTGGACGCAGCATGCTATTAGTTCGTTAACGATCATTCTTAGTCTCTGACTTTTCATATTAATTTAATGATGCACAGATTTGCCAGAGAAAAAATGAATTCCACTGTTCTCTAAAGCGTATGAGCTCATTTTATTGCCCTTTTTGTAAACTAGATGCTTTCTGATGCAGCACCTGGAAAACTGAGAATTGTTCATGGAGATGTCTTGACGTTTAAGATAGAAAGGGCTTTTCCAGAAAGTCTCAAAAGACAGTGGGAGGATGGTAAGTGTCTTTGGGTTGGTTTTCTTATTTTCTTTTGTAATTATTTAATTACAAATATTTGTATTATTTGTCATACATTGTAAATATTTATTATATACGTATATTAAATTAGATAATTAAATAGGTAAGGTGCATTGCAATTTTTTCTGCTTTTCCACTTTCTTCCAAAATAAAAATCAAATTGCTTTCTCTTCATCCAAATTTATCTGATACCAATATTTTTCAAATATTTTGGGGTCTGTTCATATAAACTTGCCATTTTCATGATACCATATAAAGATGGAATGAGCTAGAAAGTGTTTTCCCAATGGTGAAAGAAGTGTTTTGGTGAACAAAGCCATACCCCCCCTTTCTTTTGACTTTATTTCCTCTGTCTTTTACATTCAGTAACCTTCCAAGGCACTCTTCATTCATGGACAGTTTATTGGGTACCTGCTATGTGCCAGCTCCTTGGAACACACAGAAGTGTTTCTTGCCCATAAACCCCCCTCAGAGCAGTTGGAGAAGCGATTTGGGGGTGCCTCCACAGCTGCCCTTGAGTCTCTCACTGCTCCACACCAGGCTCCTTCAGAGTGGCTGGCTCTGCCCGTCTCCCCCTTCCAACTGGCTCTTCTCAGTGACCATCTTCAGTTTTCTGCCCTGCCCAGCCAGCCACAGACAACAGGGATGACCCACCTAACTGCCTGCCGCAAACCTTCTCTGTTTCCCAGTGTTAAACTGTTACTCTCACTAAAAGATTTCTCTGCTTCTGTTTTCCCTGATACCAGGCCCACCTATTCTTCCTTTCACCTTGTTTTGAGCTTTCTCTGACTTTGCTGGTGGTTATTTTTCCACCCACATCTTAAATCTTGTTTCTCCTACCATGACTTCACTTATCACATAAATATTATACACAATTTTCATGTCCAGCCTGTATCCCCCTTTGTGGGCATCTGACAGATTCTCTGGTGTCCCACAAGAACTTTGACCTCATGTCCAAGGCTAAATGATCTTTTCCCTCAAACCAGTTCTTTTTCACGTTTTCCTAAGCCAAAACCTGGGGACTTTAACTGAATACTAATTAGGTGGGGTTTTTTCCCTTTAATTCAAAGCTGATTGTGAGCAAACATTGCTTCTGAAGAATAAACGGACTGAAAAATACTCAGCCGTTATCTTTTTGTATGCTTTTGTTTGATGCTATTAATAGCCAGTTTGATTTTACTCTTAACTAAAATTGTATTCATAATACATTTATGAAATAATCATACCAAGTTTTTTCTTATGCCAACCAGATCCTCCAAATGTACATATTATTGGAAATCTGCCTTTTAGTGTATCAACTCCACTGATTATCAAATGGCTTGAAAATGTTTCTCAAAGAAATGGACCATTTGCATATGGTAGAACCCGGATGATGTTGACTTTTCAAAAGGAAGTGGCAGAGGTAAGTTTTAACTTTTTATGGTTGTTTTATCACAAGATCAAATTACCAGAACAAAATAAAAAGAATATTATCAGTTTGGAGTTGAGAAAGGTAAGGGGGTTTGGTGTCTCATTATTCAGTATATAGACTTTGGCTCACATAAGCCTGCTAGGCATTCTCATGATTGGAGTGTTCCAAGTTTGTCTCTAAAAAGTAAACCCTCAGAGCAGTGAAAGCAGTTTTTGAAGCAAAGAGGTTTAAGGAGGGAATCTGCAGGCTATAAGCAGTTCTTTTTTATGACATATGAATATAGAAGAGTGTGTCATGTATATTCACGGCTTTGTGTGTGTATGGCTTAATCAAAAGAGCAGCCGAATCCCCACCACCCAAGTCAAACTGTTGTTGTTCAATTGCATCTGACTCTTTGCAACCCCATGGACTGGAGCTCACCAGGCTTCCCTGTCCTTCACAATCTCCTGGAGTCTGCTCAGACTCGTGTCCATTGAATCAGTGATGCCATCCAACCATCTCGCCCTCCGTGGTCCTCTTCACTGTGGTATTGACCATCTAGCGATGTCCATGTATAGCGTCGTCTCTTATGTTGTTGAAAGACGGTATTTGCTGTGACCAGTGTGTTCTCTTGGCAAAATTGTTAACTTTTGCCCTGCTTCATTTTGTACTCCAAGGCCAAACTTGCCTGTTATTCCAGGTGTCTCTTGACTTCCTACTTTTGCATTCTAGTCCCCCTGTGATAAAAATGACATCTTTTTTTGGTGTTAGTTCTAGAAGATCTTGTAGGTCTTCATAGAACCCTTCAGCTTCTTTGGCATTAGTAGTTGGGGCATAGACTTGATTACTATAATATTGAATTGTTTGCCTTAGAAATGAAGGATTATTTCTGATTCTTCTGATGAAGGAAATGAAAGATCATTCTGTCATATTTGAGATCGCATTCAGGTACTGCATTTCAGATTCTTTCATTGACTGTGAGGGCTACTCCCATTTCTTTTAAGGGGTTCTTGCCCACAGTGATAGATACAATGGTCATCTGAATTAAATTTACCTGTTCACATCCATTTTAGTTCACTGATTCCTAAAATGTTGATGTTCCCTCTTGCCATCTCCTGTTTGACCATATCTGGTTTACCTTGATTCATGGACCTAGCGTTCCAGGTTCCTATGGAGTACTCTCGTTTACAGCATCGGACATTACTTTCACCACCAGCCACATCCACAGCTGGGCGTCGTTTCCCCTTTGGCTCAGCCTCTTCATTCCTTCTGGAGTTATTTCTCTGCTCTTCTCTAGTAGCATATTGGACACCTACTGACCTAAGGGGTTCTTCTTTCAGTGCCATACCTTTTTGCCTTTTCATATTCTTCATGGGGTTCTCAAGGTGAGAATGCCAAGGTGGTTTGCTGTTTCCTTCTCCAGTGGACCACTTTTTGTCAGAACTCTCCACCATGACCTGTCCATCTGGGTGGCCCCCTACACAGAGTGGCTCAAAGTTTCAGTAAGTTGCACAAAGCTGTGGTCCATGTGATCATTTTGATAAGTTTTCTGTGATTGTGGTTTTCATTCTGTCTGCCCTCTGATGGATGAGGGCAAGAGGCTCGTGGAAGCTTCCCAATGGGAGGTACTAGCTATGGTTTGGAAAACGGGTCTTGTTCTGGTGGGCATGGTCATGCTCAGTAAATCTTTAATCCAACTAAAGTCTTTAATCCCATTAAATCTTTAAATCCAATTAAAGTTAAGTTAATAATTAGATTACTAACATCTCTGACACCCTCTTGTATGCCTCTTTCTGATTGCATCTCCTGTTTTCCATCTATTACCAGGATAATCTATACCATGCATTTGCAATTTATTATTCCCTACATAGTTTATCAGATTCTTACCTGTATAATAATATATTTCAGTTTTGTCCATTTTTCAACTTTATACAAATGGGTTCATACAGTGTATATTCTTTTTATCCTGATGTGCTCATATTGTCCTTAGCTGTAGCTTATTTATACAGCTATTTACTATCCACTGACTGTTGGTCTGTCAGGCTTCTCTGTCTGTCTTCCTGTTTGGGGACCCCACATTAGTTTCAGTGTTTCATTATTACAAACAGTCACAACCATTCTTATGATGATCTAGGCTAGTACACATAGATGAGATTACTCTAGGGTACAGACCTCAGGGTGGCAGTGCTGGGACATAAGGCTTGCCACTTCAAATTTACCACTCTTTTCTGCAGTGTCTAATCTGTTGATAATTGTATTTTCCATTTCAGATTCTGTACTTTTATCTCTAAAAGTTCCGTTTGAGTCTTATTCTATCTTCCCTTTTTCTCATGTTTATGCTGTTCTTGGCATCCTTATACATATGTATAATATTTGTAATAGCTATTTTAAGATCTTTGCCTACTAATTCCACTGCCTCTGTCATTTCTGTACTAGTTTACCAGTTGATGTTTCCCACCCTCTTTGTTCTGGGTCCCATTTTTCTGCTTTTCAAGCCTGGTAATTTTTGTTACAATAGTGACTATTGTGAGGCTTGTTTTTTTTTTTTTCCCAGTGTTGTTAAGGGTCAGATTTTGTTGTATAGGGTTGAGTAGTGGGTTTTGTTCTGGCACGTAGATAAAGTACTTACAAATTGGTTTGAGGTTTGCCTTTCAAGCTTTGTTATGATGGGTCCAAAGCAGCCTTTGATCGGGGGCTAAGTCCTACTACTAAGCCATGGTGTTTCTGAGGAACCACCCTGTGTCCTGTGTATTTCATGGGCTCTTTACTTTAGCTGTTGGGAATGCAGACTATTTCCAGCCCTGTATGAGCTCCATTTTGTCCGACAGCTTTCCAGTGGTACTTTGTCCAGCCTTCCTAGCCTTGAGGAGTTAACCTCATACACCCCTTGCAGATCCTTGCTCTGCCAAAGACTTGAAAGAGAGTGTGTCTCCACTCACTGCCTTCCTGTCTCTACCTCCTTTCCCTAAGACCTCTCCAGCTCTGTGTTCCACTTCTCCAGCAGCCTGCCCCACGGATTCTAGCTGCCTCGGCCTCCCAGAACATCAGCCTGTCTCCTGAACTCCAGGTCTTCTCTGGCCTCTGTTTCTTTGCTCTCCTTGTGCTGCAGCTGTAAGCTGGGCAGTCCCGAGACTTACCTCCTTTCTCTTCTGGCAGTGATCACAGTCCCTTACTGCATCGTGTCCAGTTGAGAAAACCTGTTGTTTTGTGTATTTTAGTCAGCTTCATGGTTGTTTCTGTAAAAAAAATAAAGCAATACAACTTAATATCAGAATTGCTCTGAAAGTAGACACTGGATGACTACCTTAGTTCAACTCTTCCAGTATCTTCCTCTCGAATAATTTATGAATGTATTATAAGAAATTTTTTCTTGCATCCATCCCTCTGTCTCCACGTTCCCTTCCAGAGGTGCTGGTTTTCAACAGCAGTTTTGCCCCATCCCTCACTCCCGGGACACTTGGGGTTGTCCCAGCTGGGGGTGCTTCTGGCACCCAGTGGATAGAGTTCAGGGCAGCTGGTAAACGTCCTTCAGTGCACAGGACAGTCCCCGTAGCAAAGAACAACTCAGCACTAACTAGCCCAAGATGTCAAAACCACCAAAGTTGAAAATTTCCGTTTTAGAGTATTGGGCCATAGCATCCATCACGAAAATGTAGAACACTTTTGTGTTTGTTAGAAACTCTTAAGAGGACATCCTTTTTGTCCTGAGACCCTAGTCATCTTGTGACTCTTATTGGTGCTTTTCTGTTGCTTTGAACTGAGGCCACGCTGATAGTTCTCTTTGTTGCTTTTCTCAACTTTTGAATTTGTCCTTGGGTTATTTTCCTCAGCTGATACAATTATTACGGTATTTCTGCTCTTCAGTAGCACAATAGAAATGCAAAAATACTCATTCTTTTGGGGGAAAGAGCAAAGGAACAGAGGCTGAAGAGGTGGAGTAACATTTTCAGTGACTCATTGTCACTTGTTGTTAATAATAGTGTTGTTTCCAGTTTACCATATGCAGTTATTTTTCTCTAACAAAAAGTTGATTTTAGTTAAATTTTAGTTTGAATATTGAGAAGAGTTTATATTCAGTCTATAATTTATGGAATGCTTTAAAAGTGTAGATAACACTGGTCCTCTGACTGATTTTCACATTTTTGCAAGTGAGAGTTTCAGTGGAAGACTATATAGCCGCATTCTCCTATTTTCCCTCTCTTTGTTCTTGACACTGTCATATTTGCATTTTGAATTTTAGCCACAGAAAGCACTTAGAAGATTTGCTTGGCTTGCTTTGTGAGTTACAGGGCAGAAACGAGCATGTTTGTCTTGTTCCTTTCTCTCTAAGACGACAGGGTGTAGATGTAAGAATTCAGCTCATACACATTAAGGGGCTTGTAGACACTTGAAAGTTGCAGCTCATAAAATAGAATCAGACTGTGTAGCAGTAAATGAGAGCTTAACAAATCTCATCTAACCTCACACTACAGGTGGTGAAACTAAGACTCAACGCAGTTTAACGTCTTCCGAAGGTCGTGGAGCTAGCTGCAGGGAAAACTGAACCTGAACAGAGGTCATGTTTTCTGCTGAAATTATGATGTTCCAGTTCTTTGTGTGACTGCATCTGCAGTCTTTTCTTTCTGGGTCCAGCATCAACCTCTTCATCTACCATCTCCAGGGGACCATGGCTGGTTAAGGGAATTGCCTTCCCATAAATTATCTAGTCTCATTGTCCCTGATATTTGGCTCTGTGGTTTCTCAAGCATAAGTCTAATTTTTCTACTTAAAATTATTTTACATGAATAGAAAAAAAACAAAACTGTTCTTGTGAATTCGTTGACCCCTTGTTTTTCTTACACTCAATCAGAATTTTTTAAAAGCTCAAGGGTTAGAGGTTTCCTTTTACTGAAAAATTACCTGGTTTGGTTCCTTGAACTTCTGCTCTTCAAATATATCTTGTAACGGTGTTTGAATTTTCATAGCTTTACCGGTAATATATCAAAGAAACATCAAATGTTTGAGTGGTTGGATCAAACATTGAACTCTTAGGCTAGCGTTTAATGAAGTCTTTTGCAGAGCTTTCTGGTCTGTGGATTGAATTCTTCCTTAATAAATGAGGGACAGGTATTTGTGCTGCTTTCTTCTACGTTATGAGATTGACATGTTTTCATCTCCAAAGCCTTTGTGTATTTGTTGCAAAGATGGGATTGTTGTTGTTCAGTCACTGAGTCCATGTCTGCGTCCATGGACCGTAGCCCACCAGGCTCCTCTGTCCATGGAATTTCCCAGGCAAGAATACTGGAGTGGCTTGTCATGCCCTCCTCCAGCGGATCTTCCCAGCCCAGAGATGGAACCGTCATCTCCCGCACTGGCCACCAGGGAAGCCCAGAGATAGGAGGGTAACATTCATGGGTCAGGATACTCCTTTCTTCTGGCAGAAGTGGATACATACCACTCTTCAGTGAAATATACTTTAATGTGTCTTTATAGCGAATTAGGTTTCCCTCCATGCCTCTCTGTTTTGCTTTTGGTTAAAGTGATTTTTAAATTCTCTTCCTTTTATCAATGGGGACATACTTTTCAGATGTAAAGTAAAATACTGGAAGAAAATCCAGGATGAAAAAATTTAAGTCCAGGCATTTCTTTTGGTTTATTTTCTAATTTTATGATTACGTTCATGCTAGATTTTAGTTTTGCGCAACTGCTTTGAATTGTGCCAGTTTATACAATGCATTTTAGAAAATTTGAATCTTAATGGCGTTGGTAAAATTAAGTTTCTTATTTTCCTTTATGAAGAGCTAGAAATATTTTTGACCATTTGATCCATGAGATTATTCTTTAACTTAAATATGTACTTCTATTTTTTGTTACTTGCTTGAGAATATGTACAATTCTTGGTTTTACTAAGAAAGAATTGATTTTGTTGTATATGCTGTATCACTTGTCTGAAATTAACTTCCCAGTAATTTTAACTGTCCAAATAGAGACAAGAGCCAGGTAAATTTAAGTAAAAAAGGCTGAGATGAGGTCTGGTTTCTGAGTAACAAAATGTACTATAAAATCTACAGTTAGCTTTGCCTATAGGAAATTTTCTCAGCATCTCATATTAAAGCCTGTGTTTAAATCTTACTAAAGGAAAAGCTTTTACAAGTCAAATTACATGGTTTTCATGCCCACGGTTGGTTAGAAGCAGCAAAGTAAAAGGGACTATTAGAGGTTAACACACACACTGAAACAGGAAGGAGACCACCCAGCCCAGTAAATAGAACTTAAAGAATCACTCCAACTCTGACTGTTGAGTAGTAAGGCATGCCACAGGCACACTTGGCCCAGGATTATTCCAGTAATCATTGCTATCTGCAATGTTGACTCTGTGTCATTCTGAAGAGGTCCAGGGAGCTCTAGGAACAGGATGCATTTTAGAAAACTGTAACTGTAAGTCACTTCAGTCGTGTCCGACTCTGTGCGACCCCATAGACGGCAGCCCACTAGGCTCCCCCATCCCTGGGATTCTCCAGGCAAGAACACTGGAATGGGTTGCCATTTCCTTCTGCAATGCGTGAAAGTGAAAAGTGAAAGTGAAGTCGCTCAGTCACATCCGACTCTTGGCGACCTCATGGACTGCAGCCTACCAGGCTCCTCTGTCCATGGGATTTTCCAGGCAAGAGTACTGGAGTAGAGTGCCATTGCTATCTCCTCATTTTAGAAAAATAAGTGTAGAATTATTTTATGCCTCACTCAGCTTTGTCTAACATACCATATTTTTCATATCTTTTTTAAGAAATAAAACATTATAAATATGTTTGGAACCCCTTTTTCCCTCCTGTGAATTGACCTGTCTAAAAATCGATACTCAGTATTGCCATGAATATGTTTTGCTTGCTCTGCAGATATAGATAGATACACACATGCACATGGAGAGTAAACGATAAATAATCTTTTGACGTTTTCCTGTGAGTGCAGTCACACTGTACCTGTCTTCTGTCAGTTATTTGCTCTATTTGGGGATTTATGTTGGAAACCCTTGTTATTCATTGTAAATATTATTTAGTCCATTGTCAGAATTACCACAGTTTAATTATTCATTCACCTATTGATGGATCTTTGTTTTTTGGATACTACATACAGTGTTGCAGTGAATATCCTTATAAATATCTCCTGCGAAGCAGGTCTCTAGAATATAGTCATAAAGGTAAACCTGACGGATTACAGCAGTTTACTCAACTTTAACTTTACTGTATATTGCCAGATTATAGTCCAAAATGCTTGTACCAGTTCCCACTCACTAGTAGCATATGAGAATTCCTATTGCTCCATATACTCCCCAGTACTAGGTTCTGTTAAGTCGTTTCTCTGTGTGTAAGTTTTATTTCATGAAATACGAAATTGTATCTAAAATGGTTTTAATATGCATATCCCTGATCTGTAATTTACTTGAGCTTAGTTTATGATTATAGTTCGTTTGGGTTGCTACAATGTTTCTCTTCGTATTTTCTATTAGTTTATCTTTTGATTATTGATCTGTAGGAGTTTCTTCTATATTCTGAGCACTAATCCTTTGTCCGGAGAAGGCAATGGCACCCCACTCCAGTTCTTTTGCCTAGAAAATCCCATGAACAGAGGAGCCTGGTAGGCTGCAGTCCATGGGGTCGCTAGAGTCGGACACGACTGAGCAACTTCACTTTCACTTTTCACTTTCATACATTGGAGAAGGAAATGGCAACCCACTCCAGTGTTCTTGCCTGGAGAATCCCAGGGACGAGAAGCCTGGTGGGCTGCTGTCTATGGGGTCACACAGAGTCAGACACGACTGAAGCGACGCAGCAGCAAATCCTTTGTCACATAAGAGTTTCAAATACCTTCTCTCAGTCTGTGACCTATCTTTATAGTGTTTTCATTATACAAAAAGTTCTTAAGTAGAACAATATATATCAGTCTTTTGTGACTACTGCTTTTGCATTATTAAAGTCTTCCTGCCATGGGAGTCATAGATATTTACTCATAAAATTTTTAAATTTTAGTTTTCACTTACTGTTAATTCACTTGGAATTTATTTTTGGTTGATAAGATATGGGCCTACACAGTCCTCTTTGTCGATTCCTGCTTATACCACAGTCACCAAATGATCCATCCTCCTCCCTCTAGCAGTCCACATGTGCTTGGGTCTCTGAGGTTTTTGTTCCATGGGTATATTTGTGCCTCTAACAATATGATCCTGCCTTAATTTTGATATCTGGCAAGGTGAATGCCCCCGTGTCACCTCCACAGAGCAGCCCCCTGCCCCGCATTGTTGACGTTCTTCTGGAGTGCCCTGGGGTATTCTTGGCCCTTTACTTTTTCATATAATGTTTATATGGAATTTAAAGTTCTTTTTAAAAATCCTTTGGGGATGTTGATTGAATTGTATATATTTATGAGTTAATTCACATATGTCTACTTTTAAAATAAAAATGTTTGGGTGCTTAAAAGAAAATAAGTTTTTTGTTTAAAAAAAAAAGTTCTCAAAATCAGCCAATTCAAGAGTTCTAAATATTCATGGTTGTATTACATTTAAATAAAGGACATACCATTGGAAATGTTCATTGAGACTTTGGGGTAGTTCATAAAACTAAAGCGTCTTGAATTCATTATTCTTGCTGTTTTCACCTGTCTATATTTATGGATTACTTGTTTCATACAGTATCTTCTACCTTGAAAATCCCAATAGCCAGTGGTAGGGAAATTTTCTAATTTGATTTCTTTTAAGTGCATTGTGTGTATAACTCATACTTCATAGATGTACCTCAGTTAGTGTCGAAGGAAAATGTTCCCCGTGTTGGCTATGTATCATGTTAGATAGATAGCCCATGCTTTTAAAATTTACCTCAAAACAATGTACCTGTGTTCATAGATGATGAATGAGTTTTTTGCCAAAATTCCTCTTGGTCCTTCCGCAGAGACTTACAGCTACTACTGGAAGCAAACAGCGAAGTCGCCTCTCCATCATGGCCCAGTACCTCTGCGACGTTCAGCACATCTTGACAATTCCAGGTCAGGCTTTTGTGCCCAAACCAGAGGTGAGTTTCTGATTATTTGTTTTAAACAGTATAGTATACTAGGACTAGGATGTGTGAGGATGTGTCATAGAAAATTATCTCTAGAATCTGATCTTCTATGCAAACTGTACCATAACTTTTTCCTTCCCTCTCCTAAAACCATAAAAATCACAGTGGTGGATCAGTTCAGTTCAGTCGGTCAGTCGCATCTAACTCTTTGCGACCCCATGGACTGCAGCACGTAAGGCCTCCCTGTCCATCACCAACTCCCAGAGTTTAGTTAAACTCATGTCCGTTGAGTCAGTGATGCCATCCAACTATCTCATCCTCTGTCATCCCCTTCTCCTTCCACCTTCAATCTTTTCCAGCATCGGGGTCTTTTCCAGTAAGTCAGCTCTTCACATGAGGTGGCCAAAGTATTCGAGTTTCAGCTTCAACATCAGCCCTTCCAATGAATATTCAGGACTGATTTCCTTTAGGATGAACTGGTTGGATCTCCTTGCAGTCCAAGGGACTCTCAAGAGTCTTCGCCAACACCATACTTCAAAAGCATCAATTCTTCGGTGCTCAGCTTCTTTATAGTCCAACACTCACATCCATATATGACTACTGGAAAAACCATAGCCTTGACTAGACGGACCTTTGTTGGAGAAGTAATGTCTCTGCTTTTTAATATGCTGTCTAGGTTGGTCATAACTTTCCTTCCAAGGAGTAAGTGTCTTTGAATTTCATGGCTGCAGTCAACCATCTGCAGTGATTTTGGAGCCCCAAAAAATAAAGTCAGCCACTGTTGCCACTGTTTCCCCATCTATTTGCCATGAAGTGATGGGACTGGATACCATGATCTTAGTTTTCTGAATGTTGAGCTTTAAGCCACTCTTTCACTCTCCTCTTTCACTTTCTTCAAGAGGCTCTTTAGTTCTTTGTTTTCTGCCTTAAGGGTGGTATTATCTGCATATCTGAGGTTATTGATAATTCGCCCAGCAATCTTGATTCCAGCTTGTGCTTCATCCAGCCCAGCGTTTCTCAAGATGTGCTCTGCATGTAAGTTAAATAAGCAGGGTAACAATATACAGCCTTGACGAACTCCTTTTCCTATTTGGAACCAGTCTGTTGTTCCATGTCCAGTTCTAACTGTTGCTTTCTGATCTGCATACAGATTTCTCAGGAGGCAGATCAGGTGGTCTGGTATTCCCATCTCTTTCAGAATTTTCCAGTTTGTTGTGATCCACACAGTCAAAGGTTTTGGCATAGTCAATAAAGCAGAAATAGATGTTTTTCTGGAACTCTGTTGCTTTTTCGGTGATCCAGTGGATGTTGGCAATTTGATCTCTGGTTCCTCTGCCTTTTCTAAAACCAGCTTGAACATCTGGAAGTTCACGGTTCTCATACCATTGAAGCCTGCCTGGAGAATTGTGCAGTAGTTTGAACACTCTTTGGCTTTACCTTTCCTTGGGATTGGAATGAAAACTGACCTTTTCCAATCCTGTGGCCACTGCTGAGTTTTCCAAATTTGCTGGCATATTGAGTGCAGCACTTTCACAGCATCATCTTTTAGGATTTGAAATAGCTCAACTGGAATTCCATCACCTCTGCTGGCTTTGTTCATAGTGATGCTTCCTAAGGCCCACTTTGACTTCACATTCCAGGATGTCTGGCTCTAGGTGAGTGATCATACCATCATGATTATCTGGGTCGTGAAGATCTTTTTTGTATAGTTCTTCTGTGTATTCTTGCCACCTTTTCTTAATATCTTCTGCTTCTGTTAGGTCCATACCATTTTTGTCCTGTATTGAGCCCATCTTTGCATGAAATGTTCCCTTGGTGTCTCTAATTTTTCTGAGTGGATAGTTAGCTCTTAATCTGATTTTTCTTCTCCTTAAACAGAATGACCAAACATCTAGGTTTATATGTGTTACCCTGATGGTGGTATTATCATTACTATAAATGTTTTCATCTTGAAGTTGTATTTTGTCCACTGCCTTTTCTGCATCTAGTGAGATCATCACATGATTTTCTTTCATTTAATTGATGTGTCATGTGTTACATTTATTGATTAGCATATGTTGAATCATCTTTACATCCCAGGAATGAGTCCCACATCATCATGGTATATAATCCTTTTGTGTTCTCAAATTTGGTTTGCTAATATTTGGTGAGAATTTTTCATCTGTATTCATTAGGGATATTGGTCTACAGTTTTCTTGTGGTAGCCTTATCTGGCCTTGTTTTCAGGTAAATGCTGTTTTCATAGAATGAGTTTGGAAATATCCCCTCCTCCACAGTTTTTCGGAAGTGTTTGAGAAGGATTGATTTTAATTCTTCTTTGAACGGTAGAATTTTTTAGTTAAGCCGTCTGGTCCTGGGGTTTTCTGTGTTGGGAGGCTTTTGATTACTGATTCAATTTCTGCTTGCCATTGGTCTGTTCAGATTTTCTGTTTCTTCCTTATTCAGCCTTGGTTGGTTGTGTGTTTCTAAGAACGTATCCGTTTCCTCTGAGTTGTCTCATTTGTTGGCATATAATTTGTTCATGGTTGTCTTGTCTGTTCCTGTGTGTTTCTTTAGTCTCAGTTGTAATGTCTCCTTTTTCATTTCTGATTCTGAGTCTTCTTTTTTCTTAGTCTGGCTAAAGGTTTGTCACTTTTAATTTTTCAAAGAACCAGCTTTTGGTTTTGCTTTTTTATTTTTCAATAAACTCCATTTATTTCCACTCTGGTCTTTATTTCCTTCTGCTAACCTTGTTCTTTTTCTAATTTCTTGAGGTATAAAGTTAGGTTGTTTGAGATTTTTTTAAGTTCTTAATATATGTATGTATTGCTGTAAACATCTCAGAACTGCTTTTGCTACATTCTATAGTTTTTCAATATGTTGTATTTTCATTTATTATGTGAGATTTATTTCTCTTTTGACTTCTTCTTTGACCAGTTGGTTGTTCAGAAGTCTGTTATTTAGTTTCCACATATTTGTAGATTTTCCAGCTTTCCTCTTGTTGATTTCTACTTTCAATACCATTGTGGTCAGAAAAGATAATAGGTGTGATTTCCATCTTTAATTTTCTGAGATTTGTGCCTTATCATGATCTATACTAGAAAATGTCCCGTGTGCATTTGAAGAATGTGTATTCTCTGCTGTTGTGTGGAATGTTCTTTATATGCTTAAGTCCATTTACTCTAGAGTACGATTTAATTCCAACAATTTCATTGTTGATTTTCTGTCTGGATGATCTGTCTGTTGCTGACAGTGGCATATTGAAGTTTGTTACTCTTAACTGCGTTGTCATCTATTTCTCCCTTAGGATTTGCTTAATATATTAAAGTACTCCAATGTTGAGTGTATATATATTTACTACTGTAGTATTTTAAAGATGTAGTGACCCTTTTATCATTATGTAACAACCTTGTTTGTCTCTTGTTAACCAGTTTTTGGCTTGAAGTCTCTCTTATCTGATACACAAATGGCTCGGCCCCTTTTCTTTTGATTTCAACTTCCAACCCTACACTTTGAGCCTATGTGTGTCTTTAGAGTTGAAGTGAGCTTCTTGTAGGTAGCATATAGTTGTTGTTGTTGTTGTTTTAATTTCAATTGGAGGATAATTACTTTACTGTGATGGTTCTGCCATACGTCAGTGTGAATTGGCTGTGGGTATCCATGAACCCTCCCTCCCTCGCCTGTCCCCACCCTCTCCCCTGTGTTGTCATGGAGCACCAGCTTTGGGTGCCCTGCTTCATACATCAAACTCGC
The DNA here is from genome assembly GCF_003369695.1 of Bos indicus x Bos taurus. Lineage (NCBI taxonomy): Eukaryota > Metazoa > Chordata > Mammalia > Artiodactyla > Bovidae > Bos > Bos indicus x Bos taurus. The sequence goes on along the minus strand of NC_040084.1, from coordinate 92,229,757 downwards.
ACTGGTTACCTGTTTCACCTGTGATAAGGTATGTGTTTCTTTTTTCTCAAATCATCCCACCCTCCCCTCCTCCTGCTGAGTCCAAAATTCTTTTCTTTATGTCTGTGTCTCCTTTGCTGCCCTGTACATAGGATTTTCGGTACCGTCTTTCTAGATTACATATATATGCGTTAATATATGGTATTTGTCTTTCTCTTTCGGACTTCACTCAGTATAATAGGCTCTAGGTTCATCCACCTCATTAGAACTGACTCAAATGCCTTTCTTTTTTATAGCTGAGTAGTATTCCATTGGGTATGTGTACCACAACTTCCTTATCCAGTCATCTGCTAATGGACATCTAGGTTGCTTCCATGTCCTAGCTGTTGTACATAGTGCTGCAGTTAACATTGGGTATCTTCTTCAGTTCTGGTTTCCTGGGGGTATGTGCCCAGTAGTGGGATTGCTGGTTTCTATTGTAGTTTTATTCCTGGTTTTTTAAGAATCTCCATACTGTTCTCCATAGTGGTTGTATCAGTTTGCATTCCCACCAACAGTGTACAAGGATTCCCTTTTCTCCTCACCCTCTCCAGCATTTATTGTTTGTAGACTTTTTGATGATGCCCATTCTGACCAGTGTGAGATGATACCTCATTGTGGTTTTGATTTGTATTTCATGAGCAGTGTTGGTTTGTTTTTTTTTGTTTTTTAATCCATCTAGTCATTGTGTGTCTTTTGATTGGTGAATTCAGTTCATTTATATTAGATTATTGACAGAGGATTTACCACTGCTCTCTTCCTTATGCCTTCTGGTTATTTTGTATCACACTGTTTTTTCCCTCTCTGTGTCTGTCTATCTTTCTAATGTGGTGGGTTTCCATAGTCATTTACTCAATCTTTCCTTTTCTATCTTTCATGACTCTAGAGTTTGGCTTTGTGTTTAACATATGGCTTACCTAAAAAAATCTCAGAAATAAAATGGTTCTTCTTATGCTGATATCACCTTATCTTTATTTGTCTATAAAGATTCTACCCTTTTACTCTTCCACTTATATATCTTTATCACAATTTATCTCTTTTAGTGCTGTGAATTCATTGAGAAATTGTAATAGCTTTCCTTAAGCCTTTATGCTATAAGTAAGTGGTTAACATACCATTCTAATAGGGTTAAAGTTTTCTAATTCTGACTATTTTTCACCTTTTCCAGGGTATTGTGAACTTTTATTGTCAGTAAATAATGTATTCTTATTTCAGTTTGAAGAATTCCTTTTACCATTTCTTTCAAGGAGGTATAGTGGTGTGAACTCCCTCAGTTTTTGTTTTCTGGGAAAGCCTTTATTTCTTCTTCATATTTGAAGGATAACTTTGACAGATAATTGGCTGGCGATTTTTATCTTTTAACACTTTGAATATGTCATTCCACTCTCTCCTGGCCTGTAATATTTCTGCTGAGAAATCTGCTGTTAGCTCAGAGAGAGTTTCTTTGTAGGTTACTTCCTCCCCATGCCCCCACCCCATGCCGTTAAGATTCTTTCTCTATCATTGATTTTTGACAGTTTCATTATAATGTATCTTGGATAAGGTCTTTTGTATTGAGGTGATAGGATGTTCTTTTAGCTTCTTGGACATGTATGCTAGGTTCTTTCCCCAGGTTTGAGAAGCTGTCAGCAATTATTTTTCTAAATATACCCTCTGCTCTCTTCTCCTCAACATAGATCAATTATTCTTATATTTGGCTTTCTCCTCATACCTGATAGGTCTCAGGGTTTCTTCACTTTTAAAAATTTTATCTCACTCCTGAGTCATTCCTAAATTCCCGTCTTTCAAGTTCCTAATTCCTTCTTCAGTCTTATCTGCCCTTTCTTAAGCTTTCTAATGTATTTTTCAGTCTGATCTGCCCTTTCTTAAGCTTTCTAATGTATTTTTCATCTCATTCATTGAATTTTTCAGCTCCAGAATTGGGTTATTTTTTAAAATTTCAGTCTCTTTGGTAAAGACCTCATTCTGTTCATTAATTTTATTCTTGAGTTCATCAAATTGCCTTTCTGAGTTTGAAAGTGAAAGTGTCAGTCACTCAGTCACTGACTCATTGTGACCCCATTGGATGTAGGCCCCCCAGGCTCCTCTGTCCATGGAGTTCTCCAGGCAAGAATACTGGAATGGATTGCCGTTTCCTTCTCCAGGGCATCTTTCCAACCCAGGGATCGAACCTGGTTCTCCTGCATTACAGGCAGATTCTTTACCATCTGAGCCACCAGGGGAAAGCTCTGAGTTTACTTGTGGCCCATTGAGTTTCATCATAACAGCTATTTTCAGTTCTTTATAAGTTAGATTACAGTATCCTGTGCCTTTGAGTTTAGTTACTGGAGAACAATCATTTTCTTTTTGTGATACCGTATTACCCTGATTTTCATTGTGTTTGACTGGAATGTGCCTCTGCCGTTGCTTTTAAAGTAATACACTTACTTGTTTACTTTGGTAAACGTAATAGAAACCCTTGTTTTCCAGACGGTGGCTCTGTAGCTCAGGTTTTTGGTGTCTGTTTCTGATCTGGTTTTGGGGCTACACTCTGGATGGGGGGCAGTGGTGGGGAGTGTTTTTAAAAAAAAAAAAAAGTGCTGTAGGAAAAGCTGGTGGCAGAGTGGAGGGAGGTTTGGGCTCAGTGCTGGAGGCTTTGCATGCTCACAGCCCAGTGAGGACACCCTCAAGTGGGGATGCTTCCAGGGGTCCAAGGCAGACAGCAGGTAACAGTACCTTCCCTGCCCTCTGTTATACTCATCTGCCTCGTTCCCTTTCCTCTCCCTCCCCTCAGTCATAGAGGTTTCTCAAAAATCCAGATGCTGCTGGAGAGAATCAGGTCCCTCCAGTTGTAACCTGTACAGCTGGGCAGTCAGCCACTCGCCCCTTTCTCTTTCCATCTCCTCTGTGAGGCAAGTTCTCACTGTCCTGATGAAAACTCAGCCCTAGGCAGGGAGAGGGACTGACTCCTTGAGTTCCTCCTCCTCGCCCCCAGGCTGGTCTCTGTTGTGCTCCAGTGGCGTGCCTGGTTCTCCCTTTGACTGGCTGACCTCCACAAGTTCTCAGTGCCCTGCATGTCCGCCATGGATTTCAGTCTCCAGTTTTGCTTGCCCCAGCCCTGCCCCCATCAGTCACTGGGGGTAGGGTCGGCTCACCACCATCTTTGGGCCCAAAGCCCCCTCCAGGATCCTGTCTCCTTTGTGCAGCGCAGAAAGTCTGCTGGTTGGTCTGGTGCGAATGATGAGCTGTAAGTGAGAGGACTGAAAGAAGCGGCTCATTGCTGCCAAGGTGCTGATGCCACTCTCAGAATCCAAATGTTTTTTATTTGTAATGATTTCCCCCACTTTTTGGAGAAACTTTGTTTTGACAGCTTTGCTTGTGATGAGTCATCTGTGGAAAAATAGTTGGATATTAAACTAGGCTCTGACTATTATATGCTAATCACAGTAGAATAAAAGCTAAGTACAGAAACAAAGCTTCTTTGCCAGAAATACAAACCAATAAGCCAGTGTCTAGTTTAACAAAACCACTGCTGGATGAATTACTACAGGACATACATGTAGTATAAAATCTTATTTCTTCATTGAAGGTACACTGAGCCCCAACTGCATGAAAAGCCCTAAGCTAGGCAGAGAGGTGGTGGTAACAGGAATGACAAATCAGACATCTCCCTTCAGGAGTTCACAGCTAGTGAGGAGCAGTTTTCTTCTTGTTGAAACGCAAGTATAAAGTCTTGCAAAGCTTCCTTTGGATTCTTTGACATTCACTGATATAAGTAGATATCATGAAAAATTGTGTTATGTGGTTTTTAGATTTAGGTGTAGGTGTATGTTATTGGTTTAGAATGGAGCCCCTGACCAGTAGCATTCGACCTGTTTGTACCTACTGAATCATGACCTGAGGCATCTCCGTGGCCTTTGCTGCCAGCTTCTACTTCCTCTGCCACGTCAGTCACAGTTACCCAAGCTTTCCGGGGCCTTTAGGAATTCAGTCCGTCTTCCACTTTTATAGCAGACTTAATTGTCATCTTTTTCTTAATCAAACTCAGTATTACCTTCCTTCAGCATGTCAAGCTTTCAGACATTGTAAATAACTTCTTCCAAAATAATAGATCCTTTTAGATCCTAGACAGAATTTGTTTGAAGATACCTTTTGGCTCATCAGATTTAACACATTGGTGCTCTCAGGGATTTTTTGCCCTAGAACAGGTGGCCACTGTAATGAAGACCAAGTCACCATAGAGCTTTCTCTCTTCTTATAAGGCATATATATGTGTGTGTACAAGACTTTCAATAGTATAAGACCCAGTTATATCAGGAACCAAGATCTTTACTTTAGGCTTTTATATTGGTGGTTATCATTGTCATCCAGAATCTTCAGGCTTTTTACCAGAGGTTTCTTAGAGTGGGTATTAGAGTATTTTACTGGAAGGTTTTTCTTTGTTTTAGTTACCTAGTTGAGAGTAATTGATGGTGTTTGGAGGTTATTATCAACTTTGTCTTTTATTTAAAAGGATAAGATCCACATGTAGTTTATTAAAGCACTTCGCAGGTGACTTAGTGGTGAAGAATCCACCTGCCAATGCAGAAGACCTGGGCTCGACCCCTGACTCAGGAAGATCCCCTGGAGAAGGAAATGGCAACCCACTCCAGTATTCTTGCCTGGAAAATTCCATAGAGGAACCTGGTAGGCTGCAATCTATGGGGTCGCAAAGAGTCAGACACAACTGAGTGACTGAACACGCACGTAGTTAACTAAAAGTACTTTCCCCTCCAGGACTAAGGCCTTATGAAAGTATTATTTGTAAAATAGCTAGCTGTGTCTTTGATTGTTTTTTCCCCCACTGAGGATGTTTGCTTTTTTGGCAAACTAAGCATGCAGAAGTTTTCTTTGCTTAGTTTTTATTGTGTTATAAATAATACATGTAGGTAATTTATTTGTAACCTAAGCAAATGGTAATCAAGGGAGAGAGAATGTATTATTATAAAGGAAACAAATGATTAAATTTTAGTTGTAAAAGAATATGCTACTTCTCTAAAGTAGTTTTACCATATTAGGGCAAATCAGGAGTACTCTGAGGAAAGCCAGAAAATATTTGACTGATTGTTAACATTGAGCAAATCTTTAAGAATTCGTTTTCATAAGAAAGGGGAAGAGTTTTTACAGAATTGATAAAAAATAACAGTATATGGCGGTCCTGCTGGCTAAATCCTTCTAAACAGAAGAAGAGAACGTCTCAAGCACAACACAGACAAAATATGCTCAGTGCTAAAATAGAGGTGCAGGCAGATTCCTGAAAGAGTTGAAAGGGGGAGGTTAATTCTCTGTATATGCTCAGAAGAAATTTACTAAAATTCAATACGTGTTCTTAATCAAATTCTAAGAATTAGATTTGGAGAAATTCTTTTGATATAACAAGAAAGGCTTACTTACAACCATCTTAGGATTTTTCCTGCGAGAATCGATTAACCCTTCTAATAATCAGTCTTTAACTAACTTAATCAAAATCAAGCTTTAATGACAGAACTTTCACTGCTGTAAACCTATTACAGCTACACCTGGCTCACTCTTGCCAGACTCTTCCCTCTCATTAACTTCTCTAGCGCAGTCCCCAAAGTTTGAACCCCAAATTCTTTTCTATTTACAGAAAACACAATCTCTTAGGTTCTTAAAATTAGACTAATCTGTCTATTCTAATTTTTCTTACAATTTGTAGTAAATGGATTTTTAAGTTAGAATTTTTTATAATTTTGTATTTTTCTTTCACTGAGTTAATAACATTATTTTACCAATTAGAAGACAAAATCTCTTTTGCAGTACAGATTCACAGTTGAAAAATGCTTCCATGAGAACATAAGATTAGTTTAAGTCTCTCAAGCTGGCATCTGAAAACCCCTGAGAATCCATACATTTCTGGGGTTCCACAGTAATTTTTTTCAATTAGACTGCACGTTGTCGTCAGTCTCCATATCCATGGTTCCACATTGGTAGACTTAGTCAACACCCAGATTAAAAATAGAAAAAAATTCCAGAACATTCCAAAAAGGAAAGCTTGAATTTGCCACTTATTGTCATCTATTTACATACCATTTACTTTGTATTAGGTATTATAAGTAATCGGAGATGATTGAAAGTATTTGGGAGGATGTATGTAGGATCTGTGCGAATGCTGTGCCACATTGTATAAGGGACTTACTTGAGTGTCCTTTGATTTTTGGAATCCATGGGGGTCCTAGAACCAGTGCCCCACAGATACTGAGAGACTGCCGTACTCAAGTGTGAGAAATCCTGAGCCATTAGCTATTCCCTCAAAATTTTATGTCACCTTTTTTCTGTTATAAATTGTGGTTGTGGATCTGCTGCTTTAACATCCTTTCCACATCACTGTCCTATACTCCAAGGTAGCAGAAAAGACACTTAGATACAATCTGAGAATTGCAGCAGGCCCTTCTGATTGATGTGACAGAGACACTGGTAGAAGAGCTAGAAGTGCTTTCAAGTCAGCTGGTCCTCCTGGAATTCCAGTGCTCCTAGTTCTGAGAACTTGGTCATGTTAATAGGCTGAGTTTTAATACATCAAATAGGGTAGTAATGTCACCCTTAGTGTTGTTGGTGAGGAATAGAAATAATCGAGATGCAGTGCCTAACAGGAGTAGCTCACACAAGGAGACAGTTAAAGGTAGATCTTACTGTTATCAGTTCAGTCACTTAGTCGTGTCCGACTCTTTGTGACCCCATGAGCTGCAGCACGCCAGGCCTCCCTGTCCATCCCCAACTCCTGGAGCTTGCTCAAACTCATGTCCATTGAGTCGGTGATGCCATCCAACCATCTCATCCTCCGTCGCCCGCTTCTCCTCCTGCCCTCAATCTTTCCCAGCATCAGAGTCTTTTCCAGTGAGTCAGTTCTTCACTTCAGGTGGCCAGAGTTTTGGAATTTCAGCTTCAGCATCAGCCTTCCCTTGAATGTTCAGGATTGATTTCCTTTAGGATGGACTGGCTTGATCTACCTGAAGTCCAAGGGACTCTTCAAGAGTCTTCTCCAACACAACAGTTCAAATGCATCAATTCTTTGGCGCTCAGCTTTCTTTATAGTCCAACTCTCGCATCTATACATGACTACTGGAAAAGCCTGAGCTTTGACTAGACGAACCTTTGTTGGCAAAGTAATGCCTCTGCTTTTTAATATGCTGTCTAGATTGGTCATAGCTTTTCTTCCAAGGAGTAAGGGTCTTTTAATTTCATGTCTTCAATCACCATCTGCAGTGATTTTGGAGCCCCAAAAATAAAGTCTGTCACTTTCCCCATCTGTTTGCCATGAAGTGATGGGACCGGATGCCATGATCTTAGTTTTCTGAATGTTGAGTTTTAAGCCAACTTTTTTACTCTTCTCTTTCACTTTCATTAAGACGCTTACTGTTATGGTTATAAACAATTATTTATGGACTAGTTGTAATATCCTAATAAAGTAATGTGGATTATAACTTTTAAGACGTATAATTTATATCTTGTCTATTTAGAAGTATGGTATATGGAGCAAGTAACACCCTAACATAGTACAGATTGAAAGCATAAAATTGTGTCAGTACAATCTTAGATGAATTAAAGATGTTACACCCCTGACATAAAGGTCAGCACTTTGGGGCATCCACACGTGACCTTTGATAACAACAGCAGTTTAGAGGCTTTCAGCTGCACTTGCCCGCAGCTCTTGAGGCCTCAACCTCTGGTAAAATAATCTTAAGCTTAGTCAATGGATGAGTCTACAGAAGATACAGGGGAGTACCTTGATGTACCACTGTCAGTCAGTCTGACTCCACCTCCTGGAAGCAGTGGTGCCCTGACCTTCAGTAGAGTCAGCCCCTGATCCATGAGCCATTAGCATCCAGTACCCACAACAGCTGGGGGAGCGGAGTTAGGGGTATGGTGCCACCCACAGCTCTGGTTTCTGCCACTAGACAAAGCTGTCACATTCCTTATGTGGCCTTCTCTGACCTGGTTACCTGGGAAGTTCAAAACTAAAGTTCATATTTAATTGCTTTAACAACTGTAAACCAGGATTATTCCTGTCTTCCTTTTCTTTGTGATTTTAGCCTGTCTTCTTTATCTTTTGGTTTTTGTATTTATTGGGCCAGCAGTTTTATTTTAAATTGTCTCAAATGCTTTTTGGAAGTGGATGAGTCTAAAAGAAAAACGTGTAAATTAAAAGTCAGTTTTATAATTAGAAAAATACCAGCATTGTCCTCCTTAAAAATCAGATAAAACAAGTGTTGAATAGAAAAAAAAGTATTTACAATTATAATCCATTTTAATTATGCTTAATTATAATTCAACTTAATTAGTTATGCTTTCATATGTACTCAAGAGTAAAATAAGCAATAAATATAAATCCAGGGAGGAAACAAAATTGCTTTTTTGCAGATGATACATTTTATTTATAAAACACAATGAAATGAACAAAATTGTTGGAGGTAAACAGAAATATGCAACAAATTTTGCAAAATTACACGCTATGATGGAAATCCTTTAAAGTCAATAAAGTTAGTATATTCTCAAGTCATATAGCTAAAAATACAGATGACATTTGCTTAGAAGATATTTTGACCACTCAAAAGGAATATATACATAAATGCATTCCTAATACCCATGTGAAGTCATATCTTTATTTTAGATCTTTGATGATGATACAGGAGAGAATGACCTATCAAATAAAACAGCTGTAAAATATTTTAGTCTGTACTTCATATGCACAATTCAAACTTATTTATTCACATAAAAGATAACTTCCCACTATTAATGCATAATGAAGTAGCCTTTCCCCCTTTACCATTATGTTATGAACAATAACTAAGCTTAAATGAATAATTAGAAACAGCTGTGTGCGGTGTTTCTTTTGCACATTGGAAAATCCAGTTTTTATTTTCTTTAAATATTTGAATTACATACAAGATAATCTAACTTTTAAAGCATTCTTTATTCTTTAAAACATTTTCATAACCATTAATTGAAGCACCTCATTTGTAAAAACGTTTTTAACATGAATCAAACTTAAGAAAAAATGACAACTTGAAAGTAACCTTTAGCATTCAAATACTAATCAGTGTGATATTAAATGATAGGGGCAAATCAAAAATGCTAGAGGTAAATGAACCTAATCTGGAGAGTCCTCTTGTTAGCAGCCACAAGAGGGCAGTTCATAAGCATTTTAAAACAGATTCTTCTTGTTTTCACTTAGCTTATACATAATGCTTTAAAAGTCCTAGAGATTTCAGTTTGGGTTTAGTTTGATTTTGCTTTGCTGTGGTAGCATTTACCAATTTCCTTTATTTCCACCTAATCTTTGAATGCCATATTGTATGGAGATTATATTTCCTAAAGTGTAAAAAATGTCCTCTGCCGGGAGGCCACAGTGGATGGGGACTCGAGGTTTGGGCCGCCTCTGAAACAAGTGGACATCTTCTGTGCGTAAGGTGCAGTCATACAATGGAGCTTGAAAACAGAAGTAAGTTACTGTCGTCAGGCAGAGATAGCAAAAGCAGATGATACCTGAATTAACACCAGGACAAGGTGCTTTTTATACTTAGTTCTTTTATGAAGTCCAATTAAATACCGGTTAGTAAGATGTAATGGCAGCCCACTCCAGTGCTCTTGCCTGGAGAACCCCAGGGAAGGGGGAGCCTGGTGGGCTGCTGTCTATGGGGTTGCACAGAGTCGGACACGACTGAAGTGACTTAGCAGCAGCAGTAAGATGTATCAACAGTTTATCTTTAAGAAGAAAAGGCTGTAAAATAATTGCCTTATTAATATAATCAGAACCGGTTTCTTTTATAAATCTTCAGGTAAAACATGATAATAATGGGAAAGTAATGTAAAACAGATATACACAAAATCTAGCATTTTGAAAAACTTCATTTTTAAAGTATTTCACATTCTTTGTAGAGAAAGTTAAGCACAATTCTGGTATTTAAAGACAAAAGTCACAGCAGGCACCTAAAAATTCCACGTGCATCACACAGTTCTTCACACATAGTCCTTCAGGCTGTATGCCGAACTGTCCTCTGGCTGTGCGGTGGAGACGGGCGGCTGCTTGCATGGGTGGAGCAAAGCTCCCGAATTCTTCTTCAGACAGGATGTGCAGAAGATCATGCCGGAGATCACCAGCAGCACGGCCGAAATGATTCCAAGGTAGACAGCTCCTCCAGGCTCATGTTTGTTGCTTTGTGGAACCGTCAAGTCCAGAAAGTTTGCAATGATCTCCTTTGTGTACCACACAGTTGGTATTAAACCAGAGGTCCCTGCAGACAGGAAACAAACTCCTCCAGCAAAACAGGCATGCCTCTTGGTTTCCGGGTCCCCTCCTAAGCGAGTGCACTCCATCCCCACTGTGGAAGTGCAGATCCCCACTGCAGACAGGATGCAGGCCAGGATCATGGCGGCCCTCGCAGCCTGCTCGTGGCTGGGGAGGGCCAGGACGGAGTACTTCAGAGTGCAGCTGAACATCCCGGTGCTGTACCACGTGCAGTCCATCCACAGCCCTTCCAGCCGCTCGATGGTCGTGATGATGTTGGAGCCCGCATCCATGTTCACCTTCCAGTTGGGTAGCAGTGTGGCCGCGAGGACTCCAGAGACCCCAGATAAGGCCAGGGCGAAAGCCAGGAGCTGGACACCCGCTGTGGCCATGACGTCGCTGCGACCTCTGTCCTCCCAGAAAACCCTGACGGCTCTCGGTCAGAATTGTAGCTATTTCTGCACAGTAGAAAACCAAGTAACAAAAGGCTGGGGAAAGAAGACAAGATCAGGACTGAAAGAAAGGACAAAGACTTCTGTGAACAGTGAAAACTGAGACACACCTGACGAGGCCTCCACAGGGGACGAGGTCACCGCTTCCCAGGAGAGAAGCTCACACCAGGCCCCCGGGGCTGCCGTTTCCTCAGTGATTTTGGTCAGGTGGTGCTTGGTGCATGGAGTCAAGGAAGGAGATGTCCACTTTGTTTCTTGACTTAAAATTTTAAAAAGTGTTTATTGGAGTGTAATTAATTTATAACATGTTACAGCTTCTGCTGTACAGCAAAGTCAATCAGTTATACGTATGTCCACTCTTTTTTGGATTCTATTCTCTGTAAGTCATTACAGAATATTGAGTAGCATTCCCTGTGCTATACAGTAGGTTCTTGTCAGTTATTTTATATATAGTAGTTTTACTTAAAATTTAAACCCTGCTGAAGTTGTCTATAGGGTAGGCCTGTACCTTGTTAGGAAATTTAGGCATTGAATTCCAGCCGTAGGATAGGTGATAAAGGATTTTAATAGTATGACAGGTTTTAAAAATGTTATTTCTAATTAAAATACCCTATTAGTAATAAGAATAGTTTAAACCCATCTGTTAAAATTGATTTATAAATATATATTAGAAAAATTTTCAGTACTGAAAAATGATTATTTTAAAAATCTGTTAAACACTCTTCATGCCATTCACATGGCCCAAGTGAATTGTTAAAGAAGGAGAAGAAAGTAATAGAAGGAACTCAAACTCACTAGCATGATATCTCTGATTTCCAATTTGGAAAATCTTTACCTAAGGCATGCCATTCGGAGAAGGCAATCGCACCCCACTCCAGTACTCGTGCCTGGAAAATCCTATGGACGGAGAGCCTGGTAGGCTGCAGTCCATGGGGTCGCTAAGAGTCGGACACGACTGAGCGACTTCACTTTCATGCAGTGGAGAAGGAAATGGCAACCCACTCCAGTGTTCTTGCCTGGAGAATCCCAGGGACGGGGGAGCCTGGTGGGCTGCTGTCTATGGGGTCACACAGAGTCGGACACGACTGAAGCGACTTAGCAGCAAGGTATGCCATTGCCTCCCTTCAGGTATAAGTTATTCAAAACTGAAACAACTGAGCCAGTGTCTTTTGCTTTTAAGAATGTGAGATCCTTTCTAGTGGGGACCAGAACCGTTCCCTGACCCAAATGAAGTCTGCTGCAAAACCGGTTATTCTAAATGATTCAGAAGTAGTGACATAGGATCTTGAAAGTACAAAGCAGAAGTAACCACATCATTTGTATTTGAGAAAGTAAGAAAAATAATTCACACTTTTCTTTGCACCCACCCTCCCTTTCTTTTTATAAGAGAGAAAAGATAGTGCTTGCTGTGTTTTAATCTGACAATATTTATTGCCTTCTTTGAGGAAAATATAATAGTTTCTGAAATACAGCAATACTGACTTTTGTGCATTTCCTAATTAACTTTTGAATGATGTGTTAGAATGGCTGTATGATGATTCATATCTGTTTCACACAAGGCAGTATGAGCTCTGAATCTAATAAGATACCTGGGTCACATCCTGGCTTTCCAGAACCCCGCTGTGCCTCATATCCTCTTCTGGAAGGTGGGAGGATTATAGTGTCTGTATCATGGAGGTACATACAGTAGTGAAGTTATCTAACCTGTGGAAGGTACTCAGTAAACTATAACTGACATTGTTATTAGTATTTTTAAATTTTATGTCATGTGACAGTTGATATTTAATGGCACCAATATTTAATGGTGTTTTTTTCCCTGTTTTTTTCCCTCTTCCTTCCTTAGGCCTATTCCATTCATTTTCATAGACTCTTAAAGGTGAAGGAAACCATAGGTCTATAATCTTGGCCATCACCATTGTTTCAGATTAGGACACTTAGGTGGTAGATCGCCTTAGCAGTAGATCGGCAGTGCCCACTTCCCGCTTCTGCCCCTCTCAGCGTCCTCACCCTGTCCGCCTCTGCCTACCACAGTAATTCCTGGTGAAATCCTCGTGTGTGCTTCCCGTGGGAAGCAGGGACAATGCTACTGCATCTGGAGGCAAAAACCACCGTTAATGGTCAACTTCCCTCACTCCCTTTCTCACCGAGAGAGAGAGAGACTCCAGAGGGAAGTAATAAGGCAAACGAGCAAATGGCTTAGCTTCAGAGACTCACCGAGGTCCATCATGTCTGGCTTTTGTGAGATATCTACGGTAATGCGACTCCATGCCTGTGTTCCCGCGAATATAGTTGTATAGTTCAGTATAGTTATAATAACATTGATTCCCCAAGAGGTTAAATCCTGGGCTGTCTGAATTCGATTGTTCTATTTTTGTTCATAATCTTAAAATGTAAATTCTACCGTTTCAGGATATTTCTCTGAGATTTTGAATTCTTAGAGTCAGTAGCATCAGAGTACCTCGGCTTTGCCTTCCATCCTACAGTTCATTCTTTCTCTGTTTTCCAAATTTCTTTTCATATCTGAGACCAAAATAAAAGTTATGGTTTCTAGAAAAAAAAAGTAAAGCACATGTCTGTAGTTTCATAACAGCTGTTTTCAGGTTTGAGTTCTAGCATTTCAGACTCCAGCCAGCTCACTCAGGTGCTGCCTTCTCAGACCACTCTCAGCTTAAGGGATTCTTTAAGAGTGAGACTGCTGTTAGCATTCCCTATCAGCATCTCATTTCTTTTTTTTTTTTTTTCACTTTGGTTGAGTAACCTTTATGTGTTGATCAGTCTGTGCAGTCTGTGCTCAGCTTCCCAATTATAACTCTTTTCTTCCCATTAACCAATACATTTTATAAATTACAGTGTATCTCAGACTTGCAGACAGCCTGTTCATCTTAATTAACAAGTGCTGGCAGTGATAAATTACAGACGGCCAAAATCAGTATAAACAATATGACACTGCATTAAGTTAGCACAGTGCTCACTTACTAGTGAATGTTGGACTCTTAAGTGCTTTCCTCTGCATAAAAAGCTTAGAATTCATTCTCCAAAATGAAGGTCACTCTTTTCCTTTCATAAAATATACTGGCATCTTAGCTATTGCTGTGAAATCTTTCCTCTCTGTCTCCAGCCATAAGCATGGTACAGTTTGTGGCCTGTTCTTTCATATTTCTGTCTCATAGAGAATAAAGGAATACTTTGTTTCAGTGGTTGTGGTGGTGAAATACTGTGAAAGTAGGCAAAAGCAGAGAGGTCACATGTGAAAACTTAGTTCTAAATAGCGCGCTCGTGCTTCCAAAATCTGCTGCATATAGAACAGAACCTATAATGTTAAATTCATGAGCTATTTCCCAAAGAAATTCTGAACTGGATTTCATGAAAATGTAAAGTCAGTTTTCCAGACAAGATTTATTTATATCAAATCTAGCATTTAAAAACAGCTTTACAACTTATAATTTAAACCAAGTTATACACGAAGGTCTATATTTAGATCCCCAAGCATTATGGAAGCTCCTCATTTTCCATACCTTTTGTCAGCAGCCTTCAGTATCTTAACTCTCTTCTGTCAGTCGCCTTCAGTTGAACCCCAACAAGGTCTGATGAGGAGACACCACATTCATGAGGCTCAGTTCACAGCTTCTGAATATTAATGATAAAACTCCACCAAGTTAACTTGCAGATAGCAACGAGCAACACAGAAATCTGGAGAGGTGAAAACTGCTGATGGTGCTAGAAGATAAATACCAGGTTCTCCATCTCATTTTTTGAGCTGTGGGAGAATTAAGACAAGAGAGGCGGGGAAGGGAGGGAGTTGTTGTTAAAACAGGATTTGTCGAAACCTGAAAGCTGAAAATGCTCTTGTGTCACAATATACAGAGGACGAATTATTTGGGTGCTGACAGCAAGACTTTCTTTTCTTTTAATATTATGTTTTAGTCCATAGTTATAATTTATTTTTGAATTTTTATCTATGTTGGGAGATACAGTTTATTACTTAATGTCCCCAATTAAACAATGTGGTCTGAAATATTTTTAACTAGATTGTGCTTTGCAAATGATAGTTCAGTGAGACTTTGTTTTTATCCTGGTGCTTCTGACTTGTGTGAAATCAAGATTTACAAAATTGGTAGCTTTCAGACTAAAAATTCAAAAGACAGGTTTAAACATATATATTTTGATAAAAGTAAAAAGAAAATCCAGTACCAGCTGATGACTAGAATCTGATCAGTAAACCTACAAGTGTTTTTCTAGGAAGGGTAAGAGGTGGGTATCCTGAATTTTCTTCTGTTAGCCTTTACACTGAGAAAGATTTCTAAAGTATCACTTAATAGATTTTAGAAAATGTTGTAAAGAAATTGCATCGAAATAATGTGGTGAAACATTTTAGATGAAACCAAAAGCAAACACTGAGGTGCTGAACCATGAATAATGGTACAGACATATTTCATCTTCATCTACTTTGGGTTCTCATTTTTTTCTACCTCAGTAATTTTAATTCTACAGGCTGTGTGTTTATAACCATTATGAGAACGGAAGATAATTTTACGTGTGGTTGGATGTTTAAATTTTTACTACTGCTAATAGCCATGTTAGATGTTATTCATTTCTTTAAAAAGCAGTGACTAATAAAAAGGCATGTTTCAGTTATCTGTTTCTTTCTCAGTTTTTTGTTGGTTGGTTTTAATCTTCTCTAAGTCTGGCATTTAGCACGATACGTATTGTTTCCTCCTCTTTGAAGTCGAATGTCTTTGCCTTTGTTTTTTAGCCATAGTGTTGTAATTCTGATACATAAACGTAACTTCCTTCTTTTATTTCATGAGATATATAAGCAGTTCTTTGTGTAAGTACTGGATGGAGTAGAGCTGAATCTCAGGCACTGACACTCCCAGCATTGCTGTCACTGCTGTGTCAGGAGTCCCCCAGATGCCTTCAGTGTCTCGGCTTGTTCCGCTCCCCGTGTGGTTGGTGGTGTGCACGCTCACCTGTGCTGAGGCTGACTGGGGGCCGGTGGAGGGAGGGGCCGGTGACTGCTCCCTGCTCTGGCCTCCAGCATAACACAGCCTCCTGAGGATAAATGGCTTAAGCATGCTTTAATGTACCTTGCGTTGTTGGGTTTTTTTTGTTTTTTTTTTAAGTAATTTATTTAGTTTTGGCCGCACTGCGTCTTTGTTGCTGAGCGTGGGCTTTCTCTAGTTGTGGCAGGTGGGGGCTACTCTTGGTCGTGGCGCTAGGGCTTCTCATCGCAGTGGCTTCTCTTGTGGAGCACATGGGCTCTAGGGCACGCAGGCGTCAGTAGTCGTGGCACCTGGGCTTAGTTGCTCCGCAGCATGTGGGACCTTCCCGGGCCAGAGATCAGACCTGTGTCCCCTTCACTCGCAGGCAGATTCTTAACCACTGGACCACCAGGGAAGTCCCTGTACTTTAGTGTTTTCAAGAACTTTTTGGGTTTTTTTTCTGTCTTGATGAGTACACTTATCCTATAATGTATTAACTGCCTGTTCTCCCACCCCACAGCCACACCTCACTGTCTTGGAATCTTAGTTCCCTAGCCAGCGATCAAAACCTCACCCCCTGCATTGAAAGAAAGCACAGAATCTTAACCCCTGGACCACCCGGGAAGTCCCTTAACCACCTGGTTTTAAAAGGCAAACTTCTGAAATGTAAATAACTTTGATTAACTATAGACCTTTAACACAAGGCAGAATTTCTTCTATAAAGAAAGAGCCAGAGGGACTTCCCTGGTGGTCCAGAGGTTAGGATGTGGTGCTCTCACTGACATGGCCGGTTCGATCCCTGGTTGGGGAACTAAGATCCCACAAGCCGCACAGTGAGGCCCAAGGAAAAAGAGCTAGAAAGTAAAAGTGCATAGAAAGTGAAAGTGAAGTCACTCAGTCGTGCCGGACTCTTTGCAACCCCATGGACTATAGCCTACCAGGCTCCTCTGTCCGTGGGATTCTCCAGGCAAGAGTACTGGACTGGGTTGCCATTTCCGTCTCCAGGAGATCTTCCCCACCCAGGGATCGAACCCGGGTCTCCCGCATTGCAGGCAGACGCTTTACCATCTGAGCCACCAGGGAATCTCAGGGAAATTAATTCATTGACATAATTATCCACTGCCAATGTAGAGAGTACAGAGAAATCTTTTTAAGTCCAGAGGCTTCCCTAGGTAAACCTTATCTTTGTTTATCTTAGTACATCTCTCTTTCCAGCCCTTCCCCACTGAACACCCAAGTTTTGTATATCCAGCTGGCGACGTGACTCACTGATAGGCGTCTCAGATCTGTCAGGGACAGGACTGAACTCCTGATCTTCCCCACAGCGATCCTCCCCACTTTCCCAGTATCTGTTAACAGCAGACGCATCCCTGGATCTTAAAAGAATCCTTTGTTTCAATACCCAATATCCATTCAGTCAACAAATTCTTTTGTTCCAAAACTTGAAAATAAATCAAGAAACCTACCACCTCTGAGCCCCTCCCCTGCTTACTCTGGCTTAAGACCTCTAGAATGTAAACCTCACAAGGGCAAGGACTTCCTGCTATCCTGTTAATTGCCAGTGCTGTGCCAGGAATGGTGCCTGGCTTATTTTCAAGGTGCGACAGATATTTGTTGAATGAGTTCAGAAACTGATTTTGAGTATATAAAATAACAATAATACATTACCTTTACATGATTAAAAGTGTAATTTTTAAATGAGACTGTCATTTTGTTAATTTTGCAGTTCTTCAGTACTATCTGAGGTAATGTGGTATTTATTTAACATCTTTTATATCTGGCCGCGCTGGGTCTTTGCTGCATGGGCTTTCTCCAGTTTCAGTGAGCGGGGGCTTCTCGTTGAGTTGGCTTCTCTTGATGTGGAGCACGGGCTTTACGTGTGTGAGTTTCACTGGTTGTGGCACACGAGCCCAGTTGCTCAGCGGCATGTGGAATTTTCCCGGACCAGGGATCAAACCTGTGTCCCCTGGATTGGCAGGCAGGATCCCATCCACTGTACCACCAGGGAAGTCCTGGTATTTAATTCTTAAACCAAGTCTATGAGAGAGAAGAAATCGTCTCATTTTTAGAGGTGAGAAGACTAAACTCCTGAGAAGTTACATAAGGCCCATAATATGAGTAAGTAGCAGGAATGTGGGATTCAGGCCCAGAATACTGTGATTTTTGAAGCTCTGTACACACAGCCCTGCCCTGTCCCATTTAGAACAGAATGTGTTTTCAAGTCTCATAATAGGAGTCGCTCCTTTCTGTGGTGGTCTAGGTTAAGCTCTGGAAATGAATGAACCCTGACACCTCTGTAGCCTGAAATAGAAACATTTGCTTCTCATTCATGCCAAGTCCACAAGTGACTCAGCAGACCCAACTGTTTTCTTTAAAATGTTTTCATTTATCTGTTTTTTAAGAAAAAATGACATGTGATTCCCTTGGTGTATTGTTCTCAGTGACAGTATTCTGGATATTCAGACAAGCTTTTGTTTAAAGAATCAGTAGTTTGACTGAATGTTGGAGAAGAAATAGCGATACCAAGCCTTTGGGGGAGGCGGTTCTCCAGACCAGCGTCTCTCACTTCTGCCCACACACGAGCATCATCTCGCTTTAGAAAAGCCTTGGGGCCCAGGCCCTGCCCCGGGGCCCTCAGCTCTGTTGTCGGGGATGATGCCCAGTCCCTGTGTGTTTAAAATGCTGCCCACTTAATTCCAATGGAAAGTTGAGGTTCTGATTTTTTTGTGTGTCTTTTCTCATTTATTTTCTCTTCAACCTTAAAAAATAATTTAAGTTTAGGTTAAGATTAAGATAATTTACCTGTTCCAGTCCCACGGATTTAAAGCGACTGACTTAATCCTAAAAATGTTTCTCTTCTTGACTCCATCATGGAGTATTAACAGTATCAGCTATGAGCACAATCACTGCTTTATTTTCCTCCGCCTTTATGGTCATTTTATTTAAAATAATGCTTTAGGCTGCCCTGAACACTTGATCCTTTAGAATTGGTGGTTTGTAGACTAGTCGATTACAGTGAGGACTGTTTAAATGAAGATGGCTGTTCTCTGGTTACTGTGTGCTCCCGAACGTCTAATGAGGCCACCTGGCTCCACGGCTCTGTGCGACAAACACGTATTTCTGATGTGGCCTACACTGCCATTTCTCTGTTACTTACTACCTTATTTTTCCAACATTTTGTTGCTCCTTTTAATGTCTTCATGTGAAAGGATCTTGAGGATTTGCTTTCTATGTCTTTATCACATTATTTTAGAATATTAAGGCAGTCTTTGGATTTTGCAGTGACACCTGGAGATCAACCTGTAATCAACCTGTACACCTGTTGTTCGCTTTGCATGTTATTTTGAAAACCAGGACATTTTTTTAAAAACATCCTCACTTGCTGGTAGTGTGTCAGGTTGTGGCCTGAGCGCCCCTTGTCCCAGCCTGGCTCTCGGCTCACCGCCCCTCCTCCTCCCCGCCTTTGCCTGCCTGCCTTGTGCTTCTCCCTCTCTGCCCACTGGGTCTCCTGCGTTTCAGTCCTGGCCCAGTCCTGGCCCACGCTCTGCTGTCCTGGGTGGGTTCGTGTGGACTTTGTGATGTTGCCAAATAGAGAGCTTACATCAGTTTCCATCATTTCTCTTTATTTATTGTTATACCTCTGGTTACATTCATAGGAGGTCCCCCAAAACTCCGTGAGTTAAACCGGTAAAATCAGCATATGAAGGAAGAGATCCAGTAGCTATGGAATTCGTCTTTACAAAGACAGACTGTCTTTCAAGTCAGAAGTAGGAAGAGCAGGACAGCGTGAACAGTTAGAGGGCACCTCCGCCAAAGGAGAGCGGGTCTGGGTGCTGAGAGCACAGGGCCTGGGAGAATCCATCACCCTGTACCTGTGCCCATGAGTGGCCAGGCCCTCGGGCTGAGCACCAGTGACCGTGGCGACAGCATCTGCATGAGCTTGTTCCTGCTCCGTGCCTCCGCAAGCCTTCTCAGCATAAGAGCTTGCACCTTAGGTAGTTTTCTTGGGAAGGGAATGTACTGACGAGTCAGCTTGCATGTCTCTTTGACAGTTGTGACTCATTATGAGTTAGTAGATTTGCATCCATGTTCATTTATCCATCTTCTCAGTATAGTAATGGTAATATTTATAGCAGCAGCAATTATTGACTACCTGGTGAGTTTGTATAGATTGAAGCCACCCCCCGGGGAGCTGACTGATTCAGAGGTGCTCAAGTTTCTCTGGAGCCATGAAACAAAACCAGAGGTCAGGCCCTGGTCGCAGCCCCCTCTGCTGCAAGAGCCCTGCCCCAAGCAGGAACCTCCTCTGTCCCCAGATACCTCCAGGGGCCACTGTTACACAATCACTAAAGTCATGGTTTGTGGAAAAGGTTGTGGTTTTAGAAAGGTGTTTTCCCTATGATCATTCAGTACCTCCAAGTATAACAGAATATCCTAATCCAGTATTTGTGCATTCTTGTGCCTCTTGTCAGTTCAGTTCAGTTCAGTCGCTCAGTCATGTTCGACTCTCTGCGACCCCATGAATCGCAGCACACCAGGCCTCCCTGTCCATCACCAACTCTCGGAGTTCACCCAGACTCACATCCATCGAGTCAGTGATGCCATCCAGCCATCTCATCCTCCGTCGTCCCCTTCTCCTCCTGCCGCCAATCCCTCCCAGCATCAGGGTCTTTGCCAATGAGTCAACTCTTCTCATGAGGTGGCCAAAGTACTGGAGTTTCAGCTTCAGCATCATTCCTTCCAAAGAAATCCCAGGGCTGATCTCCTTCAGAATGGACTGGTTGGATCTCCTTGCAGTCCAAGGGACTCTCAAGAGTCTTCTCCAACACCACAGTTCAAAAGCATCAATTCTTCGGCACTCGGCCTTCTTCACAGTCCAACTCTCACATCCATACATGACCACAGGAAAAACCATAGCCTTGACTAGACGGACCTTTGTTGGCAAAGTAATGTCTCTGCTTTTGAATATGCTATCTAGGTTGGTCATAACTTTCCTTCCAAGGAGTAAGCGTCTTTTAATTTCATGGCTGCAGTCACAATCTGCAGTGATTTTGGAGCCCCAACAAATAAAGTCTGACACTGTTTCCCCATCTATTTCCCATGAAGTGATGGGACCAGATGCTATGATATTAGTTTTCTGAATGTTGAGCTTTAAGCCAACTTTTTCACTCTCCGCTTTCACTTTGATCAAGAGGCTTTTTAGTTCCTCTTCATTTTCTGCCATAGGGTGGTGTCATCTGCATATCTGAGGTTACTGATATTTCTCCCGGCAATCTTGATTCCAGCTTGTGCTTCTTCCAGTCCAGCGTTTCTCATGATGTACTCTGCATAGAAGTTAAATAAGCAGGGTGACAATATACAGCCTTGACGTACTCCTTTTCCTATTTGGAACCAGTCTGTTGTTCCATGTCCAGCTCTAACTGTTGCTTCCTGACCTGCATACAAATTTCTCAAGAGGCAGATCAGGTGGTCTGGGATTCCCATCTCTTTCAGAATTTCCCACAGTTTATTGTGATCCACACAGTCAAAGGCTTTGGCATAGTGAATAAAGCAGAAATAGATGCTTTTCTGGAACTCTCTTGCTTTTTCCATGATCCAGCGGATGTTGGCAATTTGATCTCTGGTTCCTCTGCCTTTTCTAAAACCAGCTTGAACATGAGGAAGTGGAAGTTCACGGTTCACGTATTGCTGAAGCCTGGCTTGGAGAATTTTGAGCATTACTTTACTAGTGTGTGGGATGACTGCAATTGTGCAGTAGTTTGAGCATTCTTTGGCATTGCCTTTCTTTGGGATTGGAATGAAAATTGACCTTTTCCAGTCCTGTGGCCACTGCTGAGTTTTCCAAATTTGCTGGCATATTGAGTGCAGCACTTTCACAGCATCATCTTTCAGGATTTGAAATAGTTCAACTGGAATTCCATCACCTCCACTAGTTTTGTTCGTGGTGATGCTTTCTAAGGCCCACTTGACTTCACATTCCAGGATGTCTGGCTCTAGGTCAGTGATCACACCATCGTGATTATCTGGGTTATGAAGCTCTGTTTTGTACAGTTCTTCTGTGTATTCTTGCCACTTCTTAATATCTTCTGCAGATCCATACCATTTCTGTCCTTTATCGAGCCCATCTTTGCATGAAATGTTCCCTTGGTATCTCTAATTTTCTTGAAGAGATCTCTAGTCTTTCCCATTCTGTTGTTCTCCTCTATTTCTTTGCATTGATCGCTGAAGAAGGCTTTCTTATCTCTTCTTGCTATTCTTTGGAACTCTGCATTCAGATGCTTATATCTTTCCTTTTCTCCTTTGCTTTTCTCTTCTCTTCTTTTCACAGCTATTTGTAAGGCCTCCCCAGACAGCCATTTTGCTTTTTTGCATTTCTTTTCCATGGGGATGGTCTTGATCCCTATCTCCTGTACAATGTCATGAACCTCATTCCATAGTTCATCAGGCACTCTATCAGATCTAGGCCCTTAAATCTATTTCTCACTTCCACTGTATAATCATAAGGGATTTGATTTAGGTCATACCTGAATGGTCTAGTGGTTTTCCCTACTTTCTTCAATTTCAGTCTGAATTTGGCAATAAGGAGTTCATGATCTGAGCCACAGTCAGCTCTTGGTCTTGTTTTTGCTGACTATATAGAGCTTCTCCATCTTTGGCTGCAAAGAATATAATCAATCTGATTTCGGTGTTGACCATCTGGTGATGTCCATGTATAGAGTCTTCTCTTGTGTTATTGGAAGAGGGTGTTTGTTATGACCAGTGCATTTTCTTGGCAAAACTCTATTAGTCTTTGCCCTGCTTCATTCCGTATTCCAAGGCCAAATTTGCCTGTTACTCCAGGTGTTTCTTGACTTCCTACTTTTGCATTCCAGTCCCCTCTAATGAAAAGGACATCTTTTTTGGGTGTCCGTCTTGTATTTGTTTAAAATCAAGCGTTCATCTCCCCAAAATTGTTCCCATCCTTGGGACCAAGAAACCCTCATATGTCTTGTTGCTGGTAGGCCTAATTTACATACATACTTTTATTTACATGATATACCCAGTAAAAAGCCCTCTCCATCCTCTGCCCTCACTTTGGCTGCCTCTTGGACTTATTTCTTATCGTGCCCTCAGCTCGCTCACTCTTCTTACATGCTTATGCTCCCAGAGTAAACACTGTGACTGTTTAAAATCTGTTCTTTTTGTATCATTCTAAGAAGGAAAAGAGAGGGAAAACACTCTGGCATTCTCCAAGCTGCTTAACTATACTATCACAGGCAGTAGTGACTGTGACCGCTCCCCTTCTTGGGGGCAGATGCAGCCGCAGGGCCCAGGACGTTCTGATGGAGACGTGGGCGTGGGAACCCTGAGGGAGTGAGCCAGCACTGGTTAGGGAGGAACCAAGCATCCTCAGGGCGCTCACCCTACTCTGATTTCACCTGATGCCGAACGTGACTCTCCTACCTCAGGATCTCTGGACCCTTCATGCCGTCTACACGAATCTGAGACAGTCCTCCCTTGAAGGTTGAATCCCTGTGTTGTTTCTGGAGCCTCATTATTCCCTGTAGTCATCCTTTGTTCGCATCACTCCTTCCATCCTCTCCCAGTTGTGGTCATATCTTGGCTAAGTGAACTGTAACTTCCTAAGCGTTTTTCCTCTCCAGTGGCTTATCCTTTAATGGTCCTGAACACCATGGGAGCTGTTGAAGACCTTTTCTTAGATAATGGCCAATATTCTATCTGTACCTTTCCGTGGGGGTAGTTATTGAGCTCTTTGACATGTTATGATGATCATCTCAAAGAAACAGGGCTGTACAGTCTTCAGTGTTCCCTGGACCGTGTTGATTCAGGATCTGAGCTGGCAATGTCTGAGATTTAATAGCTTCTTACCCCAGTTCTCCCGTGAGGCCAAAGTGCTGCTCTGAGCTCATAACCAGTCACGTCCTAGACACGCTGGCCTCCAGCCTGCTCATGTTGAGAAGCAGAACCTCCACTTTGTGCAGCATTGACCTTGCGGTGGGTTGGAGAGGCAAATATTTACCGTTGTAAACGCTCTAGTTTGAAGTTTCAGTAGGTCGTTTTAGTACACTGACCGGCTGATTTCGGAACGGGACGGCGGCGTTTCATCCAGGAGTTTTAGCTGCGTCTAGTGCCCATGCACTGACTTCTTTTTTGGAATCAAACCCTTTAACAGACTTAAAACTCAGGCAAGGAAATTTAATGGTTGTAATTTTAAATAAGCATTCATTTATAAGTAAAAAGCATTTTTGAATCTATTACCATAGTTACCAAGTAGCTTCCCTGTGGTTCTACAGAAAATGGGCTCCATCCTACAGCATGATTCGAGAAGTGTGTTTGGAGGCAGGTGTAGAAAAGAGGGTGGTGTAGGTCTCCCAGAGAAGCAGGACACGTTCCCCGAAGAGCCTTTTTGCCTGAGTTTTCTGTGATCCTCTGCTAAACAGTGACTGTATTTGATTGTGAGTGGAGATTTCCTTTTATCTGAAACATACTATTAGCCAACTTAACTGGGTATCAGAGTTAAATTCAAACTTTAGAAGTCTACTGCTACAGTTTATATGGAGTGCTGCTATATTTATACAGGGTTTTAAACTTTTTAAAAAATAAAAAACAGACGTTGCCTGTATTTGTAAATACTAGCTATATCTCAAACAGAGAAGGCAGTGGCACCCCACTCCAGTACTCTTGCCTGGAAAATCCCATGGATGGAGGAGCCTGGTAGGCTGCAGTCCATGGGGCCACTAAGAGTCGGACACGACTGAGCGACTTCACTTTCACTTTTCACTTTCATGCATTGGAGAAGGAAATGGCAACCCAGTCCAGTGTTCTTGCCTGGAGAATCCTAGGGACAGGGGAGCCTGGTGGGCTGCCGTCTATGGGGTTGCACAGAGTCGGACATAAAATCAGGCAAATAAAGATGAGGCCAAATTTTTAAATCCAAGGATTCTAGGAGTGGCAGTTTCTTACTGGAAGGAGAATGCATCTATCCCTGTTTTCGTGCCTTTGGTCTTAATAGTATTTGAACATTAGAGTTTTGATAATATTTTGTGGGTTTAGGGTTGGGTAGGGTTTAATTTTATCTCAGTTTAATAAAAAATTATTTTCTCTGGAGACTGGCAGGCTGCTGACTGGAAGAATCCTTTCAGAACTAATTTGGAAGGATTGGATGGAAAGGATTCAAGGGGCTGAGTCATAGAGGGTTGGCAGAATGAGCGGTCAGGACAGGAATGCCAGTGAGCACAGGTGGGAGAAAGGGGTGGGCAAAGTTGAGAGAACGGTCTAGAACAGTTGAGTTCACTTGATCCCCAGTCCCATGTGCTGTCCCGTGCCTCTCTCCTCTGTGTTGACCACAGGCCCTCTGGGGCGCCTGGATCCTGTTTCGTGGTGTTTTTGTGAAGCTCTAAGGAAAGTCCTGGCCTTTTAGCTGAAAGTGCTAAAAGTGAACTTGGAAGTTCACTAAAACAAGAACTTAGGAAGTGCTTGTTAGTGAACTTGGAGAAACACACAGAGCACAACTTGAAAAAACTATTCAAATTTAATAAGCACATTGAGATAGTCACTCTGCAGTGGGAGAATAACTGTTCCACCCAAAGTGTATAATCGTCACTAAAACAGTCAGAAGATGGACATTTTAGGGAGCATTTTCAGGTGCAAAGTCTCTCCATTGCCAGCTTTCACTCTCCAGCTTAGAACATTCTCAGCATTTGCCAGCCTCAGGGATGGGGGAGGTCAGCGGGGCGGTTCCAGGCAGCTCAGACCCCACCTAGCAGGAGAAACCCTTCTGGCGCCTCTGAAAGCCCATCCAGGTTGGTCTTCTTGGGTCTTTCTTATCCAAACATCCTCACATCACGTGCAAATACTTTTCCTCCAACCTAAAAACAAACAAAAGTTGCCTTATATATTACAGGCCCATTTGAAGGAATAATTTTGCAGCTGCAAGGATATTTAGGAGCATGTCCTCCCGAGAGAATGCGATAACCCCTTTGAGTTTTAAAACATAGGGTTCCTTTTGACAAGTAGTGATACGGCCCACACTTCATAAATTGTTGGACTTTAGAGTGTATGATGTTCTAAGGAGCAGGTTTAGCAATAATCCCTTAGAGCCTGAAGCTTTTGTAAATTACGAGTAGACTTCCCATTTCCCAGACCACATCTGTGTCAGGCTTGTGTGTGTGTCATAGCTGCTTTGACTCCATTTCCTCTCCTAGTCTTTACTTTCAGTATTTTTCTAGTGTTGTTTTGAATATATCCTTGTGAACCACTGTGAGTCCATTTTTAGAATAGGGATATTTTTATTTTCTGATAAAGAATCTCAACAGCTGGTAGTAGCTTAACACTTAAACAGTAGTATTTTTGGTGGTTTCCATTACATTTGGTTCCTGCCTTTGCCTCGTGGGACGTTTAAAGTTGTTAGCAGAAAGTTATGTGGCCGTGCAGACGAGCATAAATTCAATCCAGCTGATTAATCAGTATCTATATCTGAAATAATTGGTGTCTTAATTGATTCCCTTTATGGGGAGTTCAGTGCTGAGTAGTCCCTGGGGGCCCAGCTCCCATGTCTCAGGCTTTTGAAGTCCAGACTTACACTCGGAACTTCTGCTGCAGCTTATTTTTTACTCATTCAAAAGCTAAATATTCTTATGCTGTTACCTGCCTACAGACTTTAAAGATTACCTGGATTAATCTTAAATGGCCATTGTAAAACCACATTCTAAAATTAAGTGACTATTAAGCACAGGCCTAGTGGCTGCCGTTACAGAACAGATACAGCCAACTGGGAGTTCCCTGCGGCAGCTCAGAGGCGAGTGTAGCATCTTACATGCCTGGAGGAGATCTGCCGTGCTCCTGCTGATCCATCCTCCTGTGCTGTACGAAGATAAACCGTTTAATGTACTATAGCAGGCAGTAAAATCCTGTGTGTGTTCTGACAATGAAGGTGGACTCGGGGGTGGTGCACTTCACCCCCCTGACCCGGCCCAGGATCGAGCAGCCCTTCAAGCTGGTGGAGAAGGTGGTTCAGAATGCCTTTCAGTTCCGAAGGAAATACTGCCATCGAGGGCTCGGGTAAGAATGCTTTTTCCTGCTTGGTAGCACTTTTTACAAACTCCTCAATCACCTTCCAAGATTAGGAACTGATGTTTTTACAGTTGTTCAAACTGCCGTAAATATTACTCTTAGTTCAGATCCTGTGATGAACAAACTTAACAGCCACTGAGGAGAAAGCAAAACGTTGTCTTAACCGCATATGCCACCGGGAGGTTCTGTTTGGTTTGGTCGTAAGTACAAACTAAAACTGACATCACACAGTTTGCAGTGAGGCTGTACTGGGCGGTCATCATTTCACTCAGGACTCAAACCATCTGAGCTGTTGTTACTCTTGACACTTCTGCCACTACACATGTGGTGTTTTCTCCAACGCGAGAAGATTCCCTAATTCTCCGACCACCACCTGGGTGTCGTGCAATTTAATTCAAGTCTGATAACTCACTGCCTGGCATTAACGCAGACACTAGTGGCAAGTCCCAGGTTGCTGCTGATATTTTCTGACTGGCTGTAAATCGGCAGTTTCCATGATCTCGTCCATCTTCAGCCTCAGCAATCTGCTAGAATGGCTCATAGTACACTTACTTTCATGTATTGGTTTTAAAAGCTATAACTCAGGAACTGCCAAAGTTGGAGGAGAGGTCCAAGACATGGTTTGGGGGCGGGATGCCCTCTCGAGGTTTCTTCCTTCCCAGCACCTCGTGTGTCCACCAGCCTTGAAGCTCTCCTAACCCTATTATTTGGGGGTTTTATGAAGTTCATTACCCAAGCAGGACTGAGTAAAGCATTGGCCACTGGCGATCAAGCTCAGTTTTCCAGCTCTTCCCTCCTCAGACGAGCAGTGGTAGGTGCATCCTTCAGTCATATAATTGAGTCCCCTAGCCTGATGCTTTCCAGGGGCCACCAAGAATCACCTCATTCGCACAGAATTCAGATATGATCAAAAGGGGCTTGTTATGAATAACAAACGATGTTCCTGTCACCCCTTACACAGGAAATTCCAAAGATTTTAGAAGCTCTGTCTCAGGACACAGACCAAATATGTGTATCTCCTATCACACACTAAGTGGGTTTTTTAATACCCTCTTTCCATCAGGTTGCTATATCTTGAAGATTTTAAGGACATGTTTAAAATTAGGAAGCAAAGATAACTTCTGAGTAGCCAGAAAAACGTCTGGCGTATCCGTGAGATCCGTGTGTATCTGTTTTTATTAACAGAGAGCTCCTGTGTGTGAGCCTGAAAGGCCTCAAGGTCACCAGTGATGCTTGATAGCCAGTGACAGTCAGGAAAACATGTGA
Source organism: Bos indicus x Bos taurus (assembly GCF_003369695.1). Taxonomy (NCBI): domain Eukaryota; kingdom Metazoa; phylum Chordata; class Mammalia; order Artiodactyla; family Bovidae; genus Bos; species Bos indicus x Bos taurus. Next base: position 92,201,702 of record NC_040084.1, on the reverse strand, counting down.
CTAGGCCCAACATAGTCTAAGGAGGCAGGAAAGCAAATGTGTGTTTTTAAGATATCCACCTAATACAGTCAACTGTAGTTCTTTACATCAGTTTAGCTTTAGAGGCACATACTATTTTCTAGGGCTTCCCAGGTGGCGCTAGTGGTAAAGAACCTGCCTGCCAATGCAGATGTAGAGAGACATAGGTTCGAGCCCTGGGCCAGAAGGATTCCCTGGAGGAGGGCATGGCAGCCCACTCCAGTATTCTTGCCTAGAGAATCCCATGGACAGAGGAGCCTGGCAGGCTCCAGTCCATGGGGTTGCAGAGAGTCAGACATGACTGAAGCGACTTGGAACACATTATTTTCTACGATTAGCTAGCTCCATTTCAGTTCTCTCATTCTGGTTCTATGAAGAGTCCCCTTAGCATGTGAAATTACTTCAGGCCCAGCTGGACAGCTGCCTCCTGAAACCATTGGAATCCACAGACCCACCCTTGAGGATCTGACAGGACAGGTAGAATCCCCAGCCTGCCGTTGGAGTTAGGCCAGTGTTCATGCTACTACTTCTCTAGTTGGTGATGCTGCTGGCTGTCCTGGTACCAATAAGTGAAGGCACCCTTCTGGTTCACCCCAGCTCCCCGCGCCCCCCTCCCCCCGCCCCCGCCACAGCCAGGATGCACTGCCACAAGTTGGACGCAAGCTGGAGGTCACACAGGGTCAGGGAGGGAAAAAAAATCACAGAAGTACATCCTACGTGTAGCAGTCCTGGAACTGGCCTGAGCCCAGAGTTGGCCCTGGCATCTCCAAGACAACCCGCAGCTAAGTAATGAGCTCCTTTCACATCACAACGCCGTCCCCTGTGCCGAGATGGACCAAGTCTTGTGACCGTCTTTGACTTTTTGGTGACCCTCAGTCACATCACACCACACGGCAGTCTCAGATCACAGAAATTATGATCAGACCCCTGCTTGCCATGAAACTGAACGCAGTCAACTCACCCTGAAAATGTGGGGACCTGGCATTCCTAGTTGAGAAGACCATCAGCCTGTAAGAAAACTCTGTCGTCTCTTGCCACGACGTCTTCCAAGCCCTTTGAGACAAGTTCTGTTGAACCTCTGAGACTTGAGAGAAGAAAACAGAATCCAGGTGTAGCTTTGCAATATTTCAGTCAGTGTCACTATTCATTTTAAAACAATAATCTGATTGATAGATGAAATTTACAGTTTATACTTGAGTCAATTTTAAAGATGCTTCAGTTATCTTAAAGAGGAAAATAACTTTCTATTTTCACATGTTTTCTAACTTTAGGCTGGTAAATTCAAGTGACAGAGAATCAAAAATGCACCAGAAATAATACGCAATTTTTATATTTAAAATGTGAGGCACAAACTTGTATTTCTCTGAGAATGCAGCTGAGCATATGATAAATTTCCCTTAGAGATGCACGTACTGATTTGGCTTTAGAACTCTCTTCTCACGTGGTCAGATTAGCTCTGCCCTCAGTGGTGGTTCATACCTGTTGCCGGTGGTGTAAGCAGAGCCTCCTCCACGGGCTTGGGGCCCGCAGGTCTCTGCAGAGGCTCTTCTTCCACTCCCTAATGTTGTTGGAACCATGCCGTTTTCAAAGGAGGAGAGAAGGAGCAGCATCGTTTGTAGAATTAAAATGAAATTCTGATTTTTTTCCTCTTCTTTCAGAATGTTATTCCCTGAAGCTCGGCGATTAGAAAGCACGGGAAAACTGTTAGAGTTGGCAGATGTGGACCCAACTCTCCGACCTACCCAACTCACTGTCTCACATTTTAAGAGCCTCTGCGATGTGTACCGAAAAATGTGTGATGAAGACCCACACCTCTTTGCTTACAATTTCAGAGAAGAACTCAGGCAAAAGTCAAAAAAAGATGACGACAAGCAGAGCTGCAGACTGTAGCTGCTACTCAAGGGGCTGCCAGCCTGCCAGGTGCTGAACTTCTCATGTGTGCTCACAACTGTGACTTACTCCCCTTTTACAGCTTGGTAAAGAGAATAAATATCAAGTAAGATAGAGTACAAGCTTTAATATACATATATATACTGCATAGATGTGACATGTTTAGTATAAACAGCATCTATTACAACCTTACAAAAATGAAGTATCTGCACATTGTACCCCTAACCCACATTAAAATAATTTAAATATGCTTTAAATAAAGTGAAACCTAATAGCTGAAAGTATTGGAGAAAAAATGACCTTTTAAAAGCTATTAATCACAACTTCCCCACCTTTTTCTACATAAATTAGAATGCATTCATCTTAAGGATTCTAAATCATTTTGATACCTGCTCAAAAGGGATATAAACTAAGTAATTTACAAATTCTGACCAGTTTAAGCTAGTTTTCTGATCCACAATAAATTAAAATAACTTAAGTCTTTACAACTATTTGTGGGAAAATGTATCCTGCACAAAACCTAATAATGAATAGTGTTTCTGCAATTTTCATTTTGCCACCAGTTTAAAAGTGAAACCAGCAATGTAAGCCGTATCTGGGTTGGTCTGTGCTAGGACTTTCCATGGCTCTCTGTTTCATAAAAGCACTCTTCGTTGACAACCGATGTTAAGCTCTGGACGCTGAATTCTCGCTCAAGGACAGAGCTGAGATCAAGGTTGGCGTTTCCAGGATGACTGTCCAGGGACTGGTGACGCGTCTGCGCCTTCAGCAGGGTGCCCCTGTCCCGCTTGGTGCTGTTGGCCTTGCGTTTGATGGCGCAGAAGTGCCCCCGCACCAGCTTGGGCTGCCCGTCCTTGCTGGGCGGCTCTTCAGCCGGGTGAGCATCGGGGTCCTCAGAGATCCTCAGTCTCTGGAACTGGATCTCGATGTCTTTGGTGGGGCTGCCCTGCCTCCGAGCCTGGGGGTAGTCGTCCTCGTCGTCGCTCAGAATGTCGCTCTCTTTGATGAGACTGTCGGAGAAGTCGGCCAGGCCCGCGTGGGGGTGCTGCTGGGTATCCTGCCCCCTTCCGGCAGGGGGGCAGCCGCTGCTCTGGGTGCTGCTGCTCAGGCTGCCCTCGTCCGAGTCCAGGGAGCTGCCCTTGCCCGGCTCCCCCGGCCACTCGCTGCTGGAGGAATTCTTAAGGACTTTTAAGGACCTGGATGAAGCTGCAACGAGAAAAGCACACGTTCCCTTATGACAGAGGAACTGTTTCCACAATGTGTAACGTTGGCCTTGGAGGTTATGAGAGTTAACATCTTAATTAAAATTTTTTCATCTCACTTAAATTACTAACTGTCCTGGGACTTGAGCAAAAAAAAAAAATGTAGATACTGCAAATATGGACATTTTTTACTTATGTGTAGTTGAAATTTTAAGTTGGGGAATTTGGCATTTTTGGATGATAAGTTATCAGAACTTAATTACTGAGATAGCATAAGTTATAAAGTGTCATAAGGGCTAGGATTCTTATTTTGCTAATGAATAAATTTAACAGTTAGTGGCTAATAAAATCTAGGTTCCTTTCTTTTACTAAAGTACTTTGTAGTTTCAGAACTAAGATTACATTATTTCTCTGCCCACCTTCTCACCTGTTTATTTCCATTGTTGCTCAGGTAAAGATTGGAAAATGCTCTTTTTCTCATGAGAACTGTCTGTTGGATTTCTCATCAACTTTGAGATTTAACAAGAATATTGAGTTGCACACACGTGTATTTGTGTTTAACTCCTTTCTCTTGGGTTGAAAGGAAGAGGGGGAGTTCAATTGTGTTTCTGCAGACAATAGTATATTTTTGATGGCTGTAGCTTATTTTGCCAGTGGAGGAAAAAACAGAAAATATATGGTAAATCTGAAGTGGTCAAACTACCAAAAATGAGAGATACATTTTGCAAGACTAAAAACTAGATCAATGATATTAACGAAACAGTTATATAGAAAGCTGAAAGTTTAAAAAAACAGGCAGAAAGTTTATCTATACAGTGGGTTTACTGAGAGTGGGTATATTCGACTTTTTGACCTTTATTCACTTAGAATTGACCTTCTCTAGAGGCTTTGCACTGTTGCGAGCACTGGAACATGACAATGAGCAGAAACAAGTCCCTCGACTCCGGTACATTTCAGTGGACGAGAGAAGATGGTAAGTGTAGACTGTCAGCCAGTGGAGACAAGGGTTGGGGGTGGTTGTGCTTTACAAAGTGGGGAGAGGCATGTTTTAGGTTTCTTAAAAGAAATAGCATGGCAGTGACCACCTCATTCCATCCTGTGTGTTGGGGTCTGGTTTACAGCTTAGAAAGCTACTGCAGATCATTTACAAAGTGATGACTGGCTGCCCTGTTCTAAGAGCATACATGCTTGCAGAGAAGTTTATCATATTCTCCTGAGTACACCCAAGGCTAGACAAGTTCTCACCTAATTTGGCTGAGACAGGAACGCGGTTCTTAAGGGGTACCAGGCGATCCTTACATGTTTTCTCCAAGGGTAATTCACACTTTATGTGACGCCTGAAATTTTCCCTCAGAATAGATCGAATCACCTTGACGATGTTGGTTTTGCTTTCATTGTCACTAGAGGGGAGAGAAAACACTGGTTGTTTCTGCTGTCTCACCCAGCTTGCCCTTGTCTCCTGCCCTCCCGTGGTACATGAGGGCAGACTGACAGCAAGTTGCCCAGCCTCTGTATGCCGCGGCCTCTTGTCGCTTACAAAAGGAGTGAGGATTGATGGTTCTTGAACTTCCTGCAGGCACTAAGATTTGGATGTATATTTAATCAATGTATTATTCTACTAGAGCTGCAGTTGCCAGTTTGGAGAGGGTGGGTGTGATTCTGAAGTCATCAAAATTCAAGAGGGCACTAAAAATAAACCCATTTTTAAGAGACTATCATTCTATCTTATTCCCATTGGCTTTCATTTTTGGAAGGGAGTAATACCTGCAGCACAACTGAAAGATGGTCTCTGGCCGTCCTTCTATTTCTGACTTGGTGTGGATCAGCTCCCATAAGGAATTATTTTCTGTCCCTGTGTAAAAAGAAACCAGGGGCTGCAACTCTGCCAAAGATGCTGTGATAAAGGACACCCATGAAACTTTAAACCCACAATCTAAAGAGTTCAGTATTCCCAATTCTGACTCTCCTCATTTTCTTCTGGGGCTCAATTCTGTGTATGACTTCCACAATAGTTAAAAAAGTTAAATATGTTTTAGTTACTTTTTGTACATTTCGTGCTGACATTTCCCATCCACCTTGGTGCTTCTGCCCTACCTCTGGATCCCATCTCTGGGAAAGAGGTAAGTGAACCCCATTTTTCAGCCTCATCCCTTGGAAGGAGTGTGCTCAGGCACTTTAGGTAAAGGCAGCCAGCACCACACTCAGTCATGGTTCCGGAAACGTGAGTACTTCCCGCAAAAACCGAACAGGGACCCAGACCGTCACCGCGGGCCTCAACCTGGTGGTCTTTTCCATCAGCAGTGGCACTGGCACCGGAACAGGGTTATTCTAGAAGGATCTCTGAACATTTTGCATGGAAAATTTTTTTCTGTATCACTTGTAATACTGCTGAATCTTAAGGAATTTTCTGGTATTTCAAATTTTGTAAAAATTTGTGGACCTGTGTTTCTTTAACAAATTTTAGGGATGGATACTACCCTAAAATTATTAGAATAACTAGAAATGTTAGATATTAGGAAAATGTTGAAAACAATGAAGAGAAGTATTTAGCAAAGAAAAGTCATCCTCTAGCATTTACTTCCTTCAAAGCCTGTAAAGAGACATCACAGCACTCTCTCGTCCTCATTTTCCTTGCCTGTAAAATACCAGAAATTATCCCCAGGTTCTTTCCTCCTACTTTTTCATTCCATAGTTTGAAAATTCCCTGAAGATGTCTTTTTTTTCTGGCATTTGTACAACATGCAACCATTACCTGCTGTATTTCCCAGTCTGACTTGAAGCGCGGATATGGGGATCAACCAGCGGAACTTAAACGGATCCAGGTCAGCATTGCTGTGTGCAGGCCGGGAATTTGAGGGCTGTAAGGTGAAAACCCCCCAAGAGCAGGTTAGAGCAAGCTGGCTCCCAGGGTACATGTGCGCAAGGCGGGAACTGGGCGCTCTCCCTGGTGCAGACGCGCTGCTGTGTGGGGCTCGGGGTACAGAAGGGAATCGGGTCAGGTGAGCCCCAACTCTGAGGAAGCTCTCGATGGGCTGCGGACAGGGCAGCGTTGTGGTTTGGGGAGCAGAAGTCCTAGGCTTCTAAGCAATAATGACAAGCAAGCCTTCTATGATCTCATGTTACCACCTCTAAAGAGAAACCAAAATTATATAGACTGACTTCTATGGAACAGACATGGGTCATTTTTAGAGACAGAAAAGCTGCTTTTCTAGGTAGGCCCCCAGCACGGGTATTTGTGTCCATCTTTTCAGACAGACAGCTTTGATGGGGAGAATAAGAAATACCCCAAGTATCTGATTTGCTCAGTTACCCCAGGAATAAGCCACATCAGTTGGCCAGGCCTTGGTCCTTAGCAGGCTTCCCAGTTCAGTAACAGGAAGGTACAGTTCAAAAAGTTTGCTTTAACGAAAGTTAATTCATGTCTTACCAATTTCTTTTTCAGTTTGCAGTTTTCTTTATAAACCAATATGACAGCTCTCTTAAAAACTAAAGAGAAGAGAAAGAAATGTCATTATTTAATACACACTCTCCTAACATTGAACTGAAGCTGAGTATTTTAATAGAACAAAGCTCTTCAAGATTCCACAATGCTGACACACGGGAGAATAAATAGTACTTCCTTCTGTTCATATTTGAATCATGCACAAGTACTTGCTTATTTAAAAGCTATTGTTTGAATGAGATCCTGGCATTTTGTTTTTTGAATTCGTGTTTTATCAGAAGCTGAAGACATGGGGTTCATCTCAATGAGAACACACAGTCTATGCCCCCTCTCCCAGCTTTCAGTGGGAATTAAGACATTTTGAAGTGCAGCAAACTAAGATGGCAGATTTCAAAAATAGACCCAGGAGCTCTGTTCCTGTAACACTTGGCCAGATCCACCAAACCAAGCAGCAGAAGGGAGGAGAAGGTCGTGTGTGTACAGGGCAAGGCTTCTAAAGAGCTGGAAGCTGCCCACGTGAAGTCAAAGCCATTAGCGCAGTGACTCTAAGTCCTTCTGGAAATCAGGAGTTTGTGGGTTTAGGAGGTTCTTCATTCTTGCCAGCCCCTCAAGTTTACATTCTTGTGAATGGAATACTAACCAAATACTGTGAGTTCAAGGTCCTTTCTGGCTTTTCCTAGAGACAGAAATGGATTCAACCAGGACACTGTAGAGTGCATCAGAAGCTCCCCCATTGAAAGTTCTGTGACCTGAATGGTAAAAACAAGATCAAGGAGACATGGAAATCCAGGGGCGGGGGGCGGGGGTGGCTCAGGAGAGAGGGATCACACACATATGGTCATTGCTAAAACTCAAGTATGTTCCATTTTTATGGTTCCCATGAACACAGGGCCTTAAATAGCAGGTTTGAAAACATGAGCTAAGCACCACACTGAAAAATAAAGGTGAAGGCATTTTGCCCCAAGGCACACACACTGTGACCTGTGGGATGACATTCCTCCCACCCCAGGGTCAAAGTTCATCCCAAGTGCCTTTGAAACCACATGAGGCCTGCTAATAAAAGAGGTACCAACATTGAAACTGACTGTAATTTAAAAAAAAAAAAAACGTTTCCTGTTCTTGACTTTTTCTACTTAAACTACATTGCTCCTTATGTGTAGACTTTTTAAAGCTAGAGATGCTAAATTTGGTAATCCAGCCAGAGAAGAAAAGTAGGGAAATTGTCAAATTCCACTTAAACTGCTTTTATAAGTAAGGAGGTAGCCACCAATACTTGAGGTTAGAAAAGGGAAAAAAGGAAAAGCCTTCAATTCTCTTCCCACACGCTGACTCCCACTGCCTTTATCCCTCCCCTCCCCTCCCACAGCCCCAGCTCTCCATTTATAGTCTAGCCTCTGGGATTTGTCCTGACCTCACGCTCCACAGGAAGAGGAGGAAGAGGTACAGATACGAGCTAAGAACTAGTTCTTTGGGTACAGTAGTTATTAACAGAACAGATGATTACGCCTTTAGGCCAATGCAGTCAATTTTATGTTATATTTACATCTAAATCTTATAATAAGCATTAGGATCAAAAAGAAAATTTTAGGCAATTTCTCCTGGAGGTCACCTCCAGACCCACGGTCACAGGCATTCAGCCTCTCGGAATCCGAAAGTCCTACTGACCTCCTTCTCTGTTCCACTCTGCTCTGCTACAAGCTGGTCAAATACGGTCCCATAATCTTCATATATCTTCTGCATCTCATTGATGTGGCTGGCTACTTTTTCCATTGCCTTTAGTGCTTCTGCAAGATAGGCAGTCATAATTTGTTTTACAGTTTTGATTTGTTTGAAATCCTACCCAACAGCAATAATAAAAAAACCTTAAGATTCAAGCCAGAATTCGAGACCAGTTCTTAACTAACAGTAGCATCATTCAGATAGGGCTTAAATAGCCTATGGTAATCTAGTTATAATGAAGAACAGCAAAATTATCTTCCACCTCAAATTCTCCTTGAAATGAGGCAGAGTACAAGTAAAAAGCATCACTAATAATAACAGCTCCCACCTATTGAGCACTTTCTATCTGGCATATTCTCCTAGGTGATTTACATGAGGCATCTCATTTAATCCCCACAGCAGTGCAATCAGAATAGGACCTATTATTGATCCCATTTTACAGATGAGAAAATTCAGGTGCAAAGGGGGTTTTTGCCAGACATGAGGAGGAGCCAGAATTAAACCCAAGGCTGATTAGCCATAGGATACCTGCTCTTAAATTTTGCCCTCCTCCCGGACCACTTAACTGGAATAGTGATCAATGACAGTTCTTGAACAAGAACTTACAAAAGCCTCCATAAATATCCCCTTTCCAGAGCAACTGTTTGCATTTATGTTTGGTGTTAATTTGAACTTTATACATGGGCATGTGAGGGACAAAGTGATTTTTGTCAAGGTCAAAAAGCAAAGTTTCAAGTCACCTCCAAACTCACTATTTTTCATATCTTGTTCTTCTGATTCAGGATTTTAATTCCATCTTTAGAAGAGGGACTTTAAGCAGGCAATTTTTTTTAACAGACCCCTTTTAAAGACCACCTCAGTGCAAAGTGAACTATTCACACAGCAATTGAATCCTAATCATAATTTGTATCATTTATAAGTTTTAACTTTCAAACCAAAAAGTTTATCCTTATTACTTATGATACAATATGCTTGTCACAGAAAAACCGTTTCATTTACACTGCACTGTTTGCTATTCAGTAATACTAATATTTACTAGTAAGTTTGTTTCCCTCTCCATGTGCTTATTATGTGCAGCTTAACTGGATCTCCTAGTTCTGACACATGGAGAACAAATCCCTTTTACTCTCCAAACAGCATCTCTTTAAGGGATACTCATTGCTGTTCAGTTACTAAGTCGTACCAGACTCTGAAACCCCGTGGACTGCAGCACGCTAGGCTTCCCAATCTTTTACTATCTCCTGCAGATTGCTCAAGCTCGTGTCTGTTGAGTTGGTGATGCCATCCAACCATCTCATCCTCAGTCATCCCCTTCTCCTCCTGCCTTCAATCTTTCCCAGCATCAGGGTCTTTTCCAATGAGTCAGCTCTTCTCATCAGGTGGCCAAAGGATTGGAGCTTCAGCATCAGTCCTTCCACTCTAATTACTATCAAAGTGAGGGGCCCTGTGTATTTGACAAACTTAGGCTGATCATTTCTGAGGTTACGAAGACGACACATCGGCGTCAGCTGGTAAAGCTTCATCTGTCCTTGGGAGTTCAGTCTCCACTCGCAGCTGTCCACAAGGTGGAGCCTCACACAGCAGAATGGATCAGTAAACAACACAGAACCTCACAAAGTTGTGGGGGAACAGGCCCGGGCACAGGTCCTGGCAGCACTATTTGTTAGACACGTGACCTGAAGCAATTTATTTCAACTCCCTGAGCTTAAATTATGTTCTTTGAAAATGGAATCGTCCCTCCAAAGGGCTATTCCAATGAGATAATTGGAAATGCTGTGCCCATCTACAGGGGTGGCCATAATGCCTAGCTATTTGCACACACTAAATGGTACCTAAAGGTGAATAATCACGATGCTGAGAAGCATTCCGAATGTGACACCAGGCAGCTGTCAGGTCCCCCCTCGGCCCCCGCTTCTTACCCGTCAGATGATAGTGCTCCTCGCTCTCGTGGTCCGTCAGGGACACCAGCTCCTTGAGCAGCAGCGGGTACTTGAGCACCCTCTGAACTGGCTTGATGAGGTAAGACTCCAGCGTGGAGGAGTGCTGCTTGGTGGGGTTCCGGGCATCCAGAAAAGCCTTAAAGGCTTTATCAGTTTTAGCTGCAAGCAGATGGATTAAAAGACCCTTAGAAGAGCACAGCAGGATGATGTAAATTCCACTTCCTTTAGGTTTTAATGGAATTACAGATGATCCACTGCTACAGCCCTCCTAATGACATCCTTCCAGGAAAAAACCACCTGCACCAGTGGGTCATGCACCCGCTGTCAACAAGGACTCAGCATCATCGCTTGGTGACGAATCCCACAAACAAAGGGAGCTTGCTGGGCTGCCAGAAGGGCCCCAGCCACAGACCAAAGAAGAACATGGAGTCAAAATGCAATGGAGTCTGACTTTAAAGGCACGTTCACCTGCAGACCCACAAGACAGATTGAAACTCACTTTTTCAGCGTCTATACCAAATAATTCATAAAGCCACAAAACAGTACTATCCAAACCTACACCATCAGTTCAGTTCAGTTCAGTCGCTCAGTCATGTCTGACTCTTTGTGACCCCATGAATCGCAGCACGCCAGGCCTCCCTGTCCATTACCAACTCCCGGAGTTCACTCAGACTCACGTCCATCGAGTCAGTCATGCCGTCCAGCCATCTCATCCTCTGTTGTCCCCTTCTCCTGCCCCCAATCCCTCCCAGCGTCAGAGTCTTTTCCAATGAGTCAACTCTTCGAATGAGGTGGCCAAAGTACTGGAGTTTCAGCTTTAGCATCATTCCTTCCAAAGAAATCCCAGGGCTGATCTCCTTCAGAATGGAGATCAAAAACAACAGAATGATCTCTGTTCATTTCCAAGCAAACCATTCAATATCACAGTAATCCAAGTCTATGCCCCAACCAGTAACGCTGAAGAAGCTGAAGTTGAATGGTTCTACGAAGACCTACAAGACATTTTAGAACCTACACCATACCATTCACAAAATTCATAGAGCAAAACAAACCAGTATTTTTTTTTTCCACTGACCTAGGACAGATTGCTACTTACTCTGTACACTTAAGGGCTATTTTTAAAGCGAGATCTTTTTTTTTTTCCTTTTCCTTTAAAAATAAGTTGACAAGCACTGCAGCTTCCATCTCCACAGCTCCGAGCAGTCTATGCCTTCCACCAGATTCAGACCCCCCTGGGCAGTGAAAACCCTGTCTCTGTGCAGTGTCATGAAGGTCCACTCGTGAGCCCAAGTGCATTTAATGTTTCAGAGTGCTTGTGGACACCTCAGCTGTTGCTTTGGATTCCACATGCTGGCACTGGTCCACCAGCCGCTGGAATTCAGCCAATTTGAAGGAAGACAAACCTTTATTTGGGGTTTTATACAAAAGGCAAAATACAACTTGTAGGAGGTGCAGTACCATTTTGAAAATGGCTACGAGACAGCGTGGATGGTGAGATGACCGTTCATCTCTGCGACAAGGAACTGAGTAAACCATCTGTATGCTTTTAGTTTATTATACTGCCAAGAAGGCATTCCTCAGAGGAAAGTAGTTGTCTCTGGTTTAAAGAACTAGACAAGATAGATTTGGGCTGTGTCTTGTTAACCTCTAAGACTTCATCTAGAGGGTAGCACTCTAAGACTCCATTTTTCAACTTGAGCCTATTCTAAGATGCTATGAAGTTCTGGGTTTTAAACTAAAGGGCAGAACTGCATCCGTGGACGTGACTGAACACTCGCAGTATCTGAAGGAACCCTCCACACCCTCGTGACACCACAGAGAGACCACTCCCCGGTTCTGAAATAGACATATGGAAGCACACACTCGATTCTTCATGGCAACGCCATTAGGAAGCATTTGATGAGAGAGAAAAGGGACTTGAAATGCAGCTTGGCTGCTCCTATCCTGTTGACACAACTAAAAACGTTCCAATACAAAAGCCTCTCAAACGCTTGCCACTGTCACGGACAACAGCCCTGATTCACTGGCTTCCAGACAGGTGGCAGATCTTCACAAGAGTAAGCACACGAGGGCAACCTTAACTCCAAAGGCAGCATTCACCTCTCGCGGGAATCATTTCTTTCTCCCGGGAATTTTATATTATGAGTTCAAGAGTCAGTGGGTTCAGATCCTAAAGGATCTGCAAGTACACTTGAGAGAATGCAGGTAGCCTGGTGACCTTTCCTGGAGACAGTTCAGATGACCTTAACTAGGATGACATATATTTTCATAAGATGCCTTCCTCTATAGGACCCGCGCAGAACAGGAGCAACCCCTGGGGACCTGTTTCTGTTTGACGGTCTCCATGCAGACTGCATTACTGCTGCTCATGACCTTGAGCTTAAAGGCGTCCTCTCATCTCTGCCACCAGAAATGAGAATTCCGAAGAACGAGATAGAAACCTATCTTCTGAGAGAGACAAATTTGAGAATTCTAATCCCATGCCTAATGAGTTATGTGATGACTGAAAGAAGCTTTTGGTAATAACATTTAAGCATTTCTGGTTCAGGGAATAATAAAAGAAATGTGTGGGGAAGTCATCCTGGCTTATACCTGAGTTAACTTGAATTTTATACCAACGAAAACAGCCTGTTTGTGAACTATCAAACAGACATTGTGCATCTTCTTTAATTATTAAAGAAAAGGGTGCACTGACCAGAAGTAAAGATGATCTGTGTTAAAAATAAAGATTAAATGCCTCCCAACCTGGGACACCAATGTGGGTCCTCCTTCCATGATAAAACTCCCTTCCCAGGTGCCAAGGCCATACTGACTGGCTCTGTACGTGCCAATCTGGTTTTCTTGGAACCTTGAAGGAATGTATTCTTGACTTATTTGATATTCTTTGTTCTGACAAGACAGAAAACTGCTGGCAGCCCTGCTTCTCTGGAGCACACCCTGAGAGAGTAATCACAGAAGCTGTCTTCTGGGCTAGGCTCCTTGTGCTCGGTCATGTCTGGCTGTTTGAGACCCTACTCAGTTTGGCTCAAATAAAACTTTCTCCTATTCCTGTTATTGTCTGTTTATTATTTTCATCAACAGGTATTACAGGAATAGCTTGGACATAGGGTTGTTGACTTGATGATGGTGACTATGACACACACACTCCCTCCAATATCCTACACATGAAGAAGGTCACTGCGGCCATCAAATCTCTGGATAGACTTCCCAGGCTGAGATGACGGGCTGGCTGGCCACTGAAAACCCAGGAGGATCAGTGCACTGACCGTCTGGCCCAAGCTGACCCACTGCAAGTCAGGGGCCAAAATTCAGGCATCTCTCCAGCTCCAAGAGTAACGTTTGCTGTTGACATGAAGGGGAAGAGCGAGACGGGTTTGCTACCGCTGTCTACTTGGACTTCAAAAATGTAAAAGTCTTCGCTTAAAGTCAGTCAAATAAAATAAGAGGATAACAATGCAGAGAGAGAAAAGGTACTTCAGTGACAAGCTAGGGGCTGTGATAAAAACCAGCTTCACTTAAGAGGTTTTCATTTTAGTTAACACACGTCCTGTGAGTTTAGTAGTAGTTATCTCGTGGTGGTTTTTTGCAGTGGATCCTCAGGCTTAAGAAAAAGGTTAACAAGAAAGAAAACACCATACATCTCTTTCTACTCCCTCCAGGGGCTTATATGGTTGGTTAAAAGTTTTTAGAGCAAGGAAAAAAGAGTTGGTGAAAAAAGAATGCAGATGTAATTTAACAGCAAAGTGATAGCCAAGCAACATCTCGGCTCTAAGGCACACACATTCACTGTTACCAGAAAACTGAGATAAGTTTGGAACCTCCCCCTCTAATGTTTGTTCATTTCAAGGCCAACAATGGAGCACACCCCATTAAAATCACACTTATCCTTAATGAATACAAATTTACTCTAACAATTTCAAAAGTATAGCTATAAAACGTGAGCCACTTACCTCGCTCTAGAACCTTCTGTACTTTAATATGATTAGCACAGAATCCGCTATACAGTTTAAAGTGGTCCGCATAATAAAGGAAAGAGCCTCCGAGGGAAAACAGCAGTTTCTAGAAAGAGAGGGAAAGTTACATCAGACGTGGTTCATTCGATGTCTGCTGGCTCAGCTTGGCATCTGACCGCTTTGCTGTCTCCACGGTATTCATCTTTCAGACACCAGGGCACTGTGCTTCAGGAAGGCATTGACTGAAGCCAGGGAGCGCCATTTGCCCAGCTGATGGACGACAGCCCAGGCATGCCTCTAGTAGATCTTCAGTCTGACTGAGAAGTTTCTGGCAGCAGAGCCTCTTGACACAGTGTGCAGGCAAGGACAAGAAAGAAAGTTCTATCTAAAAAAATACATCCGACATGACAGGATATAATAATCTGAGAGGCTCATTAATAAAGCCAGCTCTGCCTTACTTAGGACAAATGATGCTCGCCGTGTATTTCCTTAGTCCCTTTCTACTGTCTTCTGCCTTTCCCTCCCTAGAAGGACCTCATGGAAAAAAAAATGAAGCGGCTCCAGTCATGTCCGACTTTTTGTGACCCCATGGACTGACTATAGCCCCCCAGGCTCCTCCGTCTGTGGGATTTTCCAGGCAAGAATACTGGAGTGGATTGCCATTTCCTCCTCCAGAGGATCTTCCCGACCTAGGGATCAAACCTGGGTCTCCTGCATCGCAGGCAGACTCTTCACCGTCTGAGCCACAGGGGAGTCCTCTTGCCAGTCACCAATGCCTGCTTGGAGACAGGGCTCCATAGAAAAGGATGCTCTCTTGCAACAAGTGAAAACCTGTGCTCTCCTCCCAAAGTCACATGACCACAGAGATGCAGAATCAGATGCAGGAGGTGCTCCTTCCTCAGCAGCACTTGCCCTGCAGAGCCTTGGGCAGAGCTGAATAGGGAGCCCGGACTTGTCAACAGCAGGCAGACTCCATAAAAGCTGGACTGCCCAGACACCTGATTCCCAGAGCATTTACTCGAGGGAAAAGCAGAGCCTTTTTTTGCCACCTGCCAGAGGAATGGCAACACAGAACTTATCTTTTCAACAGTCGAGGGGCACTGCTTTCTCTTCCAGGGGAGAACTCTGCACCGTACCCACCTCTATTTGCTTTAAACCTACATCTACAATACTTACTCTGAACTGCGAGGGGGTTTCAAGTATGTTAAAGTCCGACGACGCTGAAATCCCATCCTCCAGGGTCTCGAGAAACACCTTTTGAAATTCAAGCATCTCTGGCAAGCTTCCAAAAAGTGACTCCATCTGAGTGAAGACCAGGATTTGAAAAGAGGGTGTTAGCGATGAAGATCTAGACACCGCTCTGAACTCCCAGATGTACAAACGAACCACAGTCATTCACCAAGAAGGAGACAGAAGTAAATCCTTTAAAGAAGACAGCGTATTCATGAGGGGACAGAGTTCATACACAGAGGGTCATATACATCTCTGGTCCCTGTAATTCTAGAATACGTTTTTAAGGGGATGTCAAGTTTTCAGAATTCAAATTGAGGGGTGGGGTGTGGGGTTGGCGGGGAATGGAAGTCAGTAAGAAAGAATTAATAACTGTGAGTTAACACTAAAAAGTCACATATTAAAAGGTAATTTGGGTCACACCTTCTACTACAAATAGGGCACAGTCGCTCTTAACTGCTGCCACTGTGCTTCAGGGGACAGAAGCCACATAAACAGCTCTGCAGGAGGCCACGCCTAGGTCTCTCTGAAGATCCCTAAGTCTCTAGTTCCTTTGGGACCACTAGATAAAATCTAGGAGGTCTACTACAGTCCCCAGCCTTTTGGGGGGACCAATTTCACGGGAGACAATTTTTGCACAGCCAGGGGTGGAAGGGAGGGGATGGTTCCAGGATGATTCTCACAAGGCGTGAACAATCTCAATCTCTTGCATGCGCAGTTCACAGTAGGGTTCTCATGTCTATGAGAATCGAATGCCCCACTCATCCTTCAGGAGGCGGAGCTCAGGCGGTAATGCAAGCAACGGGAAGTGGCTGTCAATACGGACGAAACTTCACTCGCTCACCTGCTGCTCACTCCTGCTGTGTGGCCCAGTTCCTAACAGGCCGTGGACCAGTACCGGTACCATGGCCCAGGAGTTGGGTGACCCCTGAACTAAAGGCAAGCAGAGACTAACCTGTGGGTCGGTGGACTGAGTGAAGGAAGTTATTTACCTCATCTTGGGTAAGAAAGGTCTCACTCTGAAGTGGCTCCAAATATAAGTCGAAGAGGCAGCTCAGATCCTGAAAGACAAAAGATGACAGTCTTTAACCCGTGAGTCTCCAAAACACCCAAGCATTGCTCTGGCCGCACCTTGCACTGGTATTAAGAACAATGACGCTTATGTCTGGTTGAGAGACTTGGCCCTGAAGCTGGTGGTTCCTTGCTCACCTAATTCAAAGAGGTTAACAGCACAATACAATCAGCGTCTGCATTCCACATTTTTCTTTATGGCTCGATCACCTACTCTGCGTATTTGAATGTTTTACTGGCAGAGCCAGGATCTTTCAGCTGCTCCAGCAGGAACACTCCTTTCCCTGCAGAGAACTGAGGTTTGGCCAGGAACTTCTGTCAGGCGTGCCCATGTCTGCCGGCCTACCCGGCTTCCTCCTCTGCCTCAGGGAGCCGGGCGACGGCTCCAGCGTGGACAGCTGAGCTGAGGAGGACAGGACGAGGTCTTGGGAGCTCTTCAGCTTCACGCATTATCAGAATTTCAAACTCCCAAACTCAAGTGCAAGAAAAATTTTCCAGAGATGAACATCATGATGTTTACCATCTAGGCCATCTTTGAGTCTTCACTAAACCTGGGCTCTGACAGCACAGAATAGTGGGAGTTGATGTATTTACAAAACTCTTTAGATAAGTTTTGTTTTGTTTTTAATAATTTGAAGCCAAGTTCAGTTCAGTTCAGTTGCTCAGTCATGTCCGACTCTTTGCAACCCCATGAATCGCAGCACGCCAGGCCTCTCTAGAGATGGGAAAGATTTTTTTTTTCTTGTTCAGTGATTCTGAAGAATTTTGAGTCACAGAGTATTAGAAGTAGGTGACTACATCTGACTCCTCTTACAATCGAGAAATCCAGTTCTGGAGAGCTTGCTAAGGTTAGAAGCCTCCAGAACCTTGTGGTGCAGGTCCTGGGAGCAAGTGACCCTGAGGGTTTCACAATCAAACAGCCCTGGTCTAACCAGCCTCCAAGAACCCCACAGCAGCTGCTTCAGAGCAGAGAGAGGTGGGCAAGTTCCTGGAGCGTCTCTCAGGGAACACATGAGCGCTGCAAACTCCAAGTCAAGTGCAGAGGTGCAGGTTACAGGACAAGTAGAAGTCCATGTTCAATGTCAGCAACAAAAAGAAGTTAAAAAATAACGTGCACACGCACGAATCACAGTAGGTACCAGGTGCTGGGTCTTTCATCAGAGGCGGTGGTGGGCCGAGGTCACTCGTGCCCATGAGCAGTGACACACTGAGGCCGGCCGCCCTGAGCTGCAACACGGGGGCCCAGGGGAGACGACAGGCGGGGTTCTCGCAGAAAGAAAGGAGAGCCGCCCTTTTTATTCGCTTGGCCCACAGCATCCATTTCGGTCCCAGACTAGCGTCACGATGCAGTGACCCTCCTGGATCCAGTGCTCTAGCAGTTAAATATAACGACAACAACAGGAATAAAAAGGGGCTTGGATTCCACTCTCAACTGTGCCCTCGGCCCTGCGGGTGGGCGCTCCTCAAACATCATCAAGTGGCCACAGTGCCCGCCCTGCTGGGCATGGCCACTGTCAACTCCCTGGACATGCACTTCATCTCCCCCCATTCGATGCAGAATGAGACATGGCAGGAAAGGCCGTGAAACTGCCATCTCTGCCGCTCTCCTTTGTCCCCTGCGCTTCTCCCAGGCTGCCTCGTTCGTTCTCCCAAAGGCCCTGGGTGAGGCTCTGGCAAAGTTCAGATAAAATGATAGTGATGTTAATAAATGGCAGAAGCTCAGATATGTCTGTGCAGAAAGGTGAGAGCGTGTGTGTGCACGCTGGCACATGTGCCAAAGCCTAATTCAGAACTCAGCGTGTTAGACCTGGGACAAGAATGCCCCTGGTCTCAGACCCCATGAGGGGCTCGGAGGGGGCCGCCCAAGGCCACGCCGGCAGGTGGAGGCAAGGCCAGGCCTGGATTCTGCGCCTCTCTGCTGCCAGCAAGTGGCCGAGGAAGCGAGTTTAAAATCGTTTCAGCAAATACTTCAAGCAAAAGAACTCTGTCTTCTCAGGCACCCGCATTTTTTTGTAAAATGTTTCCCAAACTACTAACTGGAGCCCCTGAGATAAATAAATGATCTCCCTGGGTTGTGAAAGGCCCAGCCGCTGCTCTGTGTGGTGGCTGGGGATGCCCAAGTGATGCCCAGTGCCTCCCCTGTGGGGCTCTGGCCTGCACGGTGATGCCTGTCCTCTGGGGCCCATGCCAGCAGCCGCTTGCGAACACACTGCTCCCTGGTTCCTCATCACCTAAAGTGATCTCCGTCCCCCTTTCCCTAAACCAGTGCAGGTTCCCTTCCCACAGATTGCAAATGACAAACTAGAACATCTGTTTCCATAGTGAACGCTACCTTGGTAACAGAATGAGCGGGGATTCTAAATTCTGCAAGCCCGCTCAGCTCCTCCACCCTCTCGCCCTCCCCGGCAGCAATTTGCCACTTCAAGGAGCAGGCATCTCCCTGGTGAGTGGCAGGGTCCCGGGTAAATACAGCCAGGAGCCCCTGCCAACATACAGCTGGCCATCACAAGAGGGGAGCAGGGAATCAGGACGGCATCTTCTGTTACCTTCACATAGGACTTCTCTGTGTCCATGAGCTCCTGGATGACTTTCCGGAGGCGATCTGCATCAGAGAGGTGGCGAGCCAGTGGCCTTGGAGCAGGGTCCTGACCCTCCCTTGGCCCTTCCATGCCGTTGGCCTGGGTGTCGTTAAAATTCCTACACAGCGCAGTGATCTGCTCAGCACTCTGGGAGGGAACAAGAGGCACAGGACGTTCTCCATCATTACCTGCCACCCACCAAGGACACGGGGGCTCTCTTCGCCCAGTGCCCTCTTGGGAGTCTCACAGGACATTGATCGGGGGCATCCAGCTTCGGTCATCTCAAACCCTGCTGGCTACCACTCAAGGTTCCAGTCGTGAAGATACAAACTTACACTTGTTCAGTACTTACCCATGACACTTTTCCACTTTCACAGAAGCTGTGTGACAGACACTTCTTTAGTGTTGAGACTAGAGAATAAAGCACTGAGCTAACCCTCTGCTCTACAATCAAGGTCAAGGCTCTGTGAGAGCACCATGCAGACAGACTCCTTTGGTCCACTCTGTCCCCTCCATGGTTGATGGAACGGAGCTCAGTCACCCACACTAAACAGCCCTGGGAGACCCAGGAAAGGGACAGCAGTGTCAGGAAGGCTGGATCACAGGGAGCTTGGAGTGCTCCCCACAAATCCCCCCTTGGAGTTATGTAGCCTTGAGCCAAGTCCCAATGTGAGTTGTTAAAGTGTGAGCTGCTGCTTCTGCTAGGAATGGGAGTAGAGGTCAGGTCATGTAGGAAAGATAATGTCCCTATTCCGATGGGGCACAGAGCCCACCAGAGGGCACAGGTGGGAAGAAAGCAATACAGCAAAGCCTGCTGAGGTCCATGGGAACCTTCAGGGAGGAGGGAACCTTGAGCATGTTCTCAGCAGGAAGCAGCCACGTGCCGAACTCAGGACATGGGGGAAGAAAGGCTTCTCATTCCAGGATGCGGGAAGAGAATCACACAGATTAAAAGACATGGAGGAGTTGGAATGTCTGTGAGGATGAACAGCCTTCTATAAAAGTTCCTGCTTGGGTTTAAGCTCAGCATGCAAAGCCTTCTCTGGGAGAACCCATTTGTATATTCCTGCCAGAAGCTAGTGGTTTAAATTCTCAAATATGTCTCTTCCTTTTTGCCACCACCTGCCTGGAGCATCATCAGATTACACACAAAATCTCTCTTTTACTTCTCTTTCTTTCCATTCCTGCAACACACAAGATCCAGCCCAATTTACCACCTGCCAGCCTGGCAACTAGTCAAGGGCAGGAGCCTGCCTTTCTTTCTCATCACCCGCAAGGGCTCGGTGTTGAGACCACCTCTGTTGGCACTGATGTAGGTACTGAGTAACAAAGCAGCTTAGTCCTAATATGCGTGGTCAATATCCACCCATCCTTAACAGCTCAACTAAAACTGCTTTCTTCAGCTAGACGTCTCCATGCCTAATCTCCATCACTGTCTCAGGTAAAAAGGTGAACCCGTCGGAAGCCCCTCTTCATTCTCACTGAGTTCATTTTCTTTGCTTGGATATTTCAGAACGCTAACAACTCACACAAGCATACAGGTCAACGTCAGTGGCCAATTTGTTATGAAAACTGTCACCTGACCCGCTGAAGTGGCTCAAAGTAACAGCAGGACACCTGCCCTCCCTTCTGCTCTGCTTCCCTATTCTACACCCACCTCCCCCCAAAACAGTGTCTTTATATGATGGAAATAAGACAATCAACATTGACACACAACACTGATCTTCTGGCTAGACTTTCAACTAAATCCAGTGGGAACCAACCTAGGACCTGCTCTGTCTCCAGAGAAATAGAAAGCACCCCCTGCACAGGAAGACAAGACTCGCCAAGGTAAGAAATGCCGAAGCTCAGCCTGCGGCAGACTGGGAGCCAGCACAAGCTTGTGTGGAACAAACGAGAAATGTGACATCCGTGAAATGAATGAGAGCGCCACGTTGAAACAGGCTGTCTGGAAGGCGTCAGTGAAGAGCAGATTGTAAATGCTCCTGGAAGGAGCATGTTCCAAGGGAGAACCAGAGAACAAGCCAAAGGCACGAGGAAGATGGAGCCCAGTAACGTAGAACCCAACTCAAGGTGGGGGTGAAAGCGAGGCCCCCTCAGATGTCTACGAGGAGAACGCCCAGACTGCTGGCCTCTTTCAAGTAATCACTTCTCTCGTATTTTGACATGAATCTTGGTGCAAAAGTTAAATGAACCAAGTGGCAGATACTAAGCCTCCAACCAGACACACCGACACATCTGAAGTAATTCACTTCTAAAACAGTTCAAGCACGTGTAAGCACTAACGAGTCTCCTTGGATATACACAGCACCCCTTGTTTCTGTCCTTAACTGTAACACAAGCATATTGCTGGCAACACCTGTCAGAAGATGTTCACATTCAGGGTAAACTTTGAAAGAACAAGGAAACAGACTAGCAAAACGGTATTCATAAACCTATTTGCAGGGCAGGAATAGAGATGCAGATACAGAGCACAGACGTGTGGGCACAGCGGGGGAAGGAGAGGGTGGGATGAACTGAGAGAGGAGCATTGAGACACACACATTAACATATATAAAACAGACGGCTGAAGGGAAGATGCTGTAAAACACAAGCAGCCCAGTCCTGTACTCTGTGATGACCTAGAAGGGTAAGATGGAGTAGGGGTGGGAGGGAGATTCAAGAGCGGGGCGACATATGTATACTTAGGGCTGATTCATGTTGCTGTATGGCAGATGCCAATACAATATTGCAAAGAAATTATCCTCCAATTCAAAATCAATTTTAAAAGAAAAAGAAAACAGATGTGGATCTTAAGGCATTGATTAGAATGCAACTTGATCTCTCAAAATGTCTCATATCATGTTTGAAACAACCAGATCTCAAGGTTACTGAAGAAACTCCTAACTGTTCGGTCATGCCCTAGAAGCCTAACGACACAGCAAAAGCCAAACAGAGCAATGCAGCCAAAAGGCAGTTTTCAAAAGGAGATGGCAACCCACTCCAGTATTCCTGCCTGGAGAATTTCATGCACAGAGGAGCCTGGCGGGCTGTAAAGTCCATAGGGTCGCACAGAGTTGGACACGACTGAAGTGACTTAGCACAGCACATAAGAAATACTCATGGCTGGACCAAAGGAATCCAAATATTTGGGGCCCCAGGTAGGAGTATTTTTTAAAAGCTCCTCAAGTGATGCTGATGTGTGGCTTGCATGAGAACTACTGGTCTACCCATTAGTAGAGCGAGCCTTCTGCTTGCAGTTCCTGGGAGGATCATGCCGCCCCAAGGCTCTGCACTGAAGGATGGCCATGTAAAGCATGTGTGGACCGAGCTCACAGATAAGAGGAAACAGATCAAACCTGTGACCCTGGTGTTCTGCGTCTGGCTCCACTAACAGCTAAACAGCCCAAGATAATAATACTGAGACTCTCAAGTTCACTTATTTGAAATCTCTATACTGTTATTTGCACCACAAGCTCTGACAATACAATTTTGCAACCCTGAAAAATAACAGTTTTGGGGGCTGTAGAATCCACATTAATAGCTCGCATATACTGTATAAAATAAGATCTGACAAAATGCACCATAAGTGAAATGGCAGCTGGTGAGATTGCAGCTTTCCTTGCTGGGATGTCGAAACTCACACCTAACAATGCAGTGTTAAAATAACGAGATTTTAAAAATAAAGTATCTTGCCATCTTAGAAAATCAGAATTCATTTTAAGAATACTTCTGGTGAGTCTAAGTTGGAAAAGCAAATGTTAGCTGAGAGTTTCATAGAAAATGTACTTCTGAAGATACCACAATGAAGTGCTACAAAGTCACCTCAGGTATTGTCTAGGGAAGTCATGTACGGATGTGAGTTGGACCATCAAGAAGGCTCAGGGCCAAAGAACTGATGCTTTCAAACTGTGGTGCTGGAGAAGACTCTTGAGAATCCCTTGGCCAGCAAGGAGATCAAATCAGCCAATCCTAAAGGAAATCAGTCCTGAATATTCATTGGAAGGATTGATGCTAAAGCTTCAGTACTTTGGCTACCTGATGTGAAGAGCCAACTCATTGGAAAAGACCCTGATGCTGGCAAAGACTGAGGGCAGGAGGAGAAGGGGACGACAAAGGATTAGATGATTGGATGGCATCACTGACTCAATGAACATGGATTTGAGCAAACTCTGGGAGATTGTGAAGGACAGGGAAGCCTAGCATGCTGCAGTCCTTGGGGTCATCAAGAGTCAGACACAACTTAGCAACTGAACAAGGGGAAGGCTAGGAGAATTATCTGGGATCAAAAGGAGGCTGAGCCACTAAAAGAGGAAGGATCACTATAACTGTGTTTGTAGATTGTTCTGAAAGAGTCTCCTGGTTGGTTATATTTCACTTCCTCTGTTCTTAGCAACAATTATAAAATCAAACTGTTAAAAGGTAGGATTCTGGGTGAATTTGATGAGCAGTTTCTAGAAAGAGTGACTACTCCAGTTGGGGTATTTTCACATGTACACGTGGTAATGGAGGTAGGAAGCTCAGACAAGATGGAGAGGAGCTGAGTTCTAGCCCTGGCTCTGCCCTGAGTCCTCCAAGCATCGGGGATAAAACATTTCTGTCTTCAATTTCCTTAATGATGAAAGAGAAGCAGCATTACACCTCACCCATCAAGTGACCCCTCCAATTGCCAGTCAGGCCAAGGAGGAAAGGGAACTCACATTTGTTGAGCACTTGGTGTATGCAGGGGGGTGAGGGGTTCTCGTGGAACTCACGGGCATTGAGTCTTTACCGTGTGACACACGAGACGACAGCTGAAGGGTGGGGGGTGGGGGACAAGACCTTGATGGCACAGGACCCGCATCCTCTAGAGCTGTCTGCACAGTGCTGATCGCTCCCGGAGTAGCAGGCAGATCATGGGCAAAACAGACTTGCTCCTCCGGTAGCCTCTGCCCACCATGCAGTCAGGGCTCTCCTGGCCCCAGGAGAATCCGAACACACCCCAGGCGTGCCCAGGATGCAGCCACAGCCCTCCAGAGGTCGCCTCTGCTCCCCCACATCTGCACACAACTGTGATTTCTGGTAGGCTGGTCCCCACTCCCCTCCACCCCTAGGAATTCTGCCTTGAAAGTAGGGACAGATGTTCACACATCAGGGCTGAGTGTGCATGTGGATTCAGCAGCTGGACAGTGTGTGCTTGTTCAGAACAAAAACAACACTGGACTTTGAAACTCACTCTAGTATTCTCTGGGGCTTCCCTGATAACTCAGCTGGTAAAGAATCTGCCTGCAATGCAGGAGACCCTGGTTTGATTCCTGGGTTGGGAAGATCTGCTGGAGAAGGGATAGGCTACCCACTCCAGTATTCTTGGGCTTCCCTTGTGACTCAGCTTGTAAAGAAGCCACCTGCAATGCGGGAGACCTGGGTTAGATCCCTGGGTTGGGAAGATCCCCTGGAGAAGGGAAAGGCTACCCACTCCAGTATTCTGGCCTGGAGAATGCCATGGACTCTAGAGTCCATGGGGTCACAAACGTTGGACACGACTGAGCGACTTTCACTTCACTTCACTAGTATTCTCCAGTTCAGAGTGATCAATAAGACCTTCCCTGGTGGCTCAGTGGTAAAGAATCTGCCTGCCAATGCAGGAGACTCGGTTGGGAGGATGCCGTGGAGTAGCAAATGGCAGCCCACTCCAGTAGTCTTGGCTGGGAAATCCCATGGACAGAGGAGCCTGGAGGGCTACAGACAATGGGGTCACAAAACAGTCAGACACGACTGAGCAACTGAACAACAGTGATCAGTGCTGAGAACCTTGGGTTCATCAGGGGCCTTGCCTTTTATAAGAGAGCATGAAACTGATCTTTTGTTTATGAATTCACTTTTAAAACTTAATGAAAAGTTCCCTCTAAAACTATGTTGTTTAAAAAGGTAGTGATATTGACCCCCCAAAAAAGTTTCTTTTCAGGTTTTTAAGGTTTCAGTAAGCTGATCCCTGCTTGAAAGAAATGGTAAAGAGTCTGTCTGTAAAGTGGAAGAACGGGGCTCAATCCCTGGGTCTGGAAGATCCCCTGGAGAAGGAAATGGCAACCCCCTCCAGTATTCTTGCCTAGAGAATTCCATGGACAGACGATGAGGTCACAAAGTGTCAGACACGACTGAGCACTAAACAGCAAATATAAATAAGGAATTAGAAAAGTGAGTGGCGACCCACTCCAATATTCTTGCCTGGAGAATTTCCTGGACAGAAGAGCCTGGTGGGCTACAGTCCATGGGGTCACAAAGAGTCGGACACGACACAGTGCTAAGACATACACACAGATAAGGAACACCTCAGTCAGGACCTCTCAATTAAGTCACTCTTCTGTGTTTGCAACAAAAACAAAAGAGTAACTATGTGAGGTGACGGGTGTGTTAATTTGGCTGTGATAATCATCACATATCAAATCCAGTTGTATACCTTACATATATATAATTTTTAATTGTCAACTATACCTTGATAAAATTGGGGAGGGGAGACAGCTAAAACAGTTATCCTTGGTTTTGGGTCTTCAGTGTGTGAATAAGGACACTTGCTATCCTGGATTAGCTGTGTGATGTGTTTTTTTTTTTTTGAGGAGCCCCATTTCTTGGGAGTGGCAATAAAATCGCTCAGGGTAATGAAGTGCCCTGCCCCTAGATTCTCTTTGGAGGAAGGCAGGGCTGAAGCCTCTTTCTCAAACAAGCTTGAATCCCAGAGGTGCCCTTTTTAACCTTGATCCAGCTCAGTGCTTTTCATCCGACGCACCAGTGCTCCTCCTGGCCTGGATTAGTTAAGATCAGCTCCCGCCCCCACCCCCCCAACCCCGGAGCATAACCACTCTGATGTCTGCTTTGCCCTTGTTTGAAGACATTACTACCTGAGGCTTCTCCATTTCCCTGTGGGTTTTGGAACCTAAGATGGAATAAGTACATCACATTATGCAGTTATTCCAGGACATTATTCCAGGACAATGGCTGTGGTTTCGTTTTGTTGTTCAGTCACTAAGTCAGTCGTGTTTTATGACCCCGTCTACTGCAGCACACCAGGCTTCCTTTTCCTTCACTATCTCCCGGAGTTTGCACAAACATGTCCATCAAGTTGGTGATGCCATCCAACCATCTCATCCTCTATCATCCCCTTCTCCTCCTGCCCTCAATCTTTCCCAGCATCAGGGTCTTCTCCAATGAGTTGGCTCTTCACATCAGGTGGCCAAAGTATTGGAGCTTCAGCTTCCACATCAGTTCTTCCACTGAATGTTCAGGACTGATCTCCTTTAGGACTGAACTCCATGAAATTTCACTACCCTGTGCCTTGCCATCAGCTGAGCTCCACCCCACCTTTCTGGGCTCAGGTTTCAATCCTGTCCTCATTTAGAGGCTTCAGGTACCACAAACTCGTTTGTCAAAGGCACCTGTTTGTATGACTTAAGACTCCAAAAACACTTCCAGCCAAAGAAAAAAGGTCTAAAGGTGCTACGTAATTTGGGGAATAGTTCACAGGGAAGTGCTCCAAGGTGAATGACAACACTTGCAGTGTGCTTCACTTTTGAAGGCCTGGTTCAGAGGAAAAGGACGTTAACTTCAGGGGGAATCGGTAACAGACACAGTCAACCTGCTCCTAAACGGGAGGACACCTCACGCTGCTTAACTGGTTAACTGGTCACACACAATGTGATCAACGTGGCAGACCCCCAGCTGCCACCCACGTCCACCTCTCCCTCCAGCCGTACAGATCAGCTCTATGCTGGGCCACTGACGTGGACCTAAATCCTAGTCTGAGTCACGCCCACAGAGTCTCATCCTGCCTGCCTGCTAAGTCGCTTCAGTTGTGTCCAACTCTTTGCAACGCTATAGACTGTAGCCCACCAGGCTCCTCTGTCTGTGGGATTCTCCAGGCAAGAATGCTGGAGTGGGTTGCCATGCCCTCCTCCAGGGAGAGTCTCATCCTACCAGAACACTAAGCAGGAGAACCAGAGGTTCTTCTACAGTCCCTGGAAAGAATGTTGGAAAAAACAAAAAGCTGTCAGCCCTGGGTAAGTCACCAGGGGTCCTCGGGTACAGTCGAGGTCTGGAGAGGCATGGCTGAGTGGTGCATGCTCAATGCACTCAAACAGATGTCCCGGTTCACTGTCTGGAGCATGGGTGGTCGCATTAGTAAATCATCTCAGAGTGCAGCTAGGGAGTCAACTGTCCCAGCCCAGCAAATCAGTTAAATCAGAAATGCTCCCCTTGGTAGAAAAAAAAAATCCAAAAATAGTACAGAGGACTTTTCAATTCACGCTTTAATCCACTGAAGTCTCTAACTTACAGAAAGCTCTGACACTAATCCCAAATGCTCTCAGAGGGAACCCAGAAGCAACGCTGAGGGACAGAGTCAGACGACGGACCCCAGGTGAGCTGGGTCCCCCACGGGCAGGTCCAACCACAGACATCCTGTGCCGCCCCACCTCTGCCAGCTCAGGATTCCAGGGCTACACTCTGCTCCACGCTCAGAGGCGGCTGGCAGGGCCCACAGGCAGGAGCGAGGGCAGTCCAGTCCAGTCTAGCCTAGGGAGGGTCTCAGCAGAGGGCGAGAGAGGAAGGGGAGAAGAGGGGTGTATTCAGCACTGTGCAGAGTCAAGTGAGACGATTATTTTTATATTTGGGGACAATCATTCACTTTATGGGGTTTCCCAGGTGGCATTAATGGTAAAGAACCTGCTTGCCAAAGCAGACGTGACGTGGGTCCGATCCCTGGATCAGGAAGATCCCCTGGAGGAGGGCATGGCAACCCACTCCAGTATTCCTTCCTGGAGAACCCCATGGACAGAGGAGCCTGGCGGGCTAGGGTCCAAGGGGTCCCAAAGAGTCAGACATGACTGAAGCGACTGAGCACAGCACATTCACTTTATAGTGATACGATCCTTGGATTAAAAACTCTAGAGAAACGACCTGCGATTTTCTCGTACTTCCCTCAAAATGATACAAAAAGGATAAGAAAATGCTCACAACCTTTATTTTTTAGACCAGATAGTTCTATTTCCAAAGGCAGAATGCAAAGGAAAAACATAAAATTAAATGTAAGTATGTCAGATGAGTGTTGATTTATACTGAAAGGTAAAAGAATTAACCTAAATAAATAATGGTGCAAAAATGCAACGAAATCTATGCAGCAGTTACCAATGATGGGAGGGACTGGCATCTGTAAACCAAAAGAGGACATGATTTACTGGAAAGGGAAGAAGTCAGTCTGCATTTTTTAAAGTAACTTTTAGGGAGGAGGGAGGAGGGTTCAGGATGGGGAACACATGTATACCTGTGGTGGATTCATTTTGATATTTGGCAAAACTAATACAATTATGTAAAGTTTAAAAATAAAATAAAATTAAAAAAAAAATAAAGTAACTTTTATGTATATCTACTACATGGCAATCCACTCCAGTATTCTTGCCTGGAAAATTTCACGGACAGAGGAGCCTTGTAGGCTGCAGTCCATGGGGCACAGAATCGGACACGACTGAGCAACGGAGCACCACATATAAACATCCATGTGTGGATATTTTTAATGGAAAAATATAGGTCATGATGGAGAAGGAAATGGCAACCCACTCCAGTACTCTTGCCTGGAGAATCCCATGGACAGAGGAGCCTGGCGGGCTACAATCCATGGGGTCGCAAAGAGTTGGACACAACTGAGTGATTAACCACACACTCAGGTCATAAATTCAGTGGTTAACACCGCATTTCAACTTAATTTCTGTCTTATCTATATTTTCTCATTTTCTAAAAGTGGTTTAATTTTTTAAAGAAATTTTTTAATGGAATCCTTTCCTGATGCTTTAAAAAAGTGATGTAAGGCAGACGCGGGCTGAAGAGCGTTCCGTTTCTAGGAGGACACGGTGATGGAAAGACTGACACAGTCCCTGAACTCAGGGTGCCCAGAGATCAGCTGGGAAGACAATCTGGGAGTGAATCAGTCAAGAGCAATTGGTACCCAACGGCGTGGGGTCTATGGGAACAGAATGGGGCGGCCTTCTCTGGTCAGAGCAAGGTCAGGGAAGGCCAAGGTGGAGATCAGGATGACCTCAAGGGAAACAAAGTTACCCACGCTAAGCGAAGTTCAGGGCTGGGGAGGGTGCCAGGAACTGAAGGCCAGTCCAGCCGTGGCCCACGGCCAAGTCAGGTCACATGGGATGTGGCAGGAGCCAGAGGTGGGGGCCTTGCTGTCAGGGACCGGGGGGCAGAGGAGACCCACTTGGAGTGTGTGCAAGGGGTCCTGACGTGGCCCCCAGGCCAACCCTGCCACCTCCTGGGCACACACCCTACAGCAGGCAGCAAGGTGAGGGGCTATGATGGCTCAGAGAGGGTCACCTGAGCTCAGCCCTACTTGAGTGGGAAGCTCCCACCAAGGGCCTCAGCATACGCTCTGGGCAATGCTTTCTGAGACAGTTACTTCTTCCAAGACTGGAGCCTTAAACCCATAGGCCCTGGGTGACCACCATGGGCACAGCCATCCCCAGCACTGATTAACTCCTCCCTGATGCAGTTTTGCACACCTGTAAATCAGGGGTCGTGTTTCACAGGGTCGTTCAGAGGATTCCATGAGGTCATTTTAAGGTTGTGAAAATACTTAACAGAGGGCAAGGGATGCAGAGGGCCTCCAAAGAGTTCTATCAGGCACAGGCAGTTTAACTTTCTAAGTTCTGTTATTTTTACAAAGGTAGGAGGAGAAACTTCCTCTGAGTTCCCTGAAGGGAAGACCAGAAAAATCAAATGGCTTATTTGTTAACTTTTTACTGAGCTCCTCCTCCATGCCACGCTTGGCTCTAGGTGCTGGAGATGAAGCCTGAACACAACAGAGGAAAACCCTGACCTTCACACAAGAGGAAGGGCAGAGAGAGGTGACAAGGACTCTACAGATGACAAAAAGTGGCACCCACAGCGTCTGGACAGAGGCGGAGGGCCCTGAAGAAAACCAGAAGTTGAAAGTGTTAGTCACTCAGTCGTGTCTGACTCTTTTGTGACCCCATGGACTGTAGCCCACCAGGTTCTTCTGTCCATGGGATTCTCCGGGCAAGAACACTGGAGTGGGTAGCTGTTCCCTTCTCCAAGGGATCTTCCTGACCCAGGGATTGAACCTGGATCTCCATCATGGTACGCAGATTCCTTACCATCTTAGCCACCAGGGAAGCCAGGAGAAAACCAAACCAGGGAGGCTATGGAGGGCCAGTAGGCTGGGCAGCCGCTTTAACAAGTGGGCAGAGGAGATGAACTTCACCTTCAAAGATCGGAGGGAGAGAGGGAGTGGCCGACCAGCGGGAAGAGCAGCCTTTGAGAAGGCAGAGCGCGTCTGCGTGGCACGTGTGTACCCAGCGGTAAGGGCCTGTCCTCAGGCGGCACACCCCGGGAAAGGCAGGTCCGATCCCCCGCCCGGAGGTGGGGAAGCGCCCCGCGTGTGGCTATGGGGCTCCCAGGCCAGAGTCACCCCCTCGGGGAGGGAGCTGCTGATCCAGAGCCTTTGTGAAACAGGCCGGCTGCCTGCCTTCTGCTTGGTTTCCTTATTTAAAACTGGAGTTTGATCTGAATTCAGAAACGAAAAAGATGCACGCTGTCTCAGCCAAGGATGCTTCAAGGGCCAGGGCAGCATTTCGACACAACCAAGCACTTCTTTCACATAAAATATTGGGTGTTTCAATATCGCTTACGTATTGGGTTGGCCAAAAAATTTTGGAAAGCCTAAACAGACTTTTTGGCCCACCCAGTAATTTACCAAAAAAAAAAAAAAAAAACGGTTCATCCTATCCAATAGATTATATGCCAAGTACTGCATTCTCTCATTTCCATTTCTCACCCAGAGAGATAAGGCTTACTTCTGATACATAGTTAAACTTGTCCATCAAGGAAGATGCATGGAAGCCAGAAATTTTCCTTAACTTCTGAGTGCAAAGATGGTAAAGTCTCCTACATACGAACCTCCCAGCTAAGACATTCAAAGAGGCGAACATGCATCTATTTCCGGCCAAGGAACCAGAGCCTGTGCCATCGGCGTCCCCTGTGAGTGACACTGCAGCCGGCCCTCCGTCTCCTATTGCTGACGATCCTTCAGCTCTACCATCTCCCACATCCTCTCCCTCCAGCAGTCAGTAACTCTTCTTGCCTGTTCACTCGGTGCCAGCCCCTGTTGACCAGCCATTGTACTGTATTGCTGAACTTTTCAAGGTACTGTCCTGTAAGATTAAAAATGCTTTACTTTTTGTGTTTGTTTTTTTATGCATGATTTGGGTGAAAGGTATTATAAGCCTATTATAGTAGACTGCATGCTATTTCACTTCAGTCGTGTCAGACTCTGCAGCCCTATGAACTGTAGCCTGCCAGGCTCCTCTGTCCATGGGATTCTCCAGGCAAGACTACTGGAGTGGGTTGCCATTTATTATAGTCCAGTATTATATAGCCAAGTGTGTTAGTTGGGTACCTAGACTAACTCTGTTGGATTTAAGATGCTCTTGGAAAGAAAGTCATTCATATGTCAGGGGCTTGACTGCAAAGAGACTGCAACGACCTCACTCTGAACCAAACAGATGCAGGGGTCAGCAAACCTTCAGGCCAAACCCACCCTGCTCGCTGCCGCTGAGGATACAATTTTATTAGCACTCAGCCTTGCTCCTTCATTGGCCTATGGTCAATCGCTGCTTATACACTGAGATGCAGAGATCAGTGGCTGCCAGAGCCTAACTTACTTACTACCTGGCCCTTGACGGGAAAAGTCTGCCAATCCCTGATATAGAGAGATGAATCCAAAGGAGGAAGACTCCTCTTCTGAAATTAGGTCTGAATTCAAACTTGAAAAAAATCCTCTCAAACTTTATTCTAAATTTTTAGTGAGTAAACTAAAATGTATATTTTTTAAATGACTTCTACATGGCAATTTTCTGGAGACTCCAAATAGCACCTTAATTCCCATAAGATATAAACTGTCTTGTATAATATGCTTTCAACTGTGTCAAAAACCAAGGGAACAACACCTGCGTGCTCACCTGGCTCAGATCCAGGCTTGGAAAAATGACTCAGATTCTCTTTAACAATCTTTGCTTTCTTTTGTGTGGCTTTTTGATGGATGGGAGAATTCAGTCTGCTTTTCCTGTGACTTGGGGCATTAAAGCCTATATTTCATTTCTTTCTATGACTTTACCACTTAACATTCATTCTAAATATGTTAGTCTAACTCAAGAAGTCTCTCAACCCCTATCTTTCAACTCATTTTTTGGGAACACACACACTTGCCTATGACTTATCCATCAACACTACCCTCGCCCACGTTCCCAACCAGAGGTATTTATCTCAGGTCTTAGCTCCCTCTTAATTCTCTTCCCTTTATTTTCTCTCACTTTTGTTCTGATAATCACATAAATTCATTTAAACTTGTATATTTACAGTAACTCTCCCTCTAGTGGTTAACGTTTTCATTGAACACTATTATTCTAGTTGGTTTTGCTTACCGATGATTTTTCCAAACCCAACATTTCTATTCAAGAGTTGTGTCTCTAACTTTATTCCTGGCCACTGATACTATATTACTGAGCATTTTTTGCAGCAAAGGTCTTTAAGTGCTACACAGTCCAAGAACGTACTGAGATATTTTTCTAACTTTGTCGCTGTATTTAAAGAGAAAATGTGTCAATAACACCACCAGTTGTAATCCAATTCTGGACAGACTAGAGCTTTGACAAATCTTTGTTAGCCTCTAGTTTCCTGGGCAGGCAGAGTCTCTACTATAAACAGAAGACTGAGGATGACACAGCTGAATCTGGAAGGGGACCCT
The DNA here is from genome assembly GCF_003369695.1 of Bos indicus x Bos taurus. Classification (NCBI taxonomy): domain Eukaryota; kingdom Metazoa; phylum Chordata; class Mammalia; order Artiodactyla; family Bovidae; genus Bos; species Bos indicus x Bos taurus. The sequence continues at coordinate 92,168,884 of NC_040084.1, read as the reverse complement.
GCACACTGCTGTTCAACAGCTCAGGCTGGGTCTCACTGCCGCGGACAGCTCTGCCCAGCTACCCAGCCTGGACTGTCCCCCAGCCAAGCTCTGTGGATTTCTAGTTGGAATCCACATGGGTCCCTGGTTGCCTCACCTAGAAAAACAAAAAGCTGGGAAATACCTGCTTCCCAGCTGCAGACCAAGGCCTAGGAGCCATTCTAAGATGGTCAGGAAGCTACAATTCAGTTGCTCCTATTACAGTTCCCTGGTGACATTCCTTAGGCATCTTAGATCAGCTTCCTATCGTAGTGTTACATCTTAGCTGGCTCTAACTGGTTAGCCTGGTCTACCTTCTTGGGCCTCCACACTCTTACAGACCCCTCTTATCTGTAGGGAAGTGGGGGGGCTGGGGGACTTCACAGAGCAAGGACCAATACCATCATCTTGTAATCTGCCCTTCACTGCTCTTTTTTTAATTTTTTTTTTTAACCACACCGTGTGCCATGTGGACTCTTAGTTCCCTGACCAGGGATTGAACCAGTGGCCCCTGCAGTAGAAGAAGGGACCACCGTTCTTAACCACTGGACCACCAGGGAAGTTCCATGCACTTCATTGCTTTTAATTCATGTTACCCCGCCAATGTCCCAACTAGTCCTTTTATTAAATATCATTACTGTTGCCATATGATAATTTTATCTCAGGAAATATTTTTGTAGGAATCCACAAGATAGACAAGAGCACCGTTTTTTCCTGCAATGTTTCTCCCAACACCAAAGAAAGACAGCAGGAAAAATAGCAAATAAAGGAGAAGCAATTTATTGCATTTATTGTTTATTTACAAATAAACTGTTTCTTTCAACCCTTTGAGGATGGGTTTTATTTTGGGTCTACATAAACTCTACAAGGAGTGAGCTCCAATGGAAAAATCCAACATGAAAAGGTATGTTCAGATCAGCAAAGTTACAAATTACTGGAGAAATGTTCTCTAGGCTTTACTGATGAAAATAACTCACTAGACTCTCTGCTTTATGCAGATATACCCAGGGTAGGAACTCTCAGCTATCAAGGCACTGAAGATTCAGGAAGAAATCACCGAACCAGCCCTGGGAGAGAAGAGGGTTTCTGTTTAGATATAAGTGGTCTTCTCTCTGTACTTACTTACACCTTCACGATATACTTTTAAAGATGTTTTCCTAAAGACCAGTATCTACTTTTTATACTGTATGATTTTAATGTTAAGGTTATCATACAGTGGCAGATTTTAAAACATGAACTGTATCTACTGAAATAATTTTTGGAGGTAAAAATATTCACATATGGCCTGCCCCTAGTACAAAACCGCACAAATTTTTTAATTTGATAAAAAATTATCAAACTAATTACTAGTCAGATGCAAATATCAGATACTAGTACTTGGAATTCTGGGACTTGAGAACTCTTCTGCAACAGATTTCAAATTTGCTGACATTAACAACTATGGGAATTTCATTATAACTCTATGAAATAGTGTTTAAAAGCCAAAATCAAAAACAATATCAAAAATAACACATCTACGCTGCTTAACCATGTTTGTAAATTAAGCCAAAGAACTAAAAAGTTGTGTCCGGATTTCTAATGTCATACCTGCAACTGAACAAAGAGAGTTGCTCTGCTTTTAAATCTCTTGTATTTAAAGGCACTGTTAATTTATCTGGTTTTCCCCTTTCATCTCTAATCAGCACCATTCCCCTTACTGGGTGTGGTAGAAAGAACAGGCTTTAGAAAATGACAGAGCTGGGTATGAACGCTGGCCCCCACTAACTGGACCTTCAACTAACTTCTCCCATCTCAGTTCTCTCAGAGTAAAAGGGGCTCATGATATCTATCCAGTAGGGCTGCTGCAGAGAAAAGGGGTCTCAATGAGATGCTGTGTATAAAATTCACAGTGACACGAAGAGCCAAGTTATCGCATGCCGAGGGCAGTTCGCAAAGTCATTTCACTTCCATGAACCTGTCATGGAAATATAATCTTATTATTATTATTATTATTATTTTTAGCAAATAAGGATATAAGGACTCGGGGTAAAGTGGTTTTCCTAAAGCCCACGGACCGGGGAGATGGAGCTAGTCTCCGGCACTCAAATCTACCTCCTGTCTCCCCCTGCAAGAGCAAGAGATCACCTCTGCTCTTCAAATGAGCTCAGCAGGGGATGGAATTCTGATAGGGAATCTCCTTATTTTTCTTATATATCCCACCCTCCTAATGTGAACTGCAAACATGTGGTTGGAATAGCCTTGGCCCCAGGGATGATCAGATCCAACTGACAGTGACGGCAACACTCAGCGGAGGGAGGAGCCTGAGACATGCAGAACGCTGTAACCTTCTCCAGGAGGAACCGAGCCGTGGCTGCTCCGATCGGGACAGGCAAAGGGGCAGTGAGCTGATTTGGGGGAATGAAGGAACCACTTTCTTGCCTGAATTTGGTGCAAATTATGAATCCTAAAGACCTTCTCTGGGCATTTCCACTTCATCACTGACAATCTTGCTGTGTCCATCAGAGCTGACACAGATGCACAGCAAACCGAGGTGGCCCCACTGCAGCTTCAGGAGGCGCAGCCCGCCCCCTCCCCATATGCCCCCCGTCCCGCACGAAGGCCGGTGCCTTCTGACACTGACTTCCAATGACAGCGACTCCACGAGGTTTCATCATCCAGGACACCCCACACTCACTCATGAACATGGGTAGGGACTTACGGAGAGAGGGTCCAGGTGCTAGAATTTGTCTGAAACCTGCTGCATCCCCTTTTGCATAAAAAGGCCTAGATTTTCAGTTCTAATGTTTGCCTGAAAATAACGCTTGGAATTTGGTTTCCAAAAAGTTGTACACTTGGGGCGAAAAAAGTAATAAAAATGTAAAAAAAAAAAATCAAAGTATTTGTTAAAATCCTGATAACCTTGATTGGGCACAAGTAATGATAGAACCATCTGTCTTGAGTGCACACAGGTACACACTTCTGTGGCCTCTTGCTGCTGCTGCTAAGTCGCTTCAGTCGTGTCGGACTCTGTGCGACCCCATAGACGGCAGCCCACCAGGCTCCCCCGTCCCTGGGATTCTCCAGGCAAGAACACTGGAGTGGGTTGCCATTTCCTTCTCCAATGCATGGAAGTGAAAAGTGAAAGTGAAGTCGCTCAGTCGTGTCCGACCCTCAGCGACCCCATGGACTGCAGCCTACCAGGCTCCTCCATCCATGGGATTTTCCAGGCAAGTGTACTGGAGTGGGGTGCCATTGCCTTCTCCTCTTACTTGTAGTTTAAATTTTTTTTGCTGGGTTTTAGCAATGTGATCATCCAGTCTGTTACATTACTCTGGATTGCTTCTTATTAACAGGGTCTCAAAATAGTCATCTCATATGGAACAGTGCCCACCTCATACACATTTATCTGAGACTTTAGCACCAACCTATGCCTAAAATCCCTTATAGCTCAGATGGTAGAGTATCTGCCTGCAGTGCAGGAGACCCAGGTTGGAACCCTGGGTCAGGAGGATCCCCTGGAGCAGGCCATGGCAATCCACTTCAGTATTACTGCCTAGAGAATTCCATGGACAGAGGAGCCTGCTGGGCTAGAGTCCATGTGATCCCAAAGAGTCGGACACAACTGAGCGACTACACTTTCATCTCAAAAATCTAGCCCTAAGTAACAGAAATGAAGTAATAACACATAAACTGGGACGATGTCCATGTTAACAAATGGTTTAGCAATTCTGATCAAACTTCTAGAAAATACAAGCTGGTAAATACAAAGTAACCAAAGCCATGCTTCCCTGGGGTGAGGAGAACAGGTGACACAGGGAAGGGGCGTACAGACAGACAGACACTCATGCAAAAGCAAGAGACAGAGACGGCGTGACTATTATTCAATGTAAATATAAAACATTTCTGTATAACTCACTCACTCTGTGGTATACCTGAAACTCACACAGCACAGTAAATCAACTATCCTTCAATAATAAAACTTTTTTTAAAAGCCTCAGACATAGAAAACTGTTTTTAAGTCTCACCTGAGATTACTGATTTGATCATCAGTCTTTCCATCTTGGAAAATCGTCTATAAAATCATGACATTCAACGTCTCGCGTCTCGCAAAACTACTAAGAGGCGAGCAGAGGATGCCTGGACCCACCCGGATGCCCAGAGCCCCCAGGCCATGTGGGGGTTGGGACAGGCTTCTCATCTGACTGTCCTTTATCTTATGGTTGCTGAACTGAGAAGGAAATGGATTCTAGTCTCCAAAGCCAGCTCAAAACAGCTTGAGAGGAGGAAGACAGCAGGACTCCTCAAGCTATGCAACACTGGTAGCTTCTAAGCAGTTGGCATGAAACCCCCAGCCAGTGCAATGCCAGGCCAGGACTTCTTAAGCAATTGCTCAAAGAGTTTTCTCATCTGACATCTGTCTTCTGCAAACACTAGAGAACTTAGGTGACGGCCAAGGATTCAAGGGTGTGAAGGAAAGTGAGTCATGGGACCGAGGGAGGCACTGGAGGCTGAACAAACAAGAAGAGGGAGAAGAAGGTGGTGATGTACAAAAGAACGTGAGGGAGAAAAGACGGAAAGAATCGAGGGCATCTGTAAAAACATACCTCCGGTTTTCTTCTGGCTCCGTTATTAGTGACAAATATATTTTTTGGACATTTAATATATTTTCACTTTGAAATAATGTGAGATTTGGGCTTCCCTGGTGGCTCAGTACTAAAGAACCCACCTGCCAATTTAGGAGATGCAGGTTCAAACCCTGGGCCGGGAAGATCCTCTGGAGAAGGAAATGGTGACCCACTCCAATACACTTGCCTGGGAAATCCCATGGACAAAGGTCCACGGGGTCGCAAAGAGTCAGAAACAACTAGAGGCTAAACAACAACAAGCATGAGATTTACCAAAGAGCTGTCAAGGACAGTTTCTGTATATCTTTCATTCCCTTTCCTCTGACGTTAACATCTTATATGACACATACATTTTCTGCTGCCATGTTCCTCATGCGATTATCAAGAAAAGCAGGAGACTGGTTTACAAAATTAATAATCCCATCTTTGCTCTCAGCAGTTAGGAACCTGGGATGGAAGATGCCAAAGACACAAATATCTGCTTGTGTGAAGGGATCCCAGGCAGAGTCCCTCCCCAGCCCCTGACCTCTATGCCTTCAGCCGCCCAGCCCCAAGGATGTGGCAAAGAAATCCTATCAAAGAAGAGAGCACGGGGGAAATCGCCAAATGATTCGAAACAATTTCTCAGAACCTTTTTTTTTTCTTTAGAGTGAAAGAGGTGACGCCGTGGGGCTGGGACTTTTATCCAAAGGTGAGAAATCTGCTATGAGTGATGAAAGACACGAAAAAGCACTGAGACTCAAATACACTGTCCCTGACCCGGCACAATCAGAGTGTTCATTCAACCATCTCCACGCACACAGAACAAGTAAAGGCCTAGCTCAGAGCTCTCAGCAAGAGCTAACAGCTGAGAGCACCTTTGTGAAGGAGATTTCAGTAAAGGGATGAAGAATCAGTGTGATGATACCCCCACGCCTGGCAGATATTAAAGATAAGATGGATAAAGATCCCCGGTGCCCAAACAGTGGCCAGTCAAAATTAGATGATAATTGCGGCTGTTATTCCTTCAAAAGAAAAGGAAGGAGAACGCAGCAGTTGTGACCAGCTCCCCTGCTAATGCAGAAGTGGCCGGGGTGATGTTCTCAAAAGAGACACACCCGAGCTGCCTGATGCCCCCCCTAAAACTGAGCATTCAAACCACTGCCTCCTGGCCCCTCCAGACAGCTATTCATTTTACAAAAATGAGTCTCACACAATTCTGCTTTGGAATCAAAATTTAAATGCTTGTCCCCCGCAACTTCACTTTTTTCCCCACTAATTACAGAAAATAAAACTTTTTGAAATGCTCCGACACCCAGCACACAACATTACAGCTGGTGGGCATCTAGCAACATCCACCCACCACCATCAACGTGGTCTCCTCGCCTCAACCTAGCGATGCGTGCAATCCAGGGAGGGGCGGTCATTCATCCGATGCTCCTCAGTCTCTTAACACATTGAAACACTAGAGCACTGAGAGCCAGCCCCACACAACCTATCAGGCTTGAAGACGAAAACAAACTTCAAGTGCCACTTGACGACACAAACACAGTGCTTGTCTTATTGTAGGTACTTGATGTTTGATTCTGTAATGTTCACCGTATTAAGTCAAGACAAGCTAGATGATTCAGATGTTACTCCGAGGGCTTCCCTGGTAGCTCAGTGGTAAAGAACCAGTCTGCCATGCAGGAGACATAGGTTCGATCCCTGGTCTGGGAAGATTCCACTTGCTGTGGGACAATTAAGGCCACGGGTCATAGCTAGTGGAGCCAGAGCGCCCTAGACCTGGTGCTCCACAGTAAGAGAAGCCACCGGAGTGAGAAGCCCGTGCCCCACAATGAAGAGTAGCCTCCTCTTGCTGTAACTAGAGGAGAGCCCAAGCAGCCATGAAAACCCCAAATATATCAATAAATAGAATCACGAACCTAGAGTTCATCAGTTCCTAAGTGGGGAATCCACAGATAAATGTCGTAAGATCAAGGAGCTCCCTAGAATCATGGGTGACTTTTTACATATGTATCTGTATGATATGCATTTTTCTAAGACGCAATTTTCTAAGTGTCTATATTGACTCATTGGAAAAGACTCTGATGCTGGGAGGGATTGGGGGCAGGAGGAAAAGGGGACGACAGACGATCAGATGGCTGGATGGCATCACCGACTCGATGGACGTGAGTTTGAGTGAAGTCCAGGAGTTGGTGATGGACAGGGAGACCTGGTGTGCTGCTTCATGGGGTCACAAAGATTGGACACAACTGAGTGACTGAACTGAATTGATAGCTTTCAGCAGATTCTCCAATGGTCTGCTCTAAATAATTTCCTAAACAAAGTAAGAGAGGGAAAGCTTAGAGCGGATATGGGAATAAAGTCTCTGACGACCCCCCCACCTTCACTTACCATTACCTTAAATAACATCAATAACTGTGTACAAGACCATTAAGTCCCCAGTATTCAGTCTAAGTGGATTCTTCTAAAACTTCTTTTTCTTTTAAGCGGCTTTCTGTCTTCATGAGAAGAAAAGACTGTCAAACAAAAGACCACTTTAGGTCACATGTTTGGACAGAAAGACTGGGATGGGTGTCAGGGACTACAGACGCCCGGAGCCAGGATGGGCCGCCAAGACGGACAGACCCGCCCCTCAGCTGCACAGATGCAGGCATGAGATGACCGGTCCGAGAACAAAGGGACTTCAGCGTGAGGCCACCCCATGTCCAGGAGGCTTCCGCTGGGAGCCTACCAGCGCTGTTTACGGAGGTTAGGGGTTGGCCTGAGAAACTCAGACTCCCTCCCTTCTCTCCAAACACCAAACCTATACTCAAGTCTCCGTAAGTCCTTGTCCAATCTGGGAGACCGAGAAAGAAAGTAAAGATGGAGAAAAGTAGCTAAACGCCAAGGAGGATGAGGCTGCGAGCTTCAGGGAGGCTACAACTGCTACAACTTCTCCCACGACCGTATCCAAAAGCGCATGGCCCCTCCTCAACCAGCACAAACACAGGGAACTTGTCACAGCCCTCCTGGACTCGTCCAGGCACCAGGCTCAAGGGAGAGACCTCGAGGAGCAGGCCGAGCGCCCTGTCCACCCCCCCGAGGTGGGGGTGGCCAGCGGGCTACTCTGTCTGCCTCGGAAGGACCAACACAGCCCTCTGCAATCTTACCGTGGAGAACACGGGAGCAAAACCATGGCCCTGCTGTTCCAAAGGGCAGGACAAGGAAGGAGGTGCCCGGAACAGAATCCAGGGTGGCTGGTCGGTCATGAGCCTAAGACCAGGCCGCCCGTCCCTGCGGCCTCTGTCGTCAGGGTCAACTCTGGGTGGCTGGGCCCTGGGGCGTCTTCAAGTCGCTCTCCTGTGAGTCATTACCCTGCAGTGTGAGGCCGCGTGTGTCATCACCCCGTCAGCCCGTGGATCCAGAGCCACATCCACCTGGCAGGCCCGCCCACGGGTGACTCAGCCGCCGCCACCCCAGCCCCTCCTCTCTCGTCCTCCTTGTGTGACTGCAGATGCCTCACCGTGACACCTTTTACTTCTTTCCAGAAAAAAAAAAAAAAAAAAAACAGGATGAAATGGAGAGCCTGGAAGGGAGGGAGAAAGCAGGGGACAGGTGGGAGGAAGGGGAGGCTGGGGGACAGCAGAGGAGCAAAGGGAGGCCCAGAGGGAAACTGAGTCAGAGTGCCCACAGGAGCGCCCTCAACAACGCAAGGGCACAAGGGGGAGCAGCTGGAGGAAGCCTGCACCTGCAGCTCCGCTGGGGCTCAGGGTCCCCACCTCATATATGGAACCAGGAAAGCAGGGGTGGCCCCAGGACTCCCCGAGCTGAGATCCATGTCTTTGCGGGCCCCACACACCCTGCTGCCTGCACGTGGCGCCTCACCTCCCCTGTGTGCACAGGGCCCCAGGGTCATGAAGTACCCCCCAGCCAGCTTGCAGCATCTGGTGGGCCCCCCATCCCAGCCCAGGTTCCCAGCAAGGCGTTTGGGCCGCTGGGCACTTGTTGGGCATCCCCCAGCCGAAAGGAGTCTCTGGTTCCAGGTGGCCCACAGCTCAGCCAGCTGTGACTGCCACTGGCCAAGGGGCTCTGTCCAGGGATGTGTTCCTGACACGGACCCCTTGAGGACCCCAGCCCATGGCCGCAGGGATGGAAAGGGAGAGGCCACCACCAGTGAGATTTCTTCGCCCACTGGACATGCCCTCCTGTCCCAGACTGGGCCAGACAGCAGCCCGCTCTGGGCATGACGCTGCCCAGCTCATGGGCATCATCACTGGGCGATGCCCTGTGCCTAAGCATCGCCCTAGCACTGAGATCTGGTTACCTTTCTTCCTTGCCTTCTCTCCTTTGACACTGTGGGTGGCATCGAACCCAGCGGGACAGAGAGTATGAATGATCCGTGGCCACAAAGGGTCAGCTATGTCCCTTCCAGCCACTCCCAGCAGAGACTCAGCATCTCCCGGGCATATCAGCCCGAATGATCAAGGACAGACCAAGAAAAGTGGGGGGCTAATATCCTGAAGCTAGGAAAATGGGAAATTCCCCCACAAAAAAATCCAACAAACTACAAAGAGATCAAACGGCCTTGCAGAAGCCAATGAAAATGAACCCCAGTCATTTCAAACGAGTTCACCAACTTGCCACCAAGTGCCTGCTGAAAGGAAGCAGGTGTTAGAAATGCAGAATGATGTGCTTGAGGGCTGATGGGAAACTCAACTCAACTTTGATCCTTCTCAGCCTGAGTCCTCTGTGTCCTCGGCGCCTCCCTCTACCCTGAAGTGATGCTTCTCTTGCAAAGAGCGAACAGTCTACGAGACCCTCTAAGCATCTCACACTCACAGCTCACGCCTGCTAAGGATAAAGGCAAACCTAACATACACCATTTTTATTCAGTCACTTGAACAACCCTTTAGAAAAGGTCATCAATTCAAAATACTCTACCTAAGAAAATTAAGCTAAAGATGGGCAGGTTCTGTCTCCATGCAGGTGACAAAGAGCTAAGAGGACTCAAGGGTCAAGGCCCTTGGTTTCCCATTCTTTTTTATCTCATGGGACAGCTCAGCAGGCTCTGACCACAGACACTAACTTCAGGAAGACTCGGGAGGCAGCCTGGTGACTGTCTCGCATTAGATGAGTAGAATGGAAAAGCATTCAGAACATGCAAATATATGAACCGGTTGGGGAGGGGGACTGCTCTCCCAATAATCCCTCATGTCTGGGCTTCCAGTCATCTAAGATCCTTTCTGCAACACAGGTTTAGGACTACTGTTATTTTTACTTACAGATGAAGACACACAGGCTTATTAGAAAGGCTGGGTACCTTGCCCCAGGGTACACAGTGGTTAAAGCCTGGTGGCTCAGAACACAAATTCCAGTTTCTTACAATGAAATGAAGAGTTCTTTCCATTGTACCACTGCCTGTCTACCTGGAACTGAATCTCTGCAAAAAAATAACTGTCTCACTAATCAGACCCCAATTCATTTCTCAGGGACCAGTTTGCTTCAAAGATGCTACCTCTCTGTTCATCCTTTAAGAATTATGTCAGATGGCATGCATTTAGACATTGGTGTGTTTAGTTTCTGAAAAAGGATCACGATTATATTAATCTATTGAATAGCAGCCATGTGGAAAGACTATTTATAAATAAGTTCTACTTGCGCTTGACTTTTTAACCAAAGCATCTTACAACCAGGAGATCCTGAAATAACACAGGCTACTCAGAGAAAGGTAAAAAAGACATATAATTTAAAATGCTGGAAAACAAATCATGTGACCCACGAATCCTTTTCCTTTAGCTTCTTAGAAATGCAAGCTCTACTAAAAAAAAAAAAAAAAGAAAGAAATGCAAGCTCTTAAAAGCAAACCATGTGAGAAACTCAAAAGGTTAAGCTAAATGGGTGAGCAGGCATTAAATACTAAATGCAAGTTAAGATCATGCCGGGTACCAAAACCTAATCATCAGTGCATGGCCCTTTTTCTACCTTGAAAAACTAAACAGGACACAATACAAACTAAAGCGATTAAATTGCAAAGAGCACAACACACAGTTGTCAAGGCTCTATGTCTCCAGATTCTCAAAGCTCGCTGTTCTACCAAAACAACGCCTACAAACTGCAAAAATAATCACTGCCAAAGCTGCCCTAGGTGATTACATAAAATTATTCTAAAAAGCTGAAAAAGATTACTTAATCATGAACAATGAAAGTAATAACGCTGCTTACCTTGTAGAAAACAGGTTTCAGTCTTGTGGGTTTTCTTTCAAAGCATTAAGCCCAATACAAGTATGCACAATGCTCCAAGAAAATTTGACAAAGCGTAAAATTATTTACTGTCTTCAAATTATCCTTCTCTCTTTTCAAACATCTTTTACAGAGCAAATATTCAAAATTTCCCTAGTTCTTTCTGATTTCTTTATATTTCAAAAAGACAGGACTATTATTTCAGACATCCATTTAGAGACCTATGCGACCCTGGAAAGAGAGAGGACAAATTGATAATGCCACCAAATAACGACTATCTGAGGATTCTCTTAACCTGAGCTATAAAGAGTGCTTGGAGAGTACTGCCAGGATCCTTCTGGAAAGAAAGGCTTATCTTCTCTGCCTAACCGCCTTGAAACATTTCAGAGGAAAAATGAACTTTCAAGACAGAGAAAAGAAAACCACGCACGCATGCCTGCGTTTGGATCCGGAACCCACATGCCTGAGAATCAGATCCCTCGGTTTACTTACGTGCTGTACTTAGACAGGAAAAGTTCAGAGAAATCTGCTCCCTCTGGGAGCAACGATTCCATCTACAGTCGGCTGTTGGGAAGTGAGTATGACAAGCGTTCTCTCTCACTCTCATCCCAGGCGGAGGGGGAAAAAAAATCCCAAACTGCTCTTTCAAGTCACATTCACAAGGGCATCCTAGCGCCACCAAGCTCTTCCTCCAAGGCAGCTGGGGGGGTGGGGGTGGCTGTGGATTTCCACCTCACGCCCTGAGCCCGCTGGCTCTGGAAAGGTGCCAGGTCAGGACACATAGGGAGACGGTAGAACTACCACCCACCAGTGCTGCATCTTCCCAGCCAGCTCAGAGGCAGCAAACCTCACCAGCAGCCCTTCTGTGGGGACCGCTTCACACACCTCAAGTTCCCAGAACAAACCAGAAACTCCTTCAACCCCCTCACCCCCCAAAGAAACTGTTTATTCCTTTCAAACTCCAAACTGTTATAATAGTGCGAGCTAATTGCTAACAATACTGGGGGACGGTGGGGGGGGAGGCCCCCACACAGGGGAGGGTGACGGGGCACACAAAGAGCCGTGACAGTAATAGGCACCCTTGAGGAGAAAGAAGGCAATCAATTATAACCCATTTGCAGAAATTGCGGGGCTGTCAAAAGCCCTACTTACAGCTGCGCTTCATCAAGCCAGGCTGCGTTTGATTTTCAAGGGAAATTATTCCTTATTCTCAAATCTAGTATACGGTGAGTAAAATACCCCCAACAGCCCAGGTTCCACCAGGGTCTTATCTGTACAGAAGTTAATGACCCCCGAGAGGGCTAATGGGCCAGTGTGGGAAGCCCAGGAAACAAGGAGGTCTCCCCTCTGGGGAGTGACCACCTCCTGTGGGCACCAGGGGACATTGCTAGGGCCATCAGACACTGGGCACGCATCATCGAACTCCCAGATCACCATTTGAAAAACAGACAAGCATTGCTGTTGGATGTAACCCACTGTTTCCTAGGCGGCTAAAAATAACAGAAATTTTATTTTTTAATTCTTCAGTTCAAAACCTCCTTTTCACTACCATCCATCGCAGTGATCACTTCTGATGATCACAGATTCTTCTCTGCCAAGGAACAAAGAATATGTAAACTCAGTAGCTGCAATGCATTTGCCAGAATGTTTTAAAAATGTACTGACATCCATTATTATTGGTAGATATCTTCAGATTTGAAAAAGATGAGATGATAACTGCTCTAGACTTGAGAGGAATTTGACGGCAAGTGCTTAACATGCTAATATTCTTTTTTAATATTTCTTTCTTCTGTATTCCTTGGCATTCCTTCGCTTTATCCTTGAACCATTTTAGCAAAATGAAAATGAGCTCAGAGGGCTCCAATTTCAAGCTGAACTGCATCTTTCACTCCTCTTCTAAGTTTCTAACTGATGCCCCGATGCTCATTTTATAAACCTTTGCTTAGTTATGATAAGTGCTGTTAAGTAATAGAAATGGAAATAGCCTCAACATGGTAACTTTCTGCAGATTTATTGGACTGAATCTTAACATAAAACTTGGAAAAGCATTTCCTTCTTAAGAACTGTGACATGGAACTCAAACAGATTATAGCAGAGAGGAAACCATTATCCCTAATGGCATCAATGACTCTCCCCCACCCCCAGGCTGCCACCCTGTGCCAGTGCCCCCAGGCACACGATCTTAGACAGCCTAGCTTCTTGAGGGTTTCCTTAGCATTTGCCTTGTTTAAAAAATTTAAGAGAAATTTCCCCAGAGGTACAATGGATGAGAATCTTTCTGCCAACACAGGGGACACAGGTTCGATCCCTGGTCTGGGAAGACTGAGCCCCTATACTGCAACTACTTAAGCCCATGTGCCTAGAGCCCCAGCTCCGCAAGAAGAAGCTACGGCAAGGAGAAGCCCAGGCACCACAATAAAGAGTAGTCCCTACTGGCCACAGCTAGAGAAAGCCCACATGCAGCAACCAAGACACAGCACAGCCAAGTATAAATTAATTTTTCTTTAAAATTTAAGACAATGCAAGCCAAACACATCCATTTGATGCTCTAGGATCCACTGCTTCATACATACACATGCATGACGAATTTGAGCTGTAACACTGGATTCCCAAAAGTAAATAACCAACCGGAGTTGGAACAGAGCAGAAAGACTAAAAATCCGTATGACTTCAGTTTAGTAAAAGAAATTGCCTCCTGGGTATAACCAGACCAGTGAAAGCAGTTTAGGAATTGGTTTGCATGAGGAATTGGGAAGAAAGAGAAGGGAGATTTTGGAGGAAGTGGATAGGGAATGGGGTAGGAAGAGGAATTCAGGGGGTGAGAAAGAAAAACAGGGAAGAGAGGTAAGGACCAGGTGCCAGGAGCCACCAGAATCGGCCCTGAAGCTGGTAAGCTCTAACCCCATCCCCCCAGCCCCACTACGAAGGCCACCAGTCACTCGAGGCTGTGCCACTGGCCATGACGAAGGGACCAGCTCCTGGCAGCATTAGTTTAAACCCAACCGGGGTGTGGCCAGGCTGTATATTTTATTCAAATGCCTGTGATGGTTTATATTTCCTCCATTCTTGCTTTGTATTTAAGATGAAAGTGAGAGAGAAAAAACATGAATAATCTCAAAGTCAGTTAAAACTGGACTCGGTACTAAAAGACATCATGTCAGACAGACTACTCCTGAAAGGAAAGCTGGCTGCTGCTGCTGCTAAGTTGCTTCAGTCGTGTCCAACTGTGCGACCCCATAGACGGCAGCCCACCAGGCTCCGCCATCCCTGGGATTCTCCAGGCAAGAACACTGGAGTGGGTTGCCATTTCCTTCTCCAATGCATGAAAGTGAAAAGTGAAAGTGAAGTCGCTCAGTCGTGTCTGACTCTTTGCGACCCCATGGACTACAGCCTACCAGGCTCCTCTGTCCATGGGATTTTCCAGGCAAGAGTACTGGAGTGGGTTGTCATTGCCTTCTCCGGAGAGCTAAGAACAGTTAAAAACGCAGGAAAGGAATGTGACAAGCATTGGTGAGGATATGGAGAAATAGGAGCCGTCGTACACTGCTGGTGGGAACAGGAAACGGGTGCAGAGTGGTCTGAGCTCAACAGTCGGACTGCTCCGCAGAAAGCTAAACAGAGAATTACCACATGACCCAGCAATTCCACTCCGAGTGGCATACCCAAAAGGAGTGAAAACAAGCTTTGAAACAGATATTTGTATGGCGGTGTCACTGCAGCATTACTCACAACAGTCTAATGGTGATCCAATCAGTAGATGAGTGGATAAACAAAATGTAGTATATACATACAATGGAATATTAATTGGCCATAAAAGGAGTAACGTTCTGATACAGGCTACCACACGGAGGAACCTCAGAAACATTACACAGAAACAAAAGGACAAATATTATATGACCACACTTCTATGCGGTAACCAGAACAGGCAAATGAGAAAGTATAATGGGGGTTACCATGGGATCAGTGGGTGGTATCAATAGGCAGTTATTGTCTAACAGGTACAGGGTTTCTACCTGGCAGGATGAAAAAGATCTGGAAATGGTGATGGCTTACACAACACCGTGAATGCACTTAATGCCACTGACATACACTTCAAAATGGCTATGACCGGAAACCGTCATATGTTTTGTGTATTTTACCACAACAAAAAGACAACATCCTTAAAATAACCTTCAGCAAAATAAAAGTAGTAAAGGAAAATTTTAGTCATTTTATGTGACCTTCAGAATACCTGAACACAGATTCTCCTTGTCAAACCACCCTAATGTATGAATGGCCACATTTGCCCTGCTCTTCAGAGTCAAGGATTCCTACTAGAACTTCACTTTCAATAAAGAAGGAAACTATTTTCTTTAAAAAAAAAAAAAAGTGTGTTGGCCATTGGACCTAGGGGTAGGATAACTCCATCTTTTTTTCCCCCACCTCAGGTGCAGGCAGGAATTAATACCTGCCTGCTATGTCCTTCTTTAAGATTTGGGACAGTCTTACCCTGAATGTCTGCTCCTTCTTCTCCCTGTGGGAAACCTGATCCAGTGTGCCATCAGTCTGACTCCTTTTCAGGCCAGTTGTGACATCGGGGACGTTGCTGAAATCTGCATGAAAAGTGACAAAAACATAGGCGAGTTTGGCCATCTGCACAGAATGGTAGTGACTAGCTTAAAGGCTCAGATAGACAAAGAGAGCAAAGGAAAAAATGAAAACCTAGAAGGCAGGACATCATGGTCCTCAGTGATACAGTAGTTAGCATATGCACAGCTGGGCTTCTGAAATAGACCTGGGCCCTGGCTAATGGAAGCAGCATCATCTGACTGTTTGCTCAAAGAAGGCCAATGACCAATCAAAACAATAACTTAAATGCCTGGCTGATTTTGTCAAACTTGACTGTTGTGCAAACTTCACTAAGTACTTTATATAAAGTGTTGCTCACTTCCCTTTATTTTTGGCTAAGTGATGGTAAAGGATAACTGGGTAAACCAGGGATGTAGCACCATAGATTCTTATTACAACCCACAACCTGCTCATTTGCAAGCATAATTGTTCTTTTTCTGGCATCAACCACAATTGCAATGTAAATCGAAAGTCCCAAGAGGAACAGCAAATCTTCTTAACTTCCAGAGTCAGGGTTAAGAAATAATATAAAAGGTTAAGAAATGATATAAAAGGTTAAGCAGAGCATGTGGTTTTCCAATCTGCACTTATACATGCACACTATTTTCAACAGTTCTTTCCAGGGGTTCTCAAATTAAACTCAAGAAAGATGAAATGACCAGCTTCTATCAAAACCACACACAGGTTTTCATTCTAATTTTTGTATTTAGTAGACTTTCCCCTCAAGTAGGCAAAACCATATGGTTTCTGATTCCAGTTAACTATAACAAGCCATAAAACTCATACCTGTCTGAGTTGATCTAGGCATAAAAGACAGGGATAGATGCTGGCAAACCATCCAGCAGGTGGGGGGCAAGGACAGTGGGCTCTAGACCTTTAGAAGCTATGGGAGCCCTAGGAGGTTGATGGAACTCATGGACAGAAATGCTGGTCCATGATCCAGGCTGATATTACCAATCACTACCCAAGAGGAGACCTAAAGAAAATGTCTTAATGGTCTACAGAATTCTAGAGCTCTTATTTCTTCTTCCTTTTACTTCTTCTAACACCCCAACTCCACCCAGAAAAGGACCACATTGTCTAAGCCACACTTCATTGTTGGTGGCTGTAGAGTAAGTTAGCCCCATAATGCAGTGCTGATCACAAAAGCATGAGCCATCCCCGAGCAACTTTTAGGAAGCAGCGACAGATGGGGATACCGAACTCACCTCTCCAGGCCCCTAACACCGCACCAGAGAACAGTCCACTCGCCAACAGGCTGACCACGTGAGAAGCAAGGTCAGACTCTAGACCAAACGTGATGCACCACTGGTCCTCCACCACTGAGGCTGCTACACGCACCTCTGTGTAAGGAAGACCAACCAAGCGAAAACAGGCCACATTCCTACTGTATTCAGCACAAACGCACCTCTCCATCCATGCATTCAACACGCACTTTCTGAGAACAGGCCCTTTTCCAGGCACTGTGCAAGGTGCTGGATATACAAAGATGATGAGACGCAGTCCCTGCTCTCAGGATGTGCTTCTGATGCTGGAGGGGGGAGACAGAAAACAAGCACAGCAAACTACCAGAGATGACGTGAGAAGAAGCCACACGGGCCAAGTAGAGCCACTCTGGGAGGAAGTTAATTCTCCCTGGGGCCCTAACAGCATTCAGAGCAAAGCAGACACCTCAGCAAAGTCTTAAGAGGGGATAGTGGGGGCCAGGGAGGGGAAGGTAGCCCAAGGGTAGAGGAATTGAATGGAAGGCAGGACTTGGGCAGAAAAACAGGCCAGAAGTCACAGCAACAGAGAGGGAATGAGGAAGAAGGATCCAAATGAATGCAGAATAGCATGAACACATGGAAGTCAAGTGAACAGAGAGTCTGTGCAAGTCAACTCCACGGGTCTCCTCTTTGCCACCTATTTCATGAAAGGATATGCAGACAAGGAAGGCATGAAGGCAGAGTGTGGCTTTCATGTCTCAGGTGACAGGGTGGATGGGCACAGGATGGGGCAGGAGTGGGCAACCCAAGATTGGCTTTGCCAGAGCTGAACCTGAGATGCACGTGGACCATCCAATGCAACACACCCAGGTGTCTGGTAGTGCAAGAAAAGTCTGCACAGGAATGTGGCTTTGGAGCCATCATCATGTACTTGCCTGTGAAGCCACAGGGATGGATGGTGCTCCCCAGGGAGAATGTGCAGAGTGGGACAAGAACAGGACCAAGGAGAGAACCCTGGAACCACCAAGCCACTGTGCACAGGGGAGGAGAACTCTTTCTTTAGAGAGAAGTCACAGAGAAGTACAAGGGAATCAAGAGCAATGTCACAGACGCCATGAGATAAAAATGTACATTACCTAGGCAACAGAGTCAAATTTGCTTTATGTCTGCCTTTATCTTAAAAATAAAAAGCTCCAATATTTCCAAAGAGTTGTATTAAATACAGGACACACAATCAATGCATTTATCCGTGATGACGATTTCTACAGCACCTACTCTGTGTCAGGTATGCACTAAGTTCTGGGGACACAAAGATGAAGGTGACCTCAAGTCCCCTGAAGATCTCAGAGACATCACGGCCACAAGGAGCCTTGGAGCTCCGAGGCGCCAGATGGATGCTGGAGAAAATAACATGGCTGATGTCAAAAGCGGGTGCCAAGTTTGAGTTCTGAGTCATCTCTTCAACATATTCACAAAATTTTGGAACTTAGATGCTGGAAACTCCCAGAACCACCTTTTATCTCTTACAAAGGCAAAGTGCTTACCTGCTAACAGAACATATTTCATGCCCTTCCTCTCCAAAGCCAGCCCATCCCAGGACAAAAGGCTTTACTATGAATCAGAGAGGTGCCACTTAATTGCATGGAGCCCCTGGGTGCAGCTGGCATCCTCTCTGAGGCAAGACCTGAACAGGAAGGATCACAGGATCCAGTTCCCACCAAGGCTGGACCCTGGGATCCCAGAGGAGGACACAGCTCTGCCAAGACAGGAAGTCTTGGAGCTGTTCTGCTGCCCAAATTGCAAGAGGGTGACTGGTATCTGGATCCACAGACTCTCTGGGGTGACTGACTCTTTCACCAGCCCCCCGACAATGAGCCAGCTCTGTCCTGGAGGTGACAAAGCACAAGGAAGCCCAGCTTGACAAGTGTCCTCCACCTTGGATCTGGGTCCAGGAGCCTCGGATTTCAACTGAACCTTGGTCCCTGTCTGTAAAAAGAAAAAAAAAAAAAAAAAAAGCAGCATGCCCTTGGTATTCTGACTAGAGGAGAAATGAGAACAAAGTAGGTTCTGGAAGAAGAGCAGATCGGCTAAAAAGAAGTGTAGGCCGGTACAATTCGAATGCTGATTTACAAAGTGGTTTTAAACAGGCACTGTGCTGACATCCTGTCCTGGGTGCCAAACGCCTGTGTATAGCCCCACTTACACTCTGCCCACGGCCTGAGCACCAGCTGCTAAAGTGAGTAAATATATCCTTCCCCTCCCAGCCAAAAATGGGCTCCCCACCTTTGGAGAGCCTCCATGCGGTCCTGCCCCCTTGACACTGAGTTGGATCACTGGATCCCTATCACAGAACCCCAGGCACGTGCTTCCTGCCCACCCCAGGCTCTGCCGCTGCAGAACAGATGTTCAGACGCACAGGAGTCCTTAGCCACTGTGGTTGTAAATAATGAAAGATAACCAAGTTGCAAACTCAAGTCAAGACATTTATTTATAACCGGTAAATACACTCTTTTGTTTTTCTCACCTTATTCCCTATGGAAATTAATAATTTGGGGTGAGGTCTAGCAATTCAAAATATCTAACATCTGGTGCTGGAGAAGCCTCTTGAGAGTCCCTTGGACAGCAAGGAGATCAAACCAGTCATTCCTAAAGGAAATCGACCCTGACTATTCATTGGAAGGACTGATGCTGAAGCTCCAATATTTTGGCCACCTGATGAGAAGGAGCCGACCCATTGGAAAAGACCCTGATGCTGGGAGATATTGAAGGCAGGAGGAGAAGAGGACAAAAGAGGATGAGATGGTTGGATGGCATGACTGACTGAATGGACGTGAGTTTGTGCAAATTCCGGGAGATAGTGAAGGACAGAGAAGCTTGGCATGCTGCAGTCCATGGGGTCGCAAAGAGTCAGACATGACTTAGTGACTAAACAACAACATCTAATTGGCTGACACGAGCTTCTGCTCAATGGTGAGCAGAGATGTCTCAAGTCTTAGGCTCCATTCCTCCGTGTGGACCACGAATTCCATTTATTCATTCCCTGGTCAGATGGGCACTGCACGTTCGTGGGGCACCAGGCCCTATGTCCGTGTGGCACACGAGCCCAGCCCCAGACACCTCTCTCTTAAAAACACACATTTTTAGAGAGTAATGACATCCTGGGCAGGCTATACCAGGAGTTGACTGTCCCCTGCTTTCTTGCACTCTCTATCGTGTCTGTGGGGGACTGAGGGAAACATGGGACTTCAGGTATGAGACCCCTGGAAACTCAGTATCTTCCAGTTCTGAGCATCAGTACAGACCCCACAGGTAACACAGTCAGCCAAGTAACTGGCAACCCCAAACTCTTTATAATAAAGGGCAAACACCTGTGTTCAATAACATCCTGGGTACTTACTTAAAATCAGAAATGTTAGGGCTTCCCTGGTGGCTCAATGGTGAAGAGTCCAGCTGCCAATGCAGGAGACAGGGGTTTGATCCCTGGTCCAGGAAGACTCCACATGCTGTAGAGCAACTAAGCTTGTGCGCCACAATTACTGAGCCTCTGTTCTAGAGTCCAAGAACCGCAACCACTGAGCCTACGTGCCGCAACTACTGCAGCCTGAGCGCTCTCGAGCCTGTGCTCCACGAGAGGAGACACAGCCGTGAGAAGCTCGTGCACCGCAACTACAGAGTAGCCCCACTCGCTGCAGCTAGAGAAGAGACTGTGCAGCGATGAAGACCCAGCACAGCCAAATACATACATTATTTAAAAAAACAGAAACATCAGAATAAATGTTAAAGTTAAGGTCACTTCGCCCACTCGGCCTGTAATCTAAATTCCAAGTTTATATTTCCATCACTTCCAAATTGAGTTGAACAGTTAATATGCAGGAGTGTGAGCTTGGACATTCATTTCCCCTGGGCCCATAAGAAGCAATAGGCTATCTGGGTACTAACTCTGATGTGCACAAAGGGGACTCTCATGAAACAGGTAATACTGGGGGCCAGGAGGAGGGCTTGGAGGTCTTGGCGGGGCGGGGGTGGCCCTGCCAATCTCTCTGGCTGCTTACTCCCTCCAGGAACCTTCACTCTGCTCAGCCAGCAACCAAGATGTCGGCTCATATGACTGATGCCTCCCCACCAGCCTGGTCTTGCCGGCTGCCTCCTCCTTACCCAACCAGGCAACAAGTTCCTCCCAGTCTCTGACACCCACCCAGGTGGCTCTCAGCAGCGCCCAGAGACACCCGGCGGCTCCCGGCTGTAGGAGGGTGGGCGAGGTGCTCTGCCCAGACCTCAGCTGGTTCCCAGAAAAGAGAGATCCAGAAAGTCTGAGCAGGCCGCCTGCATTCTCAGGAACAGCAACTCTAAGAGGAATCGAGTTAAAAACTCAGTATTATATCAATCCCAAGGCCAGAAATAAACTCACATGAGAGGAGAACATTTGTTTTCCCCTATTTAATACAATAAGACTTAAAAAAAAAAAAAAAAAAGAATTAATGGTAGTCATAGCATCAGGACAAGCTCTGCTTTGGTTTGTGGGCTGAGGAGTGATTTGAAGGAGATTGAAAGGATAAGCAATGAGGATGGGAATTATTTCAAAAATGTGCTTTTTGTGCTTGAAAGCATATTATATACTGATTCTCATTTCTCAAGCTCCAAAGCCCCCCTTTTGATGATACATACTTTTACTATATGGAAATAAAATTCTCTAACATAGGCTACCCCCACATCTAATTTCACAAAAAAATAATAAATGCCTTAACAGCAACATAAGAAGTAATTCCCTGGTGGCTCAGTGGTTAGGACTCTGTTTCCACTGCCCAAGGGTGTGGGTTCAATTCCTGGTCAGGGACTAAGATCCCAGAAGCTACTCAGCAAGGCCAATAACAGCAACAAAGGAAATTCCCTGGTGGTCCAGTGGTTAAGAATCTTCCTTCCAACGCAGGGAATGCGGGTGCGATCCCTGCTTGGGGAACTAAGATCCCACATGCGTGTGTGCATGCTAAGTCACTTGAGTTGCATCCAGCTCCGTGTGACCCCATGGACTGCAGCCCGCCAGGCTCCTCTATCCATGGGATTCTCCAGGCAAGAATACTAGAGTGGTTTGCCACGTGCTCCTCCAGGGGATCGTCCCGATCCAGCAACGGAACTTGCGTCTCTTCTGTCTCCTGCATTGGCAAGCGCGTTCTTTACCACTAGCAACACCTGGGAAGCCCAAGGCCCCACATGCCACGGGGCAACTAAGCCCCATGCCACCCAGTGAAATTGAAAAAATAAAAACATCCACCACAAGGGAAAAAAATTAATGGAAAGTAACACACTTTTGTTTAAATACATGTCTCAATATGTAAATGCTTGGACACAACCACTCTAGCAGCTGTGATGAAGCTGTGAGAAGCCTGCCCACAGAGATTCACAGGGAACGTCTCCACTTCATCAAAGACCAATGGCAGCATGTCTTGGTGGAGATTTAAATGCCTGTAGGGCACTGCCAACTAGATGCCTCTAGCTGTGGCATGGGGGTTTAGTTGCCCCATGGCATGTGGGGCCTTGGGCTTCCTAGGCGGTGCTAGTGGTAAAGAACCCACTTGTCAATGCAGGAGATATGAGAGATGGAGGTTCCATCCTTGGGTCGGGAAGATCCCCTGGGGGAGGGCATGGCAAACCGCTCCAGTATTCTTGCCTGGAGAATCCCATGGACCTGATTTTTCCAAGCGGGCAAAAACTCTTGACAAAGTTCTGAACAAAACAAAGATCAAACTTCCCTTGATGTACTGAGGTGTTGCACTCCTAGAAAATTCAAAGTACCCACAGTACCCTACGGAGAAGGCAATGGCACCCCACTCCAGTACTCTTGCCTGGAAAATCCCATGGATGGAGGAGCCTGGAAGGCTGCAGTCCATGGGGTCGCTGAGGGTCGGACATGACTGAGCGACTTCACTTTCACTTTTCACTTTCATGCACTGGAGAAGGAAATGTCAACCCACTCCAGTGTTCTTGCCTGGAGAATCCCAGGGATGGGGGAACCTGGTGGGCTGCCGTCTATGGGGTCGCACAGAGTCAGACACGACTGAAGCGACTTAGCAGCAGCAGCACAGTACCCTATAGCCGTGGGGAAGAAATAATCTGTGTCCGTTTGTAAAATGGACCTGGTTCATGTGGTTCTCACCATGTGAATGTCCAGGAGCTCATCTCTGCAGAGGGAGCGGCTGATCTGAACAGGCAGGACATCCTGTACCACAACCCCAAGCAGTAAAAAGCACCTTCCTCCAGTTCATATGAAAACCAAAAACAGACCCATACGCTTACAAAATATCACTGATGGGCAGCGCCTTGATGGCTGAGAACTGCCCCTGCCTCTCTCGATGCCTGGGACTTCAACTTCACCTCTGGGAGGGTCAGTGACATCAGAGAATACCACCTATACCAAAAACCACACAGTTCACAGCCAGTGCAAAGGGCATGCTAGCTCCTCACTTCCTTAAGAAAGAGGACATACACGCACTAGAGCAATTTAAAGGACAGCACTCTGATAAATAATGTAGAATATTTAACTGGGATTTTCGTCTTGGGATAAAAAATGTCTTGTCTGATTGATCATTAGCCCTTCGACTTGCTCTGAGTTGAAAACTACAGAACGATAATCTTCTATGAAGATGATGGAAAGAAAAATCTAAAAAATAATATCAAAGAAGTTACAAGTAAATAATAAATGGTTTAATCAAGTTTTCAACCACAGAATCTCCTGTGGCATGAAAGCTGTACATCCTTGACAGTTAACAGTTTTATCTCTACATTCATCCCTCAGTATCAGAGGGGGGCCAGTTCTAGGACCCTCAGGGAAATCAAATTCGAGGATGTTCAAGTCCTTTACAGCACAGAATAGTTATTTTCCATTCACGGTTGATTAAATCCGAGGATTCAGAACTTACAAGTAAAGAGGGCCAACTGTAGTTACGGTCAGGCAACACAATTTGGTCTAGAGCCACACCACCCATAATGTGCTCGATCTTGTCAGGTATACAGCTCGTGTCAATTATATTCTTAATCTACTCAATTTATTCAGTTTCTCAGAATTTCTACTCTGTAATTTCATAAATGAACAGCTTATAAAGAATCAATGAATTTTACATCTGAAAAGAATCTTAAAAAGTATCCAATTCCTTCATCTTATCTTCATCTTATCCCGTATCTTGTTATTTAAAACACCATGAGTACCTACCATTTTAGGAAAAGGTAAAGATTTTGGTAAATGAAGGCTGCCCGTAGAAGGAAACAGCATTTCGTAAATTCAAAATTACAATATTTTTTCAGTTCTCCAAGCTTCACCCACTATATAAAATTCTAAACTAACGTTTCCAACACACATTGAGCATCGACTTCATTTGCACAGAAAAGCTTAACGTCGCTCACTTTTTAATTTCAACTTGCAGGCTTTGTATACCATTCATCATTTTTAATTAACTCAGATTTCCCTACATTTTGCTCATGCTTTTACTTAAAAATGCAATGGTTTGCGACATCTTTCATTAATGATATTGATGTGCACTGTCATTCAGGCAAATATTAATTGTCATCGATCAGTGAAAGACAATGAAATCAAACTATTTAAATAAAAAACAGAAGGACTATACAGTGAGAGAAAAAATAGCTATATTTGTTGACTATATTCAAAGGCTAGTCAAGTCCTAACCTGCACCATTAACAAACAGATCACTATTACTTTATGTTCTTCTGACAAAGATAAAAAATAATCTACTTTTCAGAAGGTATCTGGGACTCTACATTTCTTTATTGTTATTATTCTTGTGTCAAGGAAATTCAAGGCAGCAGTTTGAATATCATCATTAAGCTTGTAGAGAAGGAAATTCTATCATAACAGAAATGCCATCCAGAAAAATGCAATTTCACAAATCTTCCAAGTGCACTTGACCTCAGGTCATTCCAATTGGTGACGTTCTTGACAATGCAAGGTCTCTGGCGATAAACAGAGAGAAGTAAATACTGGTACTAAATGTTTCTTAATAGCAGGCTGCCATGATTTGATTCACTTATCTTGTGATAAATATTCTCAGCATCTGAAAGGACATTTAGAGGAACAGGACTGTGGCGGGTGTTTCCAAGGCAGGCATGTGCTGCAGGCCACCTCCATGCGCATTACAATGGGGTGGCTTCGGAGGCCTTCCTGGAGGAGGGGGAAGGAACACAGGTGTGCCCATGCTCTGGTGCTCCAGGAGGCTCTGGCTGGGGGGGAGGGAGGGGGGCCTTCCATGGCACATTATCCGGGTCCTTGGTGGAAAGTACAAAGTCCATGGCAACAGGATGTTCAGCCAAAGCTTTTGTTCCACCAGAACCTGATCCCTGCAGAGCTGGGAGGACCACCCAGATGTCCCAGTTATATTCAGAGGCATGTAACATACACCACTGCATTTCTGATACTTAAAGAACTTTGATAAAGAAGTATGTAAGTTCAAAACCCTGACAAGCTATTTAGCTGGAATTCTATTCAAGACCCTGAGGACTTCCCCAGTGGTTAAGAAGTCCAAGGCAGGTAACACGGGTCTGATCTCTAGTCTGGGGAGATTCCACATGCCACGGGGCAACAACGCCCACGTACCCTTCAACTACTGAAACCTGAGTGCCCAGAGCTTGTGCTCTGCAACGAGAAGCCACCCAGTGAGAGGCCTGAGCAACTGGCAAGCAGCCCCCACTTGCTGCGACTAGAGAAAGCCCAAGCAAAGCAGCGAAGACCCGGGGCAGCCATAAATAAATAATTTACAAACTTAAAGACCCTGAAGAAGAATCCTAGCAACAAATTACTCACAAGTTTCTACTGGGGGATGTGCTGTAAGAAAAAGGAAACCTGAAGATCACCTCCTACTGTACGGTAGGATTAAAGAGGGTTTACAAAGAGCATTATTCAGCCATAAAAAGGATGAGTGCTTCATGCAACAACATGGATAAAGCTAGAAAACATCATGCTAAACAAAAGGCAGACACAACAGGCTACATATTGTACAATCCATTTCTGTGAAACAGCTGAACAGGCAAGTCCATGGAAACAGAAAGCAGAGAAGCAATTGTCGAGGGCTGGGAGGAGCAGAGAGGAGGGGAGACTGCTGATGGGCACAAGAGTTTCTTTTCTTTCCATTTTTTTTTTGTGGTGATGAAAATGTTCTGAAATTAGATAGTGGTGACAGTTGCAGAACTTCGTCAATATACTAAAAACCAGTGATTTGTACACTTTCAGAGGTGACTTTTATGGTATATGAATTATACTTAACTTTTTTAAAAGGTAAAAATGTCAGTGCAGATTTTACAGGAGAGAAATTAGTTACAGGAAAATGCCACCATAAGTAGGTTTCAAAGAACCGAGTCACACGAAATATACGCTTGCATTGCTACAAGGTGAATGAAAATCAATGTGAATTATAGAGAAAGAGAGGGAGAGGGAGAAATAGGAAGGAAGGAAGAAAAGTGTAAGAACAAAGATTAGTAAGATGATTACTAAACCATCAAGCTTTCCTTGCACTAAACAAGCCCCAAATGATCACAAGGCAGTTAATTCCTAATTGCAAGCCCCAGCCCCCAGAAAAAAACCCAGATAAGGAGGCAAGGGCCGTTATCAATCCAATTACACCTAAATTTGCTTTACTGCAGGATATATTATTATTGGGTTTTACTCCATGTGTGTTAATAGAGGAATATTTAAAAGGGGGGGAAAAAGTGGTTAAAATCCTGTTCCCCTACATGGAAGGGAAAAACAAGAAGAAACAGTTCTCGCCCAAGGTCACTGACCGTGACCTTGTCCAAGTTACCAGCAACTTAATGTGTCTCTGTGCCTTGACTTACCCAGCTGTGAAAGAAAAACACTAATAACACATCTCTGCTACATAGGGTGATGTAAGGGGTAATTAGTGCTCTTAAGGTTCTTGGTGATCTTTATGTTTGAGACAGCCTGCTATTATGAGGAAGCCTTAACGAACACCTTCTCTCCAGCAGTCAAGACCTGATTCTATTTAAAGACGTAATTTAATGAGATTTGTTGCAAAACCAAATGGAATGCTTGATCCATTACTTCGCTTTTTTCGCTTCATAAGCTTGTGTGATAAATGCACATTCCTATAATTGTTTAACTTGGTGCTTTAATCATATTAAATAACTGAATTTTTGAAAACGAAAAAATGCTAAACTGTCTCATCCAATCCTTCACTTTTAGAGGCATTAGAAGATGAGGAATTAGAATATGCCCAAAGCCAAGCATGAAGGCTGGAGCTGCCCACCCCATGGGAGCTGTGGTTCTTTATTTTTGTCTCTCTGCCAGCGAACACAGTGCTTGGCACATAAACACCATGCATCATCTTGGTGTTCTGGAGGCCAGGAAACTGAACTTGGTCACAGCGGGGCTGCATTCCACCGGCAGGTTCAAGGGAAGAGTGTTTCCAGGCCTTTTCCAACTTCCAGAAGCCTCCTGCATTCCTCGGCTCACAAGCTCGCATCACTTCAACCTCTGCTGATGTCCTCACATCTCTACTTCTGACTCTCCACCTGCTGTTACAAAGACCCTGTGATGACTTCAGACTCATCCAAACAATCCAGGATAATCCCCCCATCTCCAGACCCTTAACTGAATCACACCTCTGAAGTCCCTTTTGCCAGGTAAGCTCCTTTTGCCCTATTCACAGGATCCAGAGGTAGACATTCCAAGGGGGCCTATTATTCTGTCTATCCCAACATGTATGAAGTAAAAACCAAGAAGAAAATTACCCCACCATGTCCCCCAACATTTAAGAGTCTCCAGGCCAGGATGAGAAAGACACAAGGGACAGTGATTACTTTGGGAGAGAAACTGGGTGGCCAAGGACAGAGTGGGAGAAATTTCTCTTACTTGCTTAACTAACATCTACATGCTGATGTCTACATGACATGGCCAGGCACAGTCTCATTGTTTCCAGCTATTAGTTCATTGAGCCCATAAAAACAGACTAGACTATTTTACCATTGTTAAAAACTCAGCATAGACAGCGTAAGTGACTTGCACAACCAAATCCATCCAGTTAATAAATGGGTAAGCCTGGAGTCAAGGCTTGAGCAAGTCTGGCTACTTGCTCTTAACTACCATTTCTAAACAGCTTAGAGGGACTTACCTATCACAGTTTAACTTTTTATCCTGCTGGAATTTCACACCATGCCCATATATGTATTAAAGATCTGAAAAACTAAAGATATAGCCATGACAGAGCTGTCTCTAGAAGTAAGAGCTAAAAACGAGATGTCCATACTTGGTTCTTCCTGAGTCCAATTCCTCCCTGGGGAAGAATTAAGTCAGGAACATAATTCATTTGCAAAGAAGGGGAACAAAACTGGAAATGCAGACAAGCACCATTTGGCAATCAGTACTTGTAACATCCACAGGAAGGGTCAGACCTTTTTTTCCCCTAGTGTGTAACCGGCTATATAATGTTTCCTCTTTCCGATAATAGCTAACAGCTTCACAGAACTGCTGCCTCACAGAGATCTGGCTCACTCTACATGCACAGGTGACTGCATTTGATCCAGTCATTCCAAAGTCTCAAATGGCTATTTTAAAAGTGACATATCTAACAGAAATTACATGCCCTGTTCTTTAGAGAAATTCTGTAGATTTTAACCTGAAAAATGAATTTGCATACCATGTTAGGAGAGAGAAAATAGGACTGGTTCTACTCAAAATGCTGGCAAATTTAATTTACCAGCTTCTCCCTCAGCTCCAACATTGCCTCATCCTCAGGGCTACAGGCACCTCCTCACCCCCAGCTGTCCTGATAACAGGCTAGTCAAACCTCTAAAGGGGATCTGCGAGGACCACACCATTAGTGGACATAGCATTACAGTGCTGAGGAGTACTTTGCTTTTATAGGAACCAACAGTAATTCACTTGTTCTTTCTTTCCCCAAAAAACATGTATTTGAGTCTGTATTTTACAAGGGACTTCTGATCATTAAAAACAACACTGTGCAAGCCAAAGGAACGAAGCTCTAAGAGTGAAATAATAAAGCCAATATGCAGAAGGTAAGAGTATCTACTCTGGAAGGATTTCAAGCCACACTTTGGTGCTCCTTAAGTGACCAGACAAACACTCTGTATTTTCTGTAAGGCAGGGAAAAGTAAGGCCAATACTTGCTCCTTTCTCCACTTACTTGCCATGATATATTTGTTATAAATTCCAGGAATTCAGGGTTGTATACAATCTGGTCCCAATAGACTTTACAATGTTATTTCCCATTCGCACAGAGCCAGGTGGCCTCTGCTCTGGGCTGTGTCCCAGGCCACACACTCTATGGAACGCCCTCCCAGCTCCCACCACACACCTCCCAGTCCACAAAATGCCCATCTGACCCATCTGAGTTTGGCACTCAGACCAAACACTCACCTTCCTCCAGTCCTCACACCTCTCTCTTTGGACTCCTTTGCTCAAAATTAACAGAAGATCAGTGTTTGGAATTCTACCTCTGAACTGGACCTCTAAGTCTCTTCATTGAAAAGCTTTTTTTTTCTTAACGTGAACTATTATCTAAAAGTATTGTACTTTTTCTCCTCAACTATAAGCGCCTTGAGGGTAGAAAATAATGTCTGACTCATTGTTACATACCTGCAATGTTTTATGTTATTGTTTATTTGTTAAATAAACAAGTGAATAAACAAATGAATGGATATGGGAAAATGAAAACGAATTCCCCAACAACATTGGGCTTTATAAGGAGATTAGCACCCAAGGACCCTACTTACTGCTAACAGAGAGCTACATTGCTCACTCCCGCTAATAAAACTGAAAACTGTCTTCAGCACCATTGGAAGAAACTATGAACTCGGAGACCAAAGTTCTCTGTGTCCTGGTAAAATCAGTACTTCCCACTCAGATTTTTAAGAAAATTTTTACATGCACCCACCATCTTTAGAAACTTGAGTATGTTCTGACATCTGGGTATCTGGGGTGTCAGCCAGACAGACCTGGTAATAGTATTTTCACACACAAACAGGGCATTTTCTGAGCTCAATGTTGTTAGTCATCCTAAACCAGTCTATGGAAGCCGAAATGCCCTCACTGTCATAAACAGGAAATAAGCGGGTTTGCCACATCAGAGCTGGCTCTATAATTCTTCCCCTGGTGGAAAGCTGTATAACGGATACATACATTCCCAGGGGCAATTCATTCCAAAGAGCAAATTTGCATCTAAGTGGCTTCTGGTAGCTTGACAGTCTACACTACTTATACAGCAATTTAAAAAGGGACTGATTCAAAGTAGGGTGGGGAATTAAAAAAAGAGCCTCAGGCTGCAATTAGCTTCATCATCCTGTGAGAAGCATTGGCTGGGTTGACATTATCTACATGGAAGGAGGAACATAGGTCTTTTCTATTTTGTCTCCTGTTAAATATACCCCAACCCTAATGAGGCCAAATGAATAGCTGTTTATAGATGGAGAATACATGAATGCCACATCAAATTCAATGTTTACATAAAGACTTTATTCAGGAAGTCTATGCCCAATAAGACACTCTTAAAAGCTACTGAAATGTTTCAAAAGATGGCATACACTGGAAAAGGGACTTTTCAATATAAATCAGAAACAGCAATAACAGGAAGCCAGTATCAACAGGGCTGGCATGTCCGATGACTTCAATGGTGGCCTTGTTGGCTCAAAAATAACAGTGACTTATCTGGGGAATTCCAGCGGTAAAACTAATTCTCTGTATAAGAAGTCTTTCCAGATGATATTACTGTTCAAGTCAAAAACAGCCTCTAGACATTTCTTCTCTCTCTCTCCCCCTCTACTGTGGATAACCAGAACAAAAATTCAAACCCTTACCGGCAGGAATCAAACAGTCATTCAACCCTAAGGATACAACGGAACTTAGTACTGAGCACCCAACACTTCTCAGGGTATCCCTGCCCATTCCACTCTTCACAGCATCATGGGAATATCACAGCAAAGCCAGTGACTGATGGAAGTTCTCTAGTTCTCAGTGTATCAATCCACTGATTGAGGACTGTCTCCCAAGGGTGAGCTGAGACCCAATAAGGGGAACTAACAAACCAGTCTGCTGCCTCCTGAGTGCGCTGAGGACTGGCTCGGGGCTGGGGGCATGGGATCCCCGAATGAGAATACCAACACACAGGTACAAGTGTAGTCATTTTGGGGAACTTTATATACATTTATCTCATTTAATCCTCAAGACCTGGGCACAGAGGGGTTCAGGAAAGGAGGGGGTCGTACTGCTGGGGAGCAGACCACATCCTTCAGGCCACTGGCCTTGGCAGTGTGAGCGAGCCCTGGTCCAGCCTGAAGGGGGCTCTCATTGGCCACAGGACCCAGGAATTTGAATTTCCACAAGGTCTTAAAGTGAGTCTTAAACACTGTTAAGTCTGAGAACCACTTCCCTAAACACTATACACATCATGAGTGTCAAGAAGGCCACCAGGATGCTTCTTTTCTAGAAAAGCATGAAACCTGAACAGAAACTCTATTATTTCCCAAGTTTCATGGGACAGTCTCATGTACATATGCATGCCAAGTCACTTCAGTCGTGTCTGACCTTTGCAACCCTATGTACCGTAGCCCAGGCTCCTCTGTCTATGGGATTCTCCAGGCAGAATACTGGACAGGGTTGCCATGCCCTCCTCCAAGGCAGTATTCCCAACCCCGGGATCAAATCCATATCTTGTATGTGTCCTGCGTTGCCAGACAGGTTCTCTACCACTACTGCCCACTTGGGAAGCCTATATATATATATATATAAAGAAGGTTTTTTATTTTTTTCCCCAGCTCAAACCTGATCAAGAGACTAAAGCTAAATTTAGTACATATATTCTGGATACCTGAATCACACCTCAAGTAGACAGGAAGTTCTGAACTCACGTTGCTTACCCCAGGGCCTCCCGTATTTCAAGTACCCAGAAAGGTTCAGTGAATATTCAGCCCAGACAGTTAAAATATACCCAGAACAGTTGCTTAGGGAGACTTCTTCCTCCACTTTCTGATGTTCTTTCAGTTTCCATTAACAAAAACAAAGGCAGGTCTTCCCTTCCAGAGAGCCTGCTGTGTGGTTTTTATTAACAAGCAAAAGACTGGTTTCCTGGGGAAACAAAACAGTTTGAGTGCCAGGCTGCCTCTGGCAACGCTGGGAGCAAGCGAAATTTAGGGAAAGGCAGACTCTGAAATGACCACTCTTCAGTAACACTCAAAGTTGTATGAAAAATTGTTTTTCAAAATCATTTAAATTACTTTATGTGTGTAATTTAAAAACTTAAGCATAAAAAATGGGACTACTGTTTCCTAGTTCATCACCAAGGCAAGTCAAGGTAACCTGTAACGAGACAGCGAGCTCACGGTGGGGAAGGGGATGGGAGACCCCCGTGTTCAGACTTCCTGCCCCCAAGGAGCCGGGCTGGAGGTGCAGAGACTCAGACTGGCTCAGGCTCACGGCAGCCCCATGGGCCAAGATAAGCCTCGTCTTCCAGATGAGAAATCCAGGTTCAGAGTCCTCATTTGAGCTCCCCCAGACGCAGAGCCCAAGCCAAGTTGTGGGTACAGAAGCTTATCTAGAAGGTGATCCCAGGAAGCCCAAGTGAGGGACAGCGGCCAGCGAGAGGGCAGAAAGCGTGTGAAAGGCGTGAGATAAGAAACCGACTGCCCTTGTATCTGGAAGAACTGTGAGGCGCACCCCAGAACCGTCTCAGCAGTGGACAGGGAGGCTGGGGTATCATCCACCGACGTCTACCCCTCCCTGGCTGAGCGCTGCCCCCAAGTCCACCCCTCCCTGGCTGAGCGCTGCCCTGGCTAACCTATAAAGGGCAGGCCCAAACTCAAGCCCAGATGGGGTGGGACTCAAAGCCTGAGTGCCTGTCACCTAGCCACTCAGCCCACCCCCACCCCACCCGCATCACCCCAATCCCATCACCCCCACCATCACCATCAGCCCCACTCCCATCATCCCCACCACCCCTACCCCATCTCCCATTACCCCACCCCCACCCCATCACCCCCACCCCATCACCCCCATCACACCCACCCCACCCCCATCATCACCCCCACCCCACTCCCCCACCCTGATCACCACACCACCCCCACCTTACACTTCCACAAACACGACTTCTCATGTCAGGCTCAGCTAACAAGTGGCCTCTTTTTCCTCCTCTCTCCCCTCCCTTAATTTCTTCTCCCCCAACCTTCAAAACAGACAGGCTTCCCTTGGAGACATTCACTCACAGGCATTTAACTTTCTTCACAGGCTACACAGCTACTTCAAAAAAGACAATAAACCAAGGGGGAAGGGTGGTGGAGGAGGGATGGATTGGGAGTCTGGGATTAGCAGATGCCCCCACTACCATACATAGGATGGATAATCAACAAACAGCTCAGGGCGCTATACTCAGCATCCTGTGATAAACCATAAAGGAAAAGAACATAAGAAAGAAGGTACGTATGTATATGACTGAGTCACTTTGCCAACACAGTATTGTAAATCCACTGTAATTCAATTTAAAAAAATCAGAAATTGATGGGGGTGGGGGAATAAATTCCGTATTTGCCAAGCCTTTGGGAAAGCAGCCCCTCATGGCTGTTTTGTCTCCAACACAAGCGCATTACTGTGGAGCAGTGGAGGGGAAAGACAGAGGATCCCTGGGGAGCAGTCTCAGCCCCAAGGAGCACAGTCTCACCAGGAAACAGGGTGGTGATAAACCATCCAAGGAAGGATAAGGAGAGATATACGCTGCAGCCGCGGGGGCACCTGGAGCAAGACCGACAAGCACTGCCACAGTCTGGACACTCACTGGAAGGACGGATGCTGAGGCAGAAGCTTCAGCACTTGGTACCTGATGTGAAGAGCCGACTCATTGGAAAAGACCCTGATACTGGGAAAGATGAGGGCAGGAGAAGGGGGGTCACAGAGGATGAGACGGTTGGATGGCATCACCGACTCAATGGACATGAGTCGGAGTAAACTCCGGGAGATGGTGAAGGACAGGGAAGCCTGGCATGCTGCAGTCCATGGGGTTGCAGAGTCGGACACGACTGAGCGACTGAACAACAACAGTCTGACTAAGCTAAGGCACCTGTGCACACAGACATGGGTGTCCTTAGTTACACAGCTGTAGCCTGTAAGAAGGGGTCCCTAGGCAGGTACTTAACGACCACCTAACATATCCAAGCCCTCTTCTTATGCTGTAT
The DNA here is from genome assembly GCF_003369695.1 of Bos indicus x Bos taurus. Taxonomy (NCBI): domain Eukaryota; kingdom Metazoa; phylum Chordata; class Mammalia; order Artiodactyla; family Bovidae; genus Bos; species Bos indicus x Bos taurus. Next base: position 92,135,052 of record NC_040084.1, on the reverse strand, counting down.
CCTTGCACCAAAAGAAAAAGTAAAAAAACAAGATTAACTGACCTGCTTGATTTTCAACTGGTAGGGGAGGGGGAAAAAAGGAGTCAATTTGGCCTCTTTTGCTGCTTTCTGTAGAAATCCATTCTGGCAAGTACCAAAAGTTATCATAGACTCCGCAGTGATTTCTTATTATGATAAAATACAGAGAGAGATAACAGGCCGTGAATGTATCCCTCAAGAATAATGAGTCCAACGAATGGACACACCATGTCTTGTGTGGAACACAGGCCTGTAAAGCAGCCCAGGGGGACTTGAATGGCATCCCTAAGATAACCAGGTAATTAATTAGCTCCATCACATTTTTGGTTTTATGACACTGACTTTTATATGCCAATAGTCAATGTAATGGCATTTTAAATTGGAGGGAAATCTCTAGAGAGGAGGAAAAGGCAGCATATACCTTATTGAATCACAAATCTTACCATCTGATGTTTTAATACCAAAATGACCTAATAAACCTGCTTTATAATTAAATCGATCTTAACAACTTCTGTGTTTTTTTATTCATTTTTGGTGATCATGCAGAGATTTCCATTAGAAATCTGTTATGATTGTAATTAAGAATAAAAATGACTGCATGTGCTTGTCATGCTCAGTCGCCTGCGGGGGCTTGGCAGGCTCCCTCCCAGGTACAGAAGGGACCACGGGCTTTCAGTGTGAGCTGGAGTCTCTCATTTACCAGACTGTAAAAATACGAAATGTGTACCAATAATAGGCCCAGGAAGTCAAACCTTCAAATAACTGCCTCAAATGGAAATCTCACCTTTAAAAAAGTAAACTGGCATACAATTTTTTCATTTTCAAAAAATGAAAAAATTACAAAATTTTAAAATTCATGACCTATGTGAAAAATTTGCCATTTATTGAAAAAGTAGTACTCAACCAAACAGATTAAGAACTGAATTGCATGAACTGTTCTTAAAACCCAATAAATGACTGCAAAATGCTTTTGCCTTACACTCAACTAAACAGAAAAATCAACTTCGGCATTTATGTTGGCTTTTGTCTCCCTGAATAACCAAATAATTACGACACTAAATATCATGGGTGATTTTTTTTTTAAGACTGTAATTTTAAGGAATATTACTTTGTGCAAGAACAATTATTTTCTATTTTCACTAAAAGTGTTATAATTACTAAAATGCATGGAATTCTGTATCAAATCAGTTTGCTTGGCATCTGTGTTCTTCCCCTAAGAAATGAGAAAATATTCTTTGAACAGAGCTAAATAATCTCAGTTTGCAAGCAAACACAGCCTAAAAATATTATCTGGTGATACCAGCCGTGAAGAAAGGGAGAAATAACAGAACCTTACCATTTGCCGTATCCTTTTTAAAGTGATCCAGGAATTCCTCCAGAAGTTGGGACTGGTTAGGAGGGGGCAGCAGACCCTTCTGGTCCCGGGAGAACAGGTCACTGTCTGACCAGGAAGAACACAGAGTCGCTTTTGTGTCTGGTGGCCTGGCAATCAGAGTGAGCCCGACACTCTTCTCAGAAAACAGAGCCTCCATCTGCTTGAGGTCAAGATCAGACACGGCTTCCCCATTTAAGGTCATGATTTCATTGCCCTTTCTCAACCCTGAGGAGGAGGAAGGGGACACAGAGGAAGAAGAGAGAGAGATGACTGAGAGGAATATTTTAAGATGAAAGACGATTGCAAATTTGACCCGCTTAGTGTTCTCAAGGGCTCTTCTGTTGCTACCTTCAAAGATAGCAACAAACCCTGTAGTAATCAGATTCCACTGATAACAAATTTCAACTCTCTCAAGACTAGCATTAGAAGAAATAGTTTAAGAGTCACTCAATTTAATTAGTCCTCTAAGTGATGTTCAACGTGCTGGGAAATAACCTTTGGTGTGTCTGCCTGCCTGGCTGGCCCTCACCATCTCTTTCTCCATCTACCTGGACACGTGCACAGGTACTCTGTATATATACTGTCTCTTTCAAAACCACACGCACAAACTCTCTCACTGTATACCCATATACGTGTGTGTGTGTGTGTGTGTGTGTGTGTGTGTGTGTGTGTGTGTGTACATATGCCTTGGCATTCAAAATCACTTTCTTTAAAATTCTAGGAGAAACTGTTTTCTGACAAAATCATGAGCAAATTTCACTAGCCAGACTGCACTGCACAGAATTAAGAGAGAAGAGAGATACCGCCTGCCACACGGACCTTCCCCATACGCCAGGCCGTCAGGGAGGACGTCACTTATAAAGATGCGGCTGAGATGCTGGTGCTCGTCCACCTGAGCAGTCACTGCAAACCCTAGGAAGAAAAATAAAAGGAGGAAACAAGACTAAGTTCCTGACACTAAGTATTTCCTTGACCATCTACATATTCCCGACATTATACATAAGCAGGGTATGTAGAAAGGCTAAACGACAGCTATTTTGAAAGCACAGATATCTAGGAAGGGCAGAAAAGGGGGAGAGTGTATCAGATCTAAAGGTTTAGGACTTTATGCTACATGAAAAAGTCAGCCCCAGTAGACAAAGGACTACAGGATTCCACTTCTCTGAGGTACTAGAGCAGTCAGATTTAAAGAGACAGAAAATAAAAGAGTGGTTGCCAGAGGCTGTGGAAGAGGAGAGAATGGGAAGTTACTGTTTTACAAGAGTCCCGGTTTTGCAAGATAAAAACATTTCTGGAACTAGGTGATGTTAATGGTTGCACAACAGTATGAATGTATTTAATGGCGCTGAGTTGTCATTTTAACCTGTCTTAACTGCTATGAAGGGAAATTATGATACGTGGTGTTGATTTTCAGTCACTAAGTCATGTCCAACTCTGCAACTCCACGGACTCCAGCATGCCAGGCTTCCCTGTCCTTCACCATCTGCCGGAGTTTGTTCAAACTCAGTGATGCCATCCAACCATCTCATCCTCTGTCACCCCTTCTCCTCCTGCCTTCAATCTTTCCCAGCAGCAGGGTCTTTTGCAATGAGTAGACTTTGCATCAAGTGGCCAAAGTATTGGAGCTTCAGCATCAGCACTTTCAATGAATATTCAGGACTGATTTCCTTTAGGATTGATTGGTTTGATCTCCTTGCTGTCCAAAGAACTCTCAAGAGTCTTCTCCAGCACCATGGATAGAAAGCATCAACTCTTCGGTGCTCAGCCTTCTTTAGGGTCCAACTCTCACATCTATACATGACTACGGGAAAAACCTTAGCTTTGACTAGATGGACTTTTGTCAGTGAAGTGATGTCTCTGCTTTTTAATATGCTCTCTAGGTTTGTCATACCTTTTCTTCCAAGGAGCACGTGTCTTTTAATTTCATGGCTGCAGTCCCCATCTGCAGTGATTTTGGAGCTCCCCAAAACAAAGTCTGTCACAGTTTCCACTGTTTCCTCATTTGCCATGAAGTGAATGAGTAGCCACCCATTCCCTTTCCCCAGGGGATCTTCCCAACCCAGGGATCAAACCTGGATCTCCCGCATTACAGGCAGATTCTTTATCATGTGAGCCACCAGGGAAGCCCTATATTATGTGTATTTTGCCACAATTTAATTTTCTTTTTTAAATTGAGATCAAAAAAGTCTTATTAAAATAAATTAAGTTCACTTCAATATAATATTTGTTAAGAAACAACTCTGTATGGAGCTAGGCACTTTGAGCAGGTGGAAAAATACTTGAGTGGATACTTCTTGCCCTAAATAGGATTGCATGGGACACCCAGGTGAGATGGCCCTTCTCTGAATGTGTCTCCCTCCATCCTCCAAAAGTGCCCTCATCTGTGATTCCACGGTGGGAATACACATTTTCATGTCTTGGTCCCATAATCCTGGGAGGTCTTTGACAGCAGGAAGAAAGGCATGTCCCTTATTTCTTCTGTGCCTCACACAGAGCCTGGGAGATTATGGTCACCAAAGGGTATTTTTCCAAGTATCTCCCATCAGTCATTCAAATGCAAAGAAGACTGACCAAAGGAGACCTTGGAGAATAGAGCGAGACCAACAGAAACATAGACAAAATGCTCAGAGGCCTTGAGAGGAAAACCAACATAACATCTGGGGCCAGACAGATGCCATAAAATTTAGAAACAAGGAACATCATTTTACCAAAAAAACCCCAACAAATCATAAAAAGGAAATTTTTAACATATTACGATCAGGTTGTGTCATTTTAAGGGAAATAATTATATCAATATATCTAACAAGAAATAGTCTTTCTATGGAGATATCTACTGATCATTAACTGGCAGGCTACAGTCCATGGGATCACAAGAGTCCGATACAAGACTAAACCACAAGCACCATCATCTAATTATCAAGTTTCTCTGGAACAAGACAAAGCAAGAGACAGGAAGGAACTTTAAGATACGAGCACAGTTTATAAAGAGCCAAGTTTAAACACAGATGAACAGAAATGCAAGAATTAAATATTATGAAGTGATATGGATAATACTGACCCTTAATTATTAAACTGAAGGTAAAGCAATGGGTAAGGTTTCTTCAAGGAAGTGAGACCTTTAGTCAGCCTTTGAAGGACAAGTTGGATTTATACACTCAGAAAGAAGGGAATAAGGGAGGGGAAAAATGGGGGCCAGTTCAGGCAGGTGAAGTGCTAAGAGCAAAGAGGCGGAGATGAAAGAACTGTTACATGAATCATACGTTAATCAGCTAAGAACTGTGCCCAGCACACAATAAACTCATTGCGTGGTTGTTATCACCATCACTTCAAGTTTCCCTTCGGTTTTTACATTCGTTCCTCTTAAGTGTTTTGGCATTTCCCCCCAATAATAATACATATATTTTTAGTCTGCTAATATAAATTAATAGGCATGAGGGAAGAGAAAGGAAGCTCAGAATCTCTTGTCATAGTTTCTGAAAATGGGAAGAAAAGAATATTAGGTCCAAAGATACTGGGGCAAACCAGGCAAGGATGGACCAGACGGTTCTCTGCTGAGTACGTTCCTCCTCCTTACCGAAGTCAGACACACCCCCGGTCTTTGTCAGCTGCACATCATACACGCTTAGTGGAAAGACTTCTATCTCATCATAAACCTACAAAAGGGAAGACCCGCAAAATCAGAGGATCTGAAGTCACAGTATCTTGCAAATTTATTTTGATTGTTTCCAAGCTAAATGACAATTTAAACAGAATTTTTTCCCCCGAATGACACTATTTTTTTAAATTAAGGGGCCATGGATGGGTTTCCTTGGCCCATGGATCGGTCCCTTACCAAAGCCGAAGAACACTCACCTGGTCCTGCATATATTCGTAGGGTGCAGGAATACAGTACTCAACGTTCTCGTCCACTAACTTCCGAAGTTGTAGGCCATAATGGCTGGGTTCCAACTGCCTCATCTAGGGAGAAAAAGACAGCTATTCAGATGTTAAATGTTCTTTCTAAATGCACCATTGTTCACTAAAAATAAAAGTGGAAATTTCTTTTAAAAATATCTTCTATAATATGCTGAGTTTAAGTATATACAAGAGCTCAAGTTTCAGTGTGCAAAAAAGAAAAAAGGGAAATTATTTTTAAGAAGATTTTCTCTAAATGATACCACTTATCACTAAAAGCAAGAGATGTATTTTGAAGCAGTGATGGTGGTCAGAACTGCTCTCTTTTAATAGACAGGTACCTAAATTTAAATTGTTTCCTGTTACTAATTTGTGAAATGTCAACCATCTCATACTCTGCAGACTTCAGAATTACGATTTCCTGTTCCAACCATTTTTCACAAGGAAAAGGTATATATAAATATATATACACACACATAAATATATATATACACCCACACATTCTGTCTCAGACACATTTTCAACAATGAGAAATTATCTCAAGCCTATGTTCTAACTGGATCTAACTCACCCACTACATCTGACCTCCTCTATCAGAATATTTACCAACTTGATATTATTGTTACTGAATAATATTATTGACTGCCTGAATAATCACCTGACATAATGGAGCAAAAGAAAATTAAATTCATTAACAGTATAAGCTGCATATACAAATATCTGGAATCCTAGGGCGTAAGTCAAAGTGAAAAAGGAGGACTAAAATGAAAGATTATCTAATAAGCATTTGTGGTAAAGAGCTACCAAACTCGACAGTTTTTTAACCATTTCATATGTTTGCATTTTCTCTGAAAACTTAAAAATATTTCAGCTCTACTGCGCCATCTGGTGGTCTGAAAGCATATTATCTGATGCTGCTGAGTCGGTTTCATGGATCTCAGAGGGCTCTCTTGAAAATATATCATAAACTTTCTTCTCAGAAATAAAACCCAGTTTGAATAATGAATGAAACACCATCTCATAACAATCTCCATGAAGCAACTGTGAGTGGTATTGAGTGACTCATTTAATCCGGAGAAACTTGATAAAACTAGCATCAAATCAAACCACCGCAAAGTTCATGCCACTTTCTCACAGAATACCATCTATAAGTACCTTAAATAACAAAAGAGACTTCATAATTATCCCAGATACAAAGGTGTATATACAGAATTTCAGTAAAATAGCTGAAGTTCTTCATGAAGGCATTGGGCCATGACTCAACTTATTCCTCTAAAACATGGAGAAAGAGAATGCTATAATGAATATGTTAATTAACAAATTTGTTCCTTCCTGTAGAAAGTGAGGTCTTCAACACCACCCAAATTAAGCAGGCAAAGGAGGGCAACATTAATGATTATCCCATTCAGAAGTGTATTTCTACAGCAAAATCCACTACCTTGCAGGCCAGAGTCAGAACATCTTCTACCCTGGTTTCCGGCTTGACCATCACAGTCACGACTTGACGATCCGGAAAGTGAACGTCAACCTGGCTCTCCCACGTGCCGTCTCGGGGAACGCCATCCACTGCTGACCCGTATAAGTGTAGCAGGTCATCCACCTGTTTTGAGGTCCCAAAAGAAAGGGTGGGCTTGACGAGCAAATGAGGGAGGCCGTGGGAAAATGCCCCTGAGTTTAGAGTTAGCACTTTTGCGCTCCTCACATCTAGGGCTTCTCATGACCCTCTGGGGCAGACAAGCCTGGAGTTTCCTCATTTGTTTAACCCACACGCAACTGACGCCTTGGGAGGCTGACTGGAGTCCATCAACTCCTCCTCCTGTGTTCTAGCCACTTTGCCTCTTAGCCCAAGTTAGCACAATGCAGTCAAAGAAGGGCTGCTCAGTACCCACTCTTACTGCTCTAGAATTGTCCAGATGATCAGGAACTCCATGAAGTCTATGTCTAAGCCACGATCCCAGTGAATTTCAGATACACTCGGCCATGGCCTCTGACGCCTGCCTGCATACTAACCATGAACTGCACTTAATCCAAGCATGTTTCTCTTCTTTCTACTTGTTTTTAAAAATTACCCCCTAATCCTGGACTAAGTGTTTTTCCATCTTCAGCTAGACACTCATTCAGAAATCATCCCCAAACATACCATGTTTCAGAAGGTTTTCCCAAGGAAGCTTTGTTTCCTAAACTTCACCCTCACAGTAACTCCATGACCTCATGCTAACATGTTCTTCTATGATTCATAAATAAAAATAGTTAACATTAAATATTAAGCAACTCAGAAATGTTCCCTTCTGGTTAGGCTCTCATATTAGTCTGGTAGTAAAGACAAGACTTGAGGATTTGAAATCAAAAGACTGAGGTTCAAGTCACACCACTTAAGAAGCAGTAGAGCAGGGCATTTCCTGTGTTCAACCTCACCTCCTATTTTGTAAACAGGGATGTTATTAATACAACACAATTGCTTAAGTTCACCAATCAATAATACAAATTTTGTGAAAAGAAATCATATATGTGAAAACACCTCACACACCAGAAAATGTTACACACAGATTCATCATCAATACATCACGTATACCCCACCTATCATACATGAGAGTTGTCAATGACAGGTTTTTTACTTTGAATTTCACGCATTTAAAACACACGCACATACACACACAAGATTCCCCTATGTACTAAGTCGCTTCAGTCGTGTCCGACTCTTCACAACCCCATGGACTACAGCCCACCAGGCTCCTCTCTCCATGGGATTCTCCAGGTAAGAATACTGAAGTGGGTTGCCATGCCCTTCTCCAAGATTCCCCTACACCATAGGATTAAAATACTAGAATATGTACAGTAATTAAAAAAAAACAAAAACAGATTTAGGCAAAGGGAAGAATCAATTTTCCTGGGCTGTCTTTTTAAATGTGGTACTCATCTTTGAAGTGACATTTCTGGCTCTGTCACTTCCTGTATATTTTCCTGAAAAGATGGTCACAGCCCAGAATGCACATGAACACACTTGCCAAAGAAAAAGACAGCGAGCAAGAGAGAGAGAGAAGCAGATGCCCAGAGCCAAGGACTCAGGCAAGCAGCACGGACCCCTGTGTCCCCTGCAGGGTCACATCTCACGTGGGTCCCATTTTCTTCTGAGGTTAAGCCTCAGGCACTTCCGTCCACCTAAGCAGGAATTTCAACCAGGGGCATCAGCAACGAGCAGGTACGGGCTCAAAGGCACAGGCCCCGCCTCTCCAACAACGCATGCTCAGAATCAAACCAAAACCCCGGCAGAGGTCACTGTGGAGTAAGAAACCACAAGGAGCCAGGACCAGGGGACGTGAGCCCATGCTGACTGCTGCTGCACAGCAATTCAGGGCTGTACTTTCAGAGCAGAGCCGGGAAAACCTGATGGAGGATGACAAGCGAGGGAGGGACACGGGAACGCAAATCCACAACTACCCTCCCCTCATCCAGAGAGACCTCACAACTCCTCGCCAGTTCACTCACCACTCACAGCCCTCTGAGGCAGGCGCTGTCCCAACTCTCTAACAGTGAAAAGAGGGGGGCTCAGAAAATTCTAGAAACTTGCCCCAGCTCCCACATAGAGCTACGACTGACATACTGTGGGAATTTGAACCCTGGACCCCAGTGTGAGCCTGGGCTCCCACCACTGCTCTATAGGAACATCAGCCTGGCAGTTAGTCACCTCTCACAAAAGGGACAAGGGCCAGCTGTCTGATTCCTTTTGGTTACTCCACGAGGCACACCATGTTCCGGCTCCCCTAACTCCCCACATGAGCACTCTCCTGCCTCCAGACCCGGGTGACCTCCACTTCTTTCGCCTGCTTTACCCTCCCCAGAGCTCCTGTCCTGAATTCACATATATTCTTCAACCTTATTTCAAGTGCTACCCTCTTTCTTAGGAAGTCTCCCATGCCCTCCCCCAATACCAATTCCACTCAGTTAGATGTGTCTACACTCTGATGTCCCTGCAGTGAAGTCCAGCCAGCTTGATAGGCATTTCCAGGCTGTTTCTTAGGTCCCCCAGGTGCTGAGATGAATGAATAACAGCAGAGATGCTGTCTTTCTCATTCTCAGTCTCCTTCAGCCCTTCACACAGTGTGTCCTTCAGGCCTTCACACAGTGTGTCCTTCAGCCCTTCACACAGTGTATCCTTCAGGCCTCCTCACAGTGTATCCTTCAGGCCTCCTCACAGTGTATCCTTCAGCCCTTCACACAGTGTTTCCTTCAGCCTTTCACACAGTCTGTATCCTTCAGCCCTTCACACAGTGTATCCTTCAACCCTTCACACAGTGTATCCTTCAGCCCTTCACACAGTGTGTCCTTCAGCCCTTCACACAGTCTGTATCCTTCAGCCCTTCACACAGTGTATCCTTCAGCCCTTCACACAGTGTATCCTTCAGCCCTTCACACAGTGTCTCCTTCAGGCCTTCACACAGTGTGTCCTTCAGCCCTTCACACAGTGTATCCTTCAGGCCTCCTCACAGTGTATCCTTCAGGCCTCCTCACAGTGTATCCTTCAGCCCTTCACACAGTGTTTCCTTCAGCCTTTCACACAGTCTGTATCCTTCAGCCCTTCACACAGTGTATCCTTCAACCCTTCACACAGTGTATCCTTCAGCCCTTCACACAGTGTGTCCTTCAGCCCTTCACACAGTCTGTATCCTTCAGGCCTCCTCACAGTGTATCCTTCAGCCCTTCACACAGTGTATCCTTCAGCCCTTCACACAGTGTATCCTTCAGGCCTCCTCACAGTGTATCCTTCAGGCCTCCTCACAGTCTGTATCCTTCAGCCCTTCACACAGTGTATCCTCAGCCCTTCACACAGTGTATCCTTCAGCCCTTCACACAGTGTATCCTTCAGGCCTCCTCACAGTGTATCCTTCAGCCCTTCACACAGTGTATCCTTCAGCCCTTCACACAGTGTATCCTTCAGGCCTCCTCACAGTGTATCCTTCAGCCCTTCACACAGTCTGTATCCTTCAGGCCTCCTCACAGTGTATCCTTCAGCCCTTCACACAGTGTATCCTTCAGCCCTCCACACAGTCTGTATCCTTCAGGCCTCCTCACAGTGTATCCTTCAGCCCTTCACACAGTGTATCCTTCAGCCCTCCACACAGTCTGTATCCTTCAGGCCTCCTCACAGTGTATCCTTCAGCCCTTCACACAGTCTGTATCCTTCAGCCCTTCACACAGTCTGTATCCCTCAGCCCTCCTCACAGTGTATCCCTCAGCCCTTCACACAGTCTGTATCCTTCAGCCCTTCACACAGTGTATCCTTCAGCCCTTCAAACAGTGTATTCTTCAGGCCTCCTCACAGTGTATCCTTCAGCCCTTCACACAGTCTGTATCCTTCAGCCCTTCACACAGTGTATCCTTCAGGCCTCCTCACAGTGTATCCTTCAGCCCTTCACACAGTCTGTATCCTTCAGCCCTTCACACAGTGTATCCTTCAGGCCTCCTCACAGTGTGTCCTTCAGCCCTTCACACAGTGTATACCCTTCAGCCCTTCACACAGTCTGTATCCTTCAGCCCTTCACACAGTGTGTCCTTCAGCCCTTCACACAGTGTATATCCTTCAGCCCTTCACATGGTGTATCCTTTAGCCTTTCACACAGTGTATCCTGCACCAAGAACATACCTAATCCATGGGTGTTGAACTGGATGCAATGAGAAATTCAGTCACGTATGGGCTTGTAGGGTAAGAGCTGCCCATTTTCATTGTCTTATGTAGAATCTGTTTCCACAGTGTTAAGTTCTTAAGCCTCTCTAGAGTTTCAAGAAGAAAAACTAAAAGAGGATTACTATGGAGAAATTCTAGGCTAGAGAAAACTATGCAGGCAAATGAGAAGATACGACGAAGGACCAAAGAAACATTCACATTCTATTCAATTAAACAAGGTTTTGTGCCTACATGTGCTCTGAGGAAACATTCCCTGAGTCTACACTGCTGACCTAAAGTCAACTGAATGATCGAGGTCTATCAACACCAAGGCTAGGGGAGGTTCAGATTCTCTCAAGAGATCCTAGAGTGAAAATTTACGTGTAGTTTTTTTCCTATGTGTAACATACACACAGCCTAGAAGTTTAAGAAATTAAAGAAAGGTGAAATATGGCTATTCAAAAAGAATGCCAAGGATGCAGAAGTGATTCATTAGAAGTAGAGAAAGAAAAGACTACTTGGTGCTTATACATCTCCTAGGCTGTTGGAAGACTTGCCTACATGGGGAAAAAAAAAACTGGATTGATCCTTTTAAGGGTCACTGTTATCTACACTGAAATCACACGCTTCATTTTCAGTGAGTCAGATAAGATATTCTCTTACCTTCTTTTTCATAAAAGGAATAGAGAATCATGAAAACAAGCCCAGCAACTTGACGTGTCTGGAAAACCCTTTTCTCTGCTTATCCTTAAAGATGCTACGTTAATCTTTTAAACCCCCACCCAGAAGTCCTTGGCTGGCTACTCCTGTCAAGACTATCATATACCCCTTCACCCGCTCCATCCCTCCCTCCCCACAAAATTAGCTTCCAGTCAACCAGTTCAAGGTTTCCAGTTCTCAGAGGAGACAGACAAACAAGCAAAAATACAATAAACAGATAATCTGGGTCAAATCCCAGCCTTGTCAGGGCTGGTTAGCTCATGTCTCTGGGCTTCAATTTCCTCACATTTACAAGGGGCTGAAGCACACCAGCCCCACAGAGAAATCAGGAGACTGGCATGAGAAAGGGCATTTGAAGGGACTACATAAACTGTAAAGGGCCATCAACAATGTAGAAGATCACTTTTGAAGTTCGGTGTGGATTATGGAATTACACCATACTAGGCTTGGCCAGCAAATCAAGTCAAGTCAAATCACCGTGGATGGTGACTGCAGCCCTGAAATCAGAAGACTGCTTCTAGACATGAAAGCTATGACAAACCTCGACAGTGTGCTGAAAAGCAGAGACATGATTCTGCTGACAAAGGTCAAGGCTATGGACTTCCCAGTGGTCATGTATGGTTGTGAGAGTTGGATGGTAAAGAAGACAGAGTACCAAAGAATTGATGCCTTTGAACTGTGGTGCTGGAGAAGACTCCTGAAAGTCCCTTGGACAGCAAGGAGATCAAACCAGTCAATCTTAAGGGAAATCAACTCTGAACACTCATTGGAAGGACTGATGCTGAAGCTCCAATACTTTGGCCACCTGATGAGAAGAGCTGACTCACTGGAGAAGTCCCTGATGCTGGGAAATATTGAAGGCAGGAGGAGAAGAGGGCGATAGAGGATGAAATGGCTGGATGGCGTCACTGATGCAACGGACATGAACTTGGGCAAACTTTGGGAGATGGTGAGGGACAGAGAGGCCTGGCAGGCTAAGCTGCAGTCCATGGGGTCGCAAAGAGTCAGACACGACTAAATAAAGGCTTGACCACTGTAATTCAACAGTGGCCACTATAAAAAACCGAATGAGAATCACCCCTTGCTCCAAAACCCAAGGGAACCATGGTGACTACTGGTGCCCAGACCACCATGTGGCCCGGTGCTGAGTGGCCATCCACCAAAGGGTAACATCACTGAACTGCAGCCATGGCCACTTCCGTTAAGGTGTGCAAATCACTTCCGCCCTCCAGGTAGGGCAGCTTCTACAGAAGCATTTCTTATTACCATCACATTAATGGCCTTGGAAGCACATGTCAAATTACTTCTGCTCAGTGTGCCTCAAGGAGAGAAAATTGAAACTCCGAGGGCTCTCACAGCAGATGCTTTTGGATCAAATGGCTCGTAATTACTACTTGGATCTCTGAAGGGAAGTGAGTGGCAAAATCACAATCTGGCCGTCACAAAACGGGCCCACACCACAGTTGCTGATAAAAGGAAGGTCTATTAGCAAGTGAGATGAGGGAAGAGCACAAAAGACGTTCGTGCTCTTGGCTGTCTTAACAGCAGCAACATGTCACAGAGGAGGAGGTGTTCATTCCCTTCTTGGGTGGATGCCCAAACATCAGTTGATATGAAAGGGAAACAAAGACCTATCTATGTACCATCCATCTGTGCACGTACGACAGTTGTGTATGGCTCCAGACTAAATGTTCTATTTAAACAGACCAGAGTGATGGTCAAGAGTAAGCGGTTTCATTCATAGTTTCCATTAAAAAAAAAAAAAAATTAGCATTTTTCCCCCCAGTTTGGAGCTCAGGACTAGTGTGACAATGCTTCATTCACTCACTGCCACAGAAAGTTGGGACACCCCAGGCCAATTTTCCAGGAGTGAGAGCCAAGGCCCAGGGCGCCAGGGTATCTGCAATGATGCTTCTGGGGTAGCTCCCTTCCAGAGCCTCAGCGGGGGATTTGTTGTCACTATCTCCATAACAAACACATCCCTTCAAACTCTGACTGAGACGTATTATTACTCACCAAGAAGTACCCTATGAAAAGCTTTCACTTTTTTTGGCGGGCCAAAGTGTCCTTTAAAAAAACCGCTCAAATAAGACTGGCTGGATTCCAACATTAACAGATTTCAAATTAGGGTGACTCACAGTTGGACTGTTACACGATGCACCGATTAGAATGGAATATTTTTAAATACCCGTGACCCTCCTCCCTCCCAGCACTCAGGAATGACTGCCTTTCTGTGTTACACTGGTGGACATAACACACTATTCACAAATAGATGGTTTGTGCAAGTTATAAATATTCTCCAAGAATGGTTAGCAGGAAAAAAAAAACTAGTGGAATGAAATATTAATTATTCAACCAGCTACAGGCAGAATCTTAAGTCCCAGAGATATTAAAAAAAAATTCAAATACCCTTCATTCTGTCTGCTACTCAATTTAAACCTAGTTATCTGAGTACTACAGGACAGAAATAATTGACACGCCATTAAAATAGCCCTCTATGTCAAAGGAATTTCTTCACTGTTGCTATCCAGAAGCAATGTTTAGTTAAAACAAATAGGGATAAATGTTTAAATATACATGCTTTAAAAAAAAATAATAGCAAATGCAATAATACTTTCCTCTCACTGGTTATAGCACCAATGGGGCTTGTTAATTAAATCACAAGAAGATGATTTGGTCACTTGAACCCAATTTAAATAAGACTAAGCTTAATTCTAATCATTAATGACTACCAAAATTTATTTTCAGTGTTCAACGTAAGTTCTGTTAATAGAAAGTGTTTTGATGATACAATTTCTAAACTCTCAAAGTAGGAAATTTAAATTATCACAATGCTGGAAGAGATATAACCTTAAAACCATGTGGCTTTTATTGCAGATCAAACAGTTCTTCTCAACCATTAAAGGGCTACATCTAATACAGACAAGTAATAAGCAAATTTACTAAGCAATACTATATCCTTAGCAGTGGGTCATGGGTTAAGAATATACACATAGTCAAAAGTGAAAGTGAAAGCAGCTCAGTTGTGTCTCACTCTTTGCAATTCTCCAGGCCGGAATACTGGAGTGGGTAGCCTTTCCCTTCTCCAGTGGATCTTCCCGACTCAGGGATCGAACCCAGGTCTCCCGCATTGCAGGTAGATTCTTTACCAGCTGAGCCACCAGGGAAGCCCAAGAATACTGGAGTGGGTAGCCTTTTCCTTCTCCAGCGGACCTTCTCAACCCAGGGATTGAACCTAGGTCTCCTGCGTTACAGGGGGATTCTTTACCAGCTGAGCTACCAGGGAAGCCCAACACATAATCAAAGGTCCTAGTCATAAACTTGCCTGGGAGATATGACATGTGTACTTGGTGGGATGACTAACAGTAAAAGAGAATAAGAAGCAAGCAAATAATAATGATATAATTTGATGCTGTTGCTGTTCAGTCGCTAAGTCGGGTCCAACTTCTCGCAAACAATTTTTTTAATCAAGTAAAATGTCTCGTCGACTGTGTAATTTGATCTGGATTTTGAAAAAAGCTCTGAGTGTATATAGAAATAACAGGGCAGAGAATGGAAATCATTTATTATGAAAAGTCTACCATTTTGATGGTATGATCTATAAAGAGGAAGGTTTGGATGTGGCTTCCTCAGAGTTCCACTTAGTCAAATCAGGTGGCGCTAGTGGAAAAGAACCCATCTGCCAACGCAGAAGACATGAGAGATTGCAGGTTTGATCCCTGGGTCAGGAAGATCCCCCGGAAGAGGGCATGGCAACCCACTCCAGTATTCTTGCCTGGAGAATCCCATGGACAGAGGATCCTGGCGGGCTACAGTCCATAGGGTCACAAAAAGTCAGACATGACTGAAGCCACTTAGCACACATGCAGCAAAAGAAGACCAGCCAGGAGCAGTGCCCATGACCTGGCCTCCTGGAATAGCCACCCTAGCTCACTTGACCTGCCCTCTGGCAGCCCCTGTGCTGTGAGTATGGGAGGTGAGGGCAGGGTTTTGAGCAGAGGTTCTCTACCCCATCTCAGGACACCGTGGGCAGGGCTTAACTATGAGGGGTGGTTCAACAATAACCATGGAACTGAGCCCCTGCTCACTACCCACAGTTGGGTCCACTTCCCATGGAGGCGGAAGAGGTGGCTGTCTATGGAGTATATTTTAAGATCACCAGAAATTTCCTCATTTACCTCCCTCCAGACCCATCACAGGGTCTTAAACACTCCGCCATTCCTCAGGTCTTTCAAACTATCGCCAATTCACTGAATTACCCCAATTAATTTGTTATGTAATATTGCCTACTTCTGTAAAAACACATTAAATTGTGTCTAAGCCCTTAAAATCAGGTTGGAGCCTCAACAAATAGTTTAGAGGGTTATTGGACATAAAACCCCAAGATACAATGATTTAGTGAGGAAGGAGATAAGAGAAATAGTAACACAAAAGACAGCTTTAATCGGAAGGTGTGGATTTGAAAAAGACACAAAGAAGAGGCGTGAGCTCACCCAGACCACCTTCACCCACCTCAGAATTCCATCCAGCAATGGTTCTGGGCTTTGCTTAGTCAGAAACTGTCCTGGGGACTAGACGGAGCCCCTGTGCTCAGCTCTACTGAAGGCACCAAAGGCTGCTGATTCACAGTGTGAAGCACTGTGTGTGTGAAGACCCCTGACACTCTGAGAGGAAAACGCAGAGATCCACTAAACTCTGATGACAGTAAGTACTACCCGAGGAATACTGATGACAGTAAGTACTACCCGAGGAACAGGGATAAATAAAAGTTGCTATTTTGACTTCAGTCTAGCTATATACCACTTCAATCTAGCTATATTCATGGGAAGGACTGATGCTGAAGCTGAAACACCAATACTTTGGCCATTTGATGCAAAGAAATGACTCATTTGAAAAGACCCTGATGCTGGGAAAGATTGAAGGTGGGAGGAGAAGCGGATGACAAAGGATGAGATGGTTGGATGGCATCACCAACTCAATCAATGGACGTGAGTTTGAGTAAGCTCCGGGAGATGGTGACGGACAGGGAAGCCTGGCATGTTGCAGTCCAGGAGGCTGAAAGAATTGACACGACTGAGCAACTGACCTGACTGATACCACTTTGAAGATGGAGTTATCATTAGTTTAAGACACCTTCAAAAATAACTGGCATTCTGAAAACACCTTTTACCTACTCGGCACCATTTGAGCTCCAAATTTATTTTCAACAGGTTCAGGTAAAGATTATTTTCAACAGGTTCAGGTAAAGATTAAGCATGCCCCATTTAACTTAGCATTTCTGTCATCCAAGGAAAATGAGACGGCTGCTGTCTGCAACCTCGCTTACCTCACTGGAGTTATTGGAGCTTTGAGGTAGCTGAGTTCCGGAAAATCCATGGCTGCCACTGGAATCGAATATCTGATAGACAGCAGGAGAAAAAAAGACTAATGAAGTGGCTCTGCAATATTCGTTTGGCAGTTACTTTCTCTAAAAATTTAAGTTCTATAACATTTGACAAGATCTTCCTATCACAATGTGTATTATTTACGACTCTACTACATCTAAAGTGTTAACTTAGATTAAACTTGCTTTTTTTTCCTTCCCATATGGTTATATATATTACTTTTCTATGATACATATTGTTCAGGTCATCCTA
Organism: Bos indicus x Bos taurus; assembly: GCF_003369695.1. Taxonomy (NCBI): domain Eukaryota; kingdom Metazoa; phylum Chordata; class Mammalia; order Artiodactyla; family Bovidae; genus Bos; species Bos indicus x Bos taurus. The sequence goes on along the minus strand of NC_040084.1, from coordinate 92,117,747 downwards.
GATCTTCTTGATGTTGGAGAAGGCAATGGCACCCCACTCCAGTACTCTTGCCTGGAAAATCCCATGGATGGAGGAGCCTAGTAGGCTGCAGTCCATGGGGTCGCTAAGAGTCGGACATGACTGAGCAACTTCACTTTCACTTTCATGCATTGGAGAAGGAAATGGCAACCCACTACAGTGTTCTCGCCTGGAGAATCCCAGGGATGGGGGAGCCTGGTGGGCTGCTGTCTATGGGGTCGCACAGAGTCGGACACTACCGAAGTGACTTAGCAGCAGCAATAACTTCTCCCCTGGAGAAGGAAATGGCAACCCACTCCAGTATCCTTGCCTGGAGAATCCCATGGATGGAGGAGCCTGGTAGGCTATAGTCCAAGGGGTCACAAAAAGTCGGATACGACTGAGCAACTTTTTACTTTACTTTACTTACACATTTCTGAAGATGCAGAAATCAGAGTTGGCAAAGCCACCAAAATCAAGTTTATAACTATTTTTTAAATGTGCATAGAAAAAATATTAGGAAGAAATAGAGCTAAATATTAAACATGGTTGTGTCTGGGTAGAGGAACTAGGAATAATTTCTTTTTCCAATTTTTATCTTCTAGATTTTATAGTGGAATACTAAACATTAAAGAATAGGCCATTTAAACATTTATACCAAGTACATCAGCTCTCAGCCCAGGCAGTACTAGTGGTAAAGAACCTGCCTGCCAAGGCAGGAGACACACAAGGCTCAGTTCGATCCCTGGGTCAGAAAGATTCCCTGGAGAAGGGCATGGCAACCCACTCCAGTATTCTTCCCTGGAGAATCCCATAGACAGAGGAGCCTAGCAGGCTACAGTCCATAGGGTTGCAAAGAGTAGGACACAACTGAAGCAAATTAGCACACACAATATCAACTGCATTCAGTTATGTAAATTCGTTGTTCAGTCGCTCAGTTCATGCCCAACTCTTTGCAATAAACTGCAGCACGCCAGGCTTCCTTGTCCATCACTATCTGCCAGCATTTGCTCAAACTCATGTCCATTGAGTCAGTGATGTCATCCAACCATCTCATCCTTTGTCACCCTCTTTCTCCTACTGCCCTCAATCTTTCCCAGCATCAGGGTCTTTTCCAATGAATCAGCTCTTTGCATCAAGCGGCCAAGTATTGAAACTTCAGCTACAGCATCAGTACTCCCAGTGAATGCTCAGGGTTGGTTTCCTTTAGGATTGACTGGTTTGATCTCCTTGCAGTCCAAAGGGACTCTCAAGAGTCTTCTCCAAAACCACAGTTCAAAAGCATCAATTCTTCTGAAAGAAGCGCTCAGCCTTCTTTATTGTCCAACTCTCACATCCATATATGACTACTAGAAAAACCATAGCTTTGACTATACTGACCTTTGTCAGCTTTATAATATGTTGTGTACCTTTGTCAGAGCTTTTCTTCCAAGGAGCAAGTGTCTTTTAATTTCATGGCTGCAGTCACCATCTGCAGTGATTTTGGAGCCCAAGAAAATAAAGTCTGTCATTGTTTCCACTGTTTCCTCATCTATTTGCCATGCAGTGATGGGGCCAGTTGCCGTGATTTAAGTATTTGAATGTTGAGTTTTAAGCCAGTTTTTTCACTCTTCTCTTTCACCTTCATCAAGAGGCTCTTTAGTTCCTCTTCACTTTCTGCCATAAGGATGGTATCACGGGCATGTCTCAGGTTATTGATATTTCTCCCGGCAATCTTGTTTCCAGCTTGTGCTTCCTCCAGTTTTGCATTTCGCATGATGTACTCTGCATTTAAGTTAAATAAGCAGGGTGACAATATACAGTCTTGACGTACCCCTTTCCCAATTTGGAACCAGTTCATTGTTCCATGTCCATTCTAACTGTTGCTTCTTGTCATGCATACAGGTTTCTCAAGAGGCAGGTAAGGTGCTCTGGTATTCCCATCTCTTTAAAGAGTTTTCCAGAGTCTGTTGTGATCCACATAGTCAAAGGCTCTTCGGGCAGTCAATGAAGCAGATGTTCTCCTGAAATTCCCCTTGCTTTTCCTATGATCCCACAGATGTTGGCAATTTGATCTCCGGTTCCTCTGCCTTTTCTAAATCCAGTTTTTATGTACGGAAGTTCTCGGTTCATGTACCGTTGAAGCCTGGCTTGGAGAATTTTAAGCATGACCTTTCTAGCATGTGAAATAATGCAATTGTGTGGTAGTTTGAATATTCTTTGGCATTGTCCTTCTTTGGAATTGGAATGAAAACTGTTCTTTTCCAGTCTTGTGGCCATTGCTGAATTTCCAAATTTGCTGGCATATTGAGCGCAAGTCTTTAACAGCATCATCTTTTAGGATTTGAAATAACTCAGCTGTAATTCCATCGCCTCCACTAGCTTTGTTTGTAGTAATGCTTCCTAAGGCCCACTGACTTTACATTGTACATTTCCTAATACTGCACAGGAGGCAGTGATCAAAACCATCCCCAAGAAGAAGAAATGCAAAATGGTAAAATGATTGTCTGAGGAGGCCTTACAAATAGCTTTGAAAAGAAGAGAAGTGAAAAGCAAAGGAGAAAAGAAAATATATACCCTTCTGAATGCAGAGTTCCAAAGAACAGCAAGGAGAAATAAGAAAGATTTGAGAGACTAGCACTGAAACATGTATATTACCATATATAAAATAGATGACCAGTGCAAGCTCAGTGCATGAAGCAGGGCACTCAAAGCCTGTGCTCTGGGACAACTCAGAGGGATGAGGTGGGGAGGGAGGTGCGAAGAGATTCAAGGCAGGGGACACATTTGCACCTATGGCTGATTCATGTCAACGTATGGCAAAAACCATCACAATATTGTAATTATCCTCCAATTACAAAAAAAATTTTTTTAAAGCCTTAAGTGAACAATGCAAAGAAATAGAGGAAAACAATAGAATGGGAAAAAGTAGATATTTCTTCAAGGAAATTATAAATGCCAAGGGAACATTTCATGCAAAGACGGGCACAATAAAGGTCAGAAAGGGTATGGACCTAACAGAAACAGATATTAAGCAGAGGTGGCAAGAATTACACAGAAAAACTGTACAAAAAAGTCTTACTGACCCAAACAACCACGATGGTGTGATCGCTCCCCTACAGCCAGACATCCTGGAGTTATATAAATACCAACACTACAACTAGCTTCATATCTTTTTAAAACAAAAATGTTCAAGCAAATGCTTTTGCTTCATAAAATTTTACATTAAGGACATTTACCATATATGATGGGGTAAAGACTATATTAGGCTTATATCAAATTAGCTAAACATCAACATTTTATAAGCAAATTACCAAGATACTTATTGTCATTTAATTATATAGAATTTGCTGTCTTGATTAAAATGAGAATTTGTCTAAAGACATTATTTAAACTTCATAGAACTTGAATTCAAAAAGATGAGCCCAGCATTAGCTAACGGTGTATCAGTTCAGTTGCTCAGTCATGTCTGACTCCTTGCGACCCCATGAACTGCAGCATGCCAGGCCTCCCTGTCCATCACCAACTCCCGGAGTTCGCCCAAACTCATGTCCATTAAGTCGGTGATGCCATCCAGCCATCTCATCCTCTGTCGTCCCCTTTTCCTCCTGCTCCCAATCCCTCCCAGCATCAGTGTCTTTTCCAATGAATCAACTCATCACATGAGGTGGCCGAAGTATTGGAGTTTCAGCTTCAGCATCAGTCCTTCCAAAGAACAACCAGAACTGATCTCCTTTAGAATGGACTGGTTGGATCTCCTTGCAGTCCAAGGGACTCTCAAGAGTCTTCTCCAACACCACAGTTCAAAAGCATCAATTCTTCCATGCTCAGCTTTCTTCACAGTCCAACTCTCACATCCATACATGACCACTGGAAAAACCATAGCCTTGACTAGATGGACCTTTGCTGGCAAAGTAATGTCTCTGCTTTTGAATATGCTATCTAGGTTGGTCATAACTTTCCTTCCAAGGAGTGAGCGTCTTTTAACTTCATGGATGCAATCACTATCTGCAGTGATTTTAACCATAATCTATAATGAAGAAATGTTTTCATTTATAACCAACAAATGATTAATTTCACAATTGAAGTACAAATAGAATCACAATTTTTAAACATGATATCCTTTCTGATTGTGAGCATACAAAAATAGTGGCCAAGTAAAGGACTGCATGTATTTTTGCTTTCAATCAACCAATCCACTCCCTACCACTTCCACCTTTATTGCTTTAGGGTTATAGATAAGTCATAGAAGTTGATTCTCTCCCTGGTATTCACCTGTTTCATGAAACTGTTTCACAAGTTAAATGTGTATATCTATATAAAATTAGAGAATAAAGTTCATAAAACATGACTCTCTCTGCCAGCATATTCAGAATAACAGCTGTCAGAAATAAAAACAAGAACTTCCTTGGACTTCATCACATTTTCCCCATTCACTTAAACGAACAGCTCATTTTGTGATAATTTATCTTTCCAAGAGTCTTACAAAAAATAATAATCCTAAAACATACCGCTCAGCAACGTAAAAACCGTTATCACATACTGTATTAGCAGCATTAGGAAATATTTCAGACATGAGTAATCAAAACATTCCCAAAACAATTCACTATCCATGGGCCACCTTTCAACAATATGTGCTCAGGCTATTTTTATTTGGCATGTTTAAATAGCCGCTCATCCTCTTTCTAGGATAATAGGCAGCAACAGTGATCCAGTGCTGGAGGATCTAGGTAGACCAAGCCCCAGCCTTGACTCTCAGCTGCCTCAGGAACAAGGAAAGGAAGTGACCTCACCTCTCCCTGTCTCTGCCTTCTCATCTGTGATAAGTGATGACACAACGCCTACTTCGTGTCATATAGATGAAGTCAGCAAAGCGTCCGGCACTATCAACAGAGTTCAGTTGCTGTTATTCTATTATTAATTTTCCATGTTGATTATAACAGAAAATCTATGACAATTACTTAAGGGCAATGACAAGTGCAGATGCTTTTCTGATGAGCCTTACCTTTGCGTTCCCACGCACTGCAGATGTAGGGTGTGAATACCTCTTTGGGAGTGCCAAAAAAGAGAGTGAGCAACTTGAGTGTTTTCTTTTGGGGAAAAACAGTTAATGCTGAGACTGCATCCCTTTGAAGCAACTTTGATCTCATTGTGAAGGCTGGTGAACATTTATGATTCACAGCATATCAGGGATTTCCCACTTGGTCTATTGTCCCTCCCATGCTGAGCAACTCACCTGAGTTATAGACGGTCTTTTCTCCTTCCCTTTTCTTGCAAGTGTGTCCAGGCCTTTTAATGAAGAAAACAACCCCTTCTTGTGTCTTCCCCGCTGAGTCAGCGAGAGAGTTCTTTTCCGAAGGGCAGAGTCGTCTCTAGAACACACCTGATTTAAAACACAGTTTAGAAACATCATAAAGTGCGTTATGTCCTAACATGAATAAGCCCTGCTTGCTATAAATGTTAGTTGATCAGCTGCTCTTTGCAACCCCATGGACTGTAGCCCTCTAGGTTCCTCTGGCCATGGAATTGTCCAGGCAAGAATACTGGAGTGGGTTGCCATTTCCTCCTCCAGGGGATCTTCCCGACCCAGAGATCGAACCCAGGCCTCCCTCACTGCAGGCAGGTTTTCTACCATCTGAGCCGCCAGGTGTTCTGAGCAGTCCCCAGAGTTATTCCAAGTCTGACATAGCAGAGGCACATTCACCAGAGATCTCTTATCGAGATAACGTAAGTCTAGCTACCACAGTCACATCTCTCCAGGGTGGGCAGTAGGGTTGGCAGAATCACCTTCAGACTCCAGACTGAGCCAATGCTATCCACAGAAGCCACCCACGCAGAAACAATCTCACAAAACCCAGGGGAACTCTCGGCAGAACAGATCAAAACACCTTCAATCAGCCCTTCAATTCTTCACACCACTGTCGCTGTTCCTCAGGGATTCCACCCTTCTGACTGTACGAGGTGGGACAGACAGAAGGGCAGACGCAGACGGGAATATTTAGTAGCTGGGTACTTGCTTGCATGCTCAATTGTGTCTGACTCTTTGTGACCCCCAGGACCCCCTGGCTCCTCCATTCACGGGATTTCCCAGGCAAGAATACTGGAGTGGGTTGCCATTTCCTTCTCCAGGGGATCTTCCCGACCCAGGGATTGAACCTGCATCTCCTGTGTCTCCTGTTTTACAGGCAGATTCTTCCCATTGCACCACCTGGGAAGCTGGATTCCACGAACGAGCAGCAGAGAAGCTGACACTCTACAGCAGGAAGCCAACCCTCCCTCCCCCAGCACCGGGTCCCTGGGTGGCCCTGGTCAGTTACTGGGTTAAGTCACAGCAGAGCCCAGTGTCAACCAGCTGGAGAAAGGTGAGCTTCCGCAGCGCTCCCTGCATGCCGCTGAACCGCCTTCCTTGGAAACTTACCAGAGCATGGAAAGAGGAAACTGACAAGATGCCCAGCCGGCCCAGGGCCAGCTTGGAGGGGCGGCTGGCGGCAGCAAGGAGGCTCTTGGGGTTCGGCAACTCCCCGCCCTGCAGGCTGGCCAGATAGCAGCGCATCCTGAACAGATCCATGTGAAACTTCTCCAGGTTCTGCTCCCATTGCTGGATCTGTTTAATCAAGAATAGGATTAATTTAAATAAAAATGAAGCGTTTTCACAGGTCAAATTGAAAATGTGACCCCTTTCAGCAACTTTAAGGAAAAAAATCATTTTAGCTGGTGTTGCATGGCTCAAATGAGCCTTCCCTCCTTGCCCCATCTCAAGCCCTCCCGCCAAAACCAATGGGGGCAGATAGCACTGTACTTCCTCAGGATGGCCAAAGACAAAACCAAACCAGTGGTCCCGATACAGTGCCGGGGCACGACCTTTGGAGAACTCCAGCGCTGAAAACCATGCTGGCTTAAGGCAGGATGCCCAACTCTAAGTCAGTTACTTCACTTTGTTACATTTACATTCACAGCCTCTGATCTTAAACCAGAATAACCGAATTGCACACAAACAGATGCAGGATGAATGGAGGCAGTGTCTGCACATTTCTGTACATTCTCAGAATGACTCACAAAACAAGAAAAAACAGATGAACTTCAGGCATAAGGACAAACAGAGCTTTTACTCCTATTTTAAGTATTCTGGGGAAGAATCACCGTCTATACAGCTTTATTAAGACACTTATAGGGCTTCCCTGGAGGAGGAAATGGCAACCCACTCCAGTATTCTTGCCTGGAAAATCTCCATGGACAGAGAAGCCTGGCGGGCTACAGTCCATGGGATCGCAAAGAGTCGGACACGACTGAGTGACTAACACAGGGCTTCCCTGGTGGCTCAGTGGTAAAGAAGTTGCCTGACAGTTCAGGAGACACAGGTTCAATCCCTAATCTGGAAAGACCCCATATGCCTCGGAGCAACAAAAACCCATATGCCACAGCTATTGAGCCTGGGAATAATTACTAAAGCCCACGCACCCTGGAATCTGTGCCCTGAAATAAGAGAAGTCACCACAATCAGAAGCTCATGTATCCCAACTACAGACGTGCCCTCACTCTCCACAACGAGAGAGAAAAAAAAAAAAAAAAAAAAAGGCCTGTGCGTCAGTGACGACTCAGCACAGCCAAAAAAAAATTTTTTTTTTAATTTAAGACATATATAATTATTTACAATATAAAACTTTCTATGTATTCTTCAAAAGTGAATTCATAAATTGGTAAAGAAATAAAAACTCTGGGGGCCACTCTCCTTTCTTCCAAGGATGTCAAAGTATATTATATGTAAGCATTATCTTCATTTAGACATAAACGAATAGGCAAAGAAAGGCTCTAGAAAGTTGCCAACACAGAGATTCAGAACAGAACAAGAAGTTGGGCTTCACAGAATGTTGAGGAATCTCGAAATTCAAGGGAAGGTCTGTAGTGAAGACTTAACAACTATTTCCCATGAGAACTGTGTCATTTCATTTGCAGCAACTGCCATCTCCTGTTTTGCCGAGCTTTGCACCCAAATAGATCCTAACCTTTCACAGTACACTTTCCAGGTCAATCCCTGATCCTGGATAAATGATATTTTGAAGGATCTCTGACAATGAACACTCTGTTTCCCTCATCTCTCTCCAGAGAAAGGCAGAACAAATTCTGGGTGCTCTTTAGAGTCCCTCTAAGTTCTCTGTATCTGTTTCTTAGGAAGATCACTGCACACCTTTCTACATGAAAGAAATATGATGGCTACAAGATCTAAACAAGTAATTTGTTGATTTATCATAGTTTGTCAGCAAAACAACAAAATCTCCCAGAGTGCACTGAAAAACCTCAATCTCTAATCTAACTTCACTGAAGACACTGTATGACCTTGCTAGTGATGTAATAGCCCACTGACGTCAGCCTTGAATCAATACCAGTATGACCTGATGGCTTTTAAAAACGAAAATCCCCAGGTTTTTACCTGATGAGCCTACTCATTAGGTATGAGGCCCAGGAAAGCAGACATTTAATTTAAAAGCATCTGTAGCAATTCTGGTGCCCAGCCTGAGTGAGGACCACTGTTTCAGATTAACATGGCAGATCAAATTGAACAGCAAATCTCTCTGTAGTCTTATATTAGAGAATTCTAGATTCCAGCAGTAATGGATGGGTATTATGTAACCACAAACTACATCGACTGGAAACTATAATACCCAGAAAAAACTATACTCCCAGTTCTGTCTCACAAATATCTTTACAAGCTAATACCTGAAAATCCACACTTGTAGGCACATTCTTTTGTCTTTTAATAACATGCAGATATTTCTCGGTTGGGTAATGTATTCAAGCCTATCTCTCATTTATAACTCCATGTGAAACAGCTAATGAGATACTTTTTAGGCATTCTGGAGAGAGCGGAGGTATGAAAGTCAAAGAAACCAGTGAGTTATTGGGTACCAGACAATACAGAAGCCCACAGCATCCACAGAGGAACAAAAAGACAAAATAGCAAATAAAATAAAACCCAGGTCCAGGCCAAACACTTTAGATCAGGGAAGGTGACAATCTCATATTATCACTGACTTCTGCAGTTTACAAAGCTTTTTTTAAAAGGCATCACTGAATGTATTTAAATGACTATACATCAAAGCATTACTGGAAAGAAAAGACAGCTCCATCCTAAACAATACACAGGGAACCTCCAAATTCCGTCAGAAACATTTTGTAATCTTTAGCACACCCAGACCTCTCTGCTCAAAACCCTGGGACAAAATGCAGGTAAGTTCATAGGAGGAATACGGATTCTGATGCTTAGGCTTGTTGAAAGAAAGAAGGGGCTGGGAGACTCCAATAGCCCAAAGCAGATCCTACAAAGATCAAGAATTTTGTTAATATATGTGACTATGTTTCAAGAGACCTAGTATCTCAATCAATACTGCACATTATGGAGAGCATTTTTAATCTGAACTTAGTAGAAAATGCAATTGAGAAGGGACTTTACTTCCATTTCAATGATGTTTCCTGCCGTCATCCTTTGTAATGGTTAATTCTATGCATCCACTTGACTGGGCCACAAGGTGCCCAGATGTGTGGTCAAGCACTAATCTGGGTGTTTCTATGAGAGAGTTTAGGGATGAGTTTAACACTTAAGTGGATAGACTGAGTAAAGCAGACTGCCCTCCCTCATGTGGGTGGGCCTCATCCAATCAGTTGAAGGCCTGGCTAGAACAAAAGGTCTGACCTTCCCCAAGCAAGGGAGAATTCCTCCTCCGTGATGGGCCTCCAAACTGGGGTGTCAGCTTTTTTCCTGGCTTTTGATGACTAGAACTGAAATATTGGCTCATCCTGGGTCTCAGGCCTGCCAGGCTTCAGATGCAAACCACACTGTCCACTCTCCTAGGTCTGTAGCGGGCTGACTCACTGCAGACCTTGGGACCTGCCCATCTCCATACTCACACGAGCCAATTCCTTATAATGACTCTCTTTATGAATATATTTTTTACACATCGTATTGGTCCTGTTTCTCTGGGGAACCCTGACTAATACCGCCTTCATTCCCAAAGTGCTCTGTGGCAGAGTTAGCCATCATTAGTCACACATCTAGTGCATGTGTAAGGACAATATTTATCTTGTTTTAAAGGTCATGGTTCTTTATGGACAGAATCAGTCAGAGAAGTTAAATGAGGATCTGAGGTTGGATAAGTAACAATGATTTTTCTTTCCATAGACTCACCACAGTTGTAGAGAAGGACATGGGAGAATATGCAGGTAAAAGTCTGGTAAGGACATGGATTCAGGTGCTTGGGTTAATTGGAAAGAAGAGAGAAGTACAAACACCAGACCCACGAGCTCAATACAGATCTTGTAATACCGGGAATGCCAGTGGACACAGGCAGTGAGGGCTGCCAGGCCGTCATTCCTCAGCAGAGGACACTGAGGCTCAGGAAGGAGGTGACTTGACCAGGGTCACACAATATGCTGCCCTTCCAGGCTGGCCAAGGCCCAAAGCTGATCCTAATGGGAACAACACGTGGGAACAGGCTTCCACAGAGCACTTGGAACACAGCCCCCGAGCCCAGGTCTTCTTGCTCATAAGGCTGGTGTTGTACACTGTCTAGTAATTACTTTGCAACTTTCATTTAAATTTTCATCTAATCATCAATCACATTTCTCCCCACAAATCCCCAGGTGTTCTATAGAGAAGCTGTAAGACTATCTGCTCTCTCATTTGGGTGAACATCTTGCCTCTCAATTTCCTATCAGCCTTGATATTCAAGTTTGGCCCAAATTCAACGTAACATTAACTAAAAGGAAAACATGTATTTTATCCCTTTATCCCGCAAACAATGAGATAAAGATACATTCTTTTTAAACGAAAGAGAGAAACAGAAGACAGTTTTGTATCTATCATACATGCTACCTCAGAAAATGTCTTCATCATTATGAAAACAGTAATATCATCCAATCTCACATTTATCAGGGAATTTCTAGAGATTTTTTCCTAATATGATCAAAAATGAAAATGCCCCAAATCAGTTCCCTTAAACCAAGACAGTTTCCCCCCTTCTTTCTACATTCTACTGAGAATTGTGCCTAGACATTTTTTTATTTCATCTGGACATGAAAATTAAAACTCAACTGCTATGTAGCTTGAGCTTTCATTTCTTAGCACAAAACACAAAATTAATATGAATGCAAAGGAAGTTTTATCTTTCATTTGTAAAAGAAAAATTATTAATAAAAAAATTGAGGAAAACTCCCATTATTTAGCACTGATACAAACACAATGCAAAAATTTCCTCTTTATGGCTAATATATCTATATTTATTTAATGAGCTCAGAAAGGCTATGGTCCACTCTAGAAAGTGGGAGGGAAAGGAGATGAAGGCTAATGCTAAAAATAACAGATGAATAAGTGATGCATTAAAAAGATGACAAGTACATTCCTGCCACACCCAACACTCCTAGAAAAATATTTTCTACCGTTTGGCCATTTGATCACAGTATTCAGTCATTTGTCCATTTCTAAGTTGGTCCTAAAAGATAATTAGTTTTTCCTTTTTTGGCAGAGTAAGTTGAAAACCTCCCATACAATATTTTCCAAGCACTAAAACCGACCTCCACAGAAGAACCCAGCTAGTAACACAGAAAACACTGGAGTTAACTGGTAGGTAGAGCAACCAGCTACTGGTTTAGAATATTGGTTATGTTTTATTTTTCCCTTTGAGATGTTCACATGCCATCAAATTCATTTGCCAAATGCATTCATAATAAATATATTTCCCATCATATCAAGCTCAAACATTCAAGTTAAGAAAACAAGCAAATTAAAGATTAATTTCTACTTGATACAAAACTGTGCATCACCTGGTTCCTTAGTGAGCAAAGCACAATCTGATTCACAAATCTTTTTGCGAGGCTGGATCCCATTAGAAGTGCGGATTTGTGTTCAAGCTCGGACACTTGACACTGTGTGATGACATTGGACCGTTTCCTGCATCTGTCCCAGCGTCTACACACTCATCCATCAGATGGGTGATACAGACAACCTGACCATGTGGAGTGACTGTAGAATCACACAGAATCCTGGCCTGAGGAGTCCTGAGTGGTAGCCTTGGAAACCATGAGAATGAAGAGTGAGACAGGAAAGGAGATGCTCACTGGTGAATGTAAGAGTGAAGCCCCAAGCAAAGGAGCAGGAGCTGGTGAGGGGCTGGGGTGGGGACCAGCCCAGGGAAGAGGGAAGGAAACACAGGAGTGTCCACGATCTACCTGGAACCAAGTACCAGGGAAACAGATGGTGGGGAGGGGCAGTTACTCATCCCTTAGGAGCTCTTATTTCATTCTAGGAGTGACCTTATATGCAAAGGGATAATTACAAAACAGTGTGTGAGATAAAGAGCGGCCCTGAGAATTATCGGAGCATAGTAGGGTCCCTGATGGAGGGGTGGGGAGGGTGGTCAAGGGCAGCTCCTGGGAAGAGCTAAACCCTTCATCACAGACAGGCAAGGATGAGTCCAATGATGGGGGAGGGGACGGGGCAGTCTGCAAGCAGGCATGTGGTCCACGTGGGTCCTCTCTGCCTGAGGGAAAATCCAAAGAAAGAAGTGGAACCCACAGGAAGCTTGACGTTGCAGCTAAAGGTCAAGGAGGGGAGCTGTCATCAGAGACTTTATCTTGTAAGCAACAGGGAGCCACTGCACGATTTTTAATCCCAGGAATCCGATGGTCAGATTCTCTTGTTAGATGCAAACCACTCTGGCCTTGTGTGGCCCAAGCACCTGAGGAAGGGCAAAACCTGCAGCCTTAGAGAGAAGAGAGAAGACAGTTCTGCTACACCTCACCTCTCACAACCTACCCATCATGTGCTGAAAATTCAAACTGCCAGGATGACCGCATCATTTCAGAGCACTCTGCCTTGGCTCACGCCAACCCCTGGCCTGGAATTCCCTTTGCTATTCCTCTCCTGATTAACTCCTCATTCTTTGAGAAGCAATTCGAGCATCACTCCTCCAGGAAGTCCTCCCTGACTACATATGAGGCTGAACTCCCCATGTGTCTTTCACAACACTCTGGAATATCATCTACTCCCAATTCATTCTATTATGTCAAAATTATGTGCTTAGCTGTATATCAGCCTGCTTGACTAGGAGCACCCTGAGGGCAAAGACAGCATCTTCTTCAAATTCCCAGTTTGCACGCTCACCTGGCCCGGAGTCTGAACTAACTGAATGTGAACTTCCCATCCTCAGCACCTCCTGTACGTGCCACCCCCTCCGGCCTGCTGCAGGATGCCTTGTCCTGCCTAGCCCCTGGTAATCTGGCCTTGTCTCCCTCAAACCCCCTTCACAAATACTCCAATGCTCTGTTCCCCGTTCTGCTTCCACCCACGTGCCCTAGATCATATTTCCCTCAAGCTTTTGTTCCTTTTGTTCCCTTCACTGCAGTTTCCAGTGGTCTGAGCTCAATCCATCCTCTTTTTTATTTTAAAACTTTACACAAGGGCTTGCCTAGTGGCTTAATGGTGAAAAGTCTGCCTGCGGATGCAGGAGACATAGGTTCGATCCCTGGTCTAGGAAGATACCACACATTGCAAAGCAACTAAGCCCGTGTGCCACAGCTACTGAGCTTGTGCTCTCGAGCCTGTGAGCCGCAACTACTGAGCCCATGTGCTCCTGCAACGAGAGAAGCCACCACGCTGAGAAGGCCTTGCACCGCAACTAGAGAGTAGGCCCTGCTCTGCAACCAGAGCAAAGCCTGCATGGCAGTGAAGACCCAGCCCAGCCATAAATAAATAAATATTTTTAAATAAAAAAACTAAGTAAATATTGAAAACAGAGCCCATGGTTCACAAAACCCAGTGCAGTCCCAGTCCCACCAGCTGACAGTTTGCTCCTTCAGGGCATCACCTCCCTGCTCCTAACTGACCCCAGGAGGTGAGAAAGGCCCAGAGAGAGTCAGAATCGGGAGAGGGAGCCATCTGGGAAGAGGCCAAGATCACCTTAGGGTGGGGAGGTTTTATTCACTTGTTTTGTTCACTTGTTTAAAATAATAAATGGAAAAAAAAAAAAAAAAAAAAAAAAAAAAAAAAAAAAAAATAAAATAATAAATGGAAAGGAAAATCAAGTACTAATGGACTTAATTTACAGCTCTTCCTCCCTCAGAACTTCAAAGGGAACTGCCCTGTGGACAGTCTGCTCCCAATTGGACATGCCCAAATGCAAGTGGTGTCATCCTGCCCCACAGTCCCCAGAAGGCCTGGGGACAAGAGCACATGATGGTCTCTTCTAAGCCAAGCATGTCCCCACATGACGGCTTGAAACTCAGCTGTTATTACTGCAATAGCGACTTTATCTGAAAAGGGAATCGACAACGAGCTCCTCCAACCAAAGCTCTTCAAAGAAAACCTGTTCCAGAGACTTTATCTCGCATGATGTAATGTACTCTCTCAGTTCAGCTCTCATTAGGCAACAAGTTGACTAGTTCTGGGGTTCTTCGGATCTCTGGGGGAAAGTGCTGCGTAAATAAATTATTTCCTTGTATGTAAAATAAAATAGAGTGAGGTTGAGAGTTTTCAATGGTAATTGATAAAGCACTGCTCTTTTAAAGATGTTTTTAAAAGGCACTTTAGAGAAAACTATATACTTCTGGGATATTTAGGAGATAATGTTCTTATTGATTTGATTTGTAAATACCTTTGCCTTTATATGTCATAGAACATTCTCTAGTCCAAAACCATCTCATAAAAGTAATCCTAAGCATGTGCCTGCTTCCCCCCCGCTTAATGCTTCATACTCTGTGTCTGCAAGTATAGAGAAAAATAGCTTTCTTTACAACCATCTGGCAAGTCAGTTAAGAACAGTGGGCACAGCGAATGTAGCTCACGTTACCTGCCGCAAAGCCCTCTGGGAAAACATGAATACATTACAACCTTAAAAACTGTGGCTCTGGTACGGAGAATATTCTCAGGTGGAATGCCTAAAGATCAACCCAATTGTTTCTTACCAGAAATTCAGCAGCATAATATGAGAAGGTGATTGTGTGCAGGGGAGGGGATCAAGGGAAGGGTGTGGGGGAAGGGGTGCGAGCAAGGGGGAGGGGGGTGGGAGAGGGGAAAACCAAAATGAAAAATCAGTAGTATTAGCGCAGTGCTTTAAATACTCATGCAATGATTCTGCCAAAGAATGCACATTGGTCACAAGTTATAATTACCCTAATTCTTTAAAAGAGTTCCTCTCCAGGCCATCCAACCACCAGAGACCCTTGGATCTGTGTAGGGGGGCATATGAAAGTAATTCCCCTCTCCCAAGAAAAAAACAGCACCAATTTTGACATCATAAATGAAGCATTTACCAACAATGAAAAAAATTAATGAAAATTTAGTTTTAATTAATGAAAATTTTAAAAATTAATGAAAATTCAAAAAAAAAAATGTTTGCTTGGACTTCTTGTGGCCATAAACAGAGAAAGAAAACAAGAGGCCAAAAAAAAAAAAAAAAAGGGGGCCAGGACCAGCTCAATGTTGCCCAATTTCCCTTTCCTCTCCCTGACCTAAACATTTGACAACACATAAGGACCTGAAAACTCCAAGTTGGGTGTCCAGGAGACTAAAGTATGGCTTTAAATGTTAGTGAGCCAGTTAAAACCACACCTTCTCCCACTACAATCAGTATGAGATTCTAACTCTGGCACTTGAGCCCACGAGCAGCATCTCTGATGACAGACAGACTACCGTGGCTTTTGGATCCTGGAAATTCAGGACCACGAGGGAGACATGGTGTGGAGAAAACATGAAGAAAACCTTTCTCCTCCTCCTCAGGCCTTTCCGCTTGTCGTGTGAATTGGGACACAGCATCACATCCCTGCCTGCCCCAGACAGAAAGCTGAGAGGTCAGGGCCTGCCCGCAGGCCAGATCTCTTCCCAGACAGGAGCCGGGCCAGGCTCTGGGAATGAAGCGGCCAAGGGCAGAGATGTGTCTGTCCCCCGCAGATGCAGCCTTGTCAAAACCCCCAAAACCGTCCACTCCCACGGTTCTCCTTGGCGGCTTCAACTTCCTTTTCAGTTCCTTGGCAAAACTATCAATATGTTCTAGTTTGTAGTTTGTGAGCTGTCACTCTTTAAATAAAGAGCATATTTTGGAACTTCCTTGACAATCCAGGGGTTAAGACTTTCCGCTGCAGGGGGCACAGGTTCAATCCCTGACTGGGGAACTAAGATCCCACATGCCACACTATAAATCAATTGTCTGTTTGAGGAACATTTCAATTCAGGTGCATAGGAAACTATCTTTAATACTCTATAAAATTATCAAAAATGATGCATTGGGAGAAACATCTTCCATAAAAATTGTTAAACTTCTGTCGTGTTACTCTGGTCCAGACCTTCACAGCTGCACATGCAGACCAGGGTCATTCTGATCCCTATCCAAGCCACTGCCAGATTAATCTTCCAAAGAGGATGCATTCACCATGCTTTCATCACAATTTAAAAACGAATGTTCCTCCCTTAGGTCTAGAGGCTTACCTCCCAGTGTTATCTCACAGACCCTGAAAAAGCTACACCAGTCCCTGCCCCACCAAACCTCCATCTCTTCATCCCTTCCCAGCCCACATCTCAGCTCCCGTGTGCTCAGGAGACCCAAGCCCCACTCTGTTACTCCTACACGTGACCCTTGAACAATAAGGATGTGAACTGCACGGGTCCACTTACACACAGATTTTAAGTAAATACTACAGTACTATATGACTGTGGTTAGTTGAAAACAGAGGGCCAACTATAAGTTACATGTGGCTTTTCGACTGCCAGAGGGTCAGAGCCCATAACCCTGGTGTTACTCAAGGGTCAACTAGACTACCAAATTGCCTACCATGTACTACACTCTCTTCCCAATAGGGTTTGGCTTTCATACTTACACATCTCTTGCCAATTTTTTAAGGCCCTATTCTTCCAGGAAGTTTCCTCCACCTCCTCAAAATTACAGCACAAGCTCAACCCATGATCCCTCACAGCATCTGATGACTATGCCCTAATCTACATCATTCTAGAATATTCATTAGTTTCATGCTTATGGGGCCTGCTTTCTAACTAAATGATACATTTCTTAGAAACGGGATCTGTATTTTAAAATTACGTTTATTTGTTGAAGCTATAGGCATCTGTTCAGATCAGATCAGTCGCTCAGTCGTGTCCGACTCTTTGCAACCCCATGAATTGCAGCACGCCAGGCCAGATGGACAAACAGTGAGAGGGAAGGATTGGGTAGGGAGAAAGACAACACAAGATACCAGAAAAAGAGAAGCAAAGACAGATCCAGGTCTCACCAGAAAATCCATTCACCTGCACTGTCATTTAGAAACACTTGATGAGGGGGCAGGAGATGGGAATTACTTGGTTATTTTACTATTGCCAACTGACAGATTCCAAATTCTTAATGTGTCACAAATATATCATTTGAATGCAAGCCTTTCATCAGTTTCTTATTTACAGCTAGGAATTTCTTTCCACACATTCTAAGTTCTTCATGTATGTGCAGACAGAAAAAAAATTCTAAGCAAGGTTAAATATTCAGACACAAAGAGAAGACTATTTGTGATTTAAGTCAAATGCTGCAGACAAAATTATTTCTATGGGGAATCTAAATTGTTGTGTTGCCATGGTATTTTTTTTAAAAGAACCTAGTCTCTCTATAATAATTTACAAAGTGAAAAGGACGAAAGATTCAGGCACACGCCAACCCATCTTCAGCCTATCCCTCTTCAAGTTCCCAAATCACTGGACACTGATTTTGAAAGGGACTGTAGTGGCTACTGTTGTGTACCACCTGATTCCCCTTTGAAGACAAAGGCATTCTTCCCCTTAGCTGCTCATGGCTCACAAATAGGTCTCTCTTTGGGAATCAGCCCCCTCTGACGGCAGCTACCTTGATCAGTTGTCATGGCATGCCCCACTAGAAGCAAGCAACTCTGAATGGCCATCCCAGCTGCTAAGCCCCCTGTGGAACCAGCTCTGCACAATTCAGAACCAGAGTCTCTCCTTAATTCCCTGATAGCTCAGAGGGTAAAGCATCTGCCTGCAATGTGGGAGACCCACGTTCGATCCCTGGGTCGGGAAGATCCACTGGAGAAGGAAATGGCAACCCACTCCAGTATTCTTGCCTGGAGAATCCCATGGGCAGAGAAGCCTGGTAGGCTACAGTTCCCAGGGTCGCAAAGAGTCGGACACGACTGAGCGACTTCACTTCACTCCCTTACTCCTGAGAGCATTCCTAATAAAACTCCTCACATGCAAATCTCTCAGTCTGTTTCCCAGGGAACCTGACTGAAGAGATGGGTGCTAGAAATTTCACTGACACTTGACTAAGTGTTCAGGTCGTCTGAGCAAAGGAAGACTGACACTAAGCTGCTTCCCGTCCTGTAAAATGCAAGCAGCATAGACAGTAGCTGCCTAATTACTAGATGAATGTGGAAACAGGCCAAAGAAAGCATTTTCTTTAGCACCTCATCTGTTAGAAAAAACAAGCCAAAAAAATAGTGTTTTTCCCCCAAAGCCACAGATACAGGAATCGCTGTGTTATACCAAACCACTGAAGGCTGAGCACCGAAGAACCAGTGCTCTCGCACTGTGGTGCCGGAGAAGACCCTTGAGAGTCCCTGGACAGCAAGGACATCAAACCAGTCAATCCTAAAGGAAATCAACCCGGAACATTCATTGGAAAGACTGATACTGACTTTGGCCCCCTGATGCAAGGAGCCAACTCACTGGAAAAGACCCTGATGCTGGGAAAGATTGAGGGCAGGAGGAAAAGGGGGTGACAGAGGAGGAGATAGTTGGATGGCATCACCAACACGTTCAATGGACATGAGTTTGAGCAAACTCCGGGAGATAGCGAAACACAAGAAAGCTTATGTGTTGCAGGTCGTGAGGTTGCAAAGAATCAGACACGACATAGCAATTGAACAACCAGACTACCGTTTTTGAAGCCATCCTCTGTATTAGAATCATACCTGTCTAATCTTCCAGTAGTGTTATTATACAAATTTTGTTCCAAACGTGACAATATTCACAGAATCAGCTAGGCAAGCAGGAGCTCCTCAATACGAGGAAACAAGATTTGGTCATAAAATGTTCCACTATATCTATACAGCCACCAAAGCAGATCGTATTTCCCATATGACAAAAGTGCAGCCACTTAAGTACTTGAACCAAGAGACCACAGAAACTATTTCCGCCGGAAGTGTAAGAACCAGCTCCCACATCTGAGTTTGCCGCGAGGGAGGTGAGTAACGGGAGGAGACACTCATAGGTCATCTGTACCTGGTTCTCTATGGCCTTCCTGTTCTTTGGGTCGCTCACCACGGACAGCTGCAACTCTGCCATCTTCTTCATCTTGCTGTCCATGTCTATCTTCTGGAGGAGGTTTCTGGTCTGGTTCTTCAGCAGCCGGACAGTGTCCTCTTTGCCGTGTTTCTTTGCGAAGAGGGATGCGCAGGCCGAGTGGATGGCGGTGACCCAGTTCTCCAGGTCTGTCTGGCTGGTGGCCTAAACACAGAGGGGACGGGGGGTAGGGAGGGAGAAGCGATTTGGAACGGTTTCTCCACAAAAGTGTTCTCCCAAGTGGCAGCCTGGGCTTGGATGTGTAAAACCCCCAAATACCTCCACTTCATAAAAACTGTTTAAGTTTAAAAAACACACTCAACACAGATCTGCAGGCTTCCGTGACTCCAGGGGGCCTGTGAGAGCATCAAGGGTGTCACATGGCCCCAGATAGGATGGGAAGACAAACCAGAATCAAGCTGTTCACCAGCAGCGAGAGTAACAAAAATACAAAAAAAGAAAAAAACAGTATATTCATGCAGTGTACATCTCGTCGCTCTCTAAAAAAGCAGGCTACCTTCATAATTTTAATAAGACGAGGAAATGTTAGGAGCAAAATGCTACATTTTGAAACCTGGATATGAAATTACATCCATGGTATGGACTCATTTACGAAAAACTATAATAAAAGAACTTTTCCGGGAGGGCACAATAATATTAAAACAGTTGTCTGTAAATATTGAGAATTTGAGTGGAATATTGGAAATACGGGGCTTCCCAGATGGCATTAGTGGTAAAGAACCTGCCTGCCAATGAAGGAGATGTAAGAGACACGGGTTTGATCCCTACGTCAGGAAGATCCCCTGGAAGAGGGCGCGGCAACCCACTCCAGTACTCTTGTACTCTTGTCTGGAGAATCCCATGGACAGAGGAGCCTGGCGGGATACACCTCATGGGGTCTCAAAGAGTCGGACATGACTGAATCGACTTAGCACACATGCAGGCACAGAGGCACCCAAGAAATGCTTGCTGGGTGAATGACTGAATGGTGATAGCCCCATGGTGCCTGGCAGTCAGCAGAGGCCAGTTCTCTTGCTTAAACTTTAACCCAAAGTTTAACGGCTTTTACTCTATTTTATTGCTAAGTCATGCCTCTTAATTCGGATCCTTCTCGTCCTAGCAGGACATGAGATCTCGCCTCCACCCTCCATTTATTTATTTATTTATTTATTTTTTCCTTT
This sequence comes from Bos indicus x Bos taurus, assembly GCF_003369695.1. Classification (NCBI taxonomy): domain Eukaryota; kingdom Metazoa; phylum Chordata; class Mammalia; order Artiodactyla; family Bovidae; genus Bos; species Bos indicus x Bos taurus. Next base: position 92,097,269 of record NC_040084.1, on the reverse strand, counting down.
AATAGAAAATTATTTAATTAGTATACATGTGTTCCCCATCCTGAACCCTCCTCCCTCCCCACACCATCCCTCTGGGTCGTCCCAGTGCACCAGCCCCAAGCATCCAGCATCGTGCATTGAACCTGGACTGGCATCTCGTTTCATACATGACGTTTCACATGTTTCAATGCCATTCTCCCAAATCTTCCCACCCTCTCCCTCCCTCCTCCCCCCCCACACCCTCCATTTAGAAAGCTCAGCGGTACCTGGAATAGGTAGACATCCCCGAAGGAGTTGCTGAGGCAGAAGACATTTTCCTTCTTGGGATGTTCCGGGACAGACTGCACTATGCTGTCTTCTGCAAAGAGGGCACAGCGGGGGGCACTGCTCTGATCCATAGAATTCTTCCCGTAGGTCTCGTAAAACAGCAGCGTGCATCCTGTGAAAGAGAAAAGCACAGTACGGCCCCTGTCACAGGTCCTGAGGACCCATGGAGGAAAGGAACGAGAAGAAGGGACATGAGGGAAACATGGTCACACAAGTTTACAATGGAACCCAGCACAGCATAGAAATCAGGAGGAAAAAAGTGCACGACCCCAGCTCTGCCCCCCGGGATGGCATCCCTGAGGCAGCGCTTTCTCCCTCCCTGGTACTCTCTGATCTCTGAGTACTCTGAGCGGGGCACTGAGCAATCTCTCCTCCCACTATCAACCCGCATCCAAAGGCAGAGGCTGTGAGAGCCTCTTAGAATAAGGGGAAGGGGCATGAGGTTTATGGCCTGAGCCACTGCTGCAGGCCTGAGCCAGTCCTTTGTTCCAGCCACTGATGTACTTAGAAATAATCCTCCCATCTTTCCATCAGGAAACGTCTGACTGATGCTACCGCTGCACATACAACATCCCATGACCCGGGGTCCTGAGGACCAGGGTAGCGGTGCCAGCTCCACCCCAGTCCAAATTCTTTGCAATGGTTCCCTTAACACTGAGCTCCCAGTGGCTGGGGCTTGAATCATTCTATCTAGAGGAAGTAAAATTCATTTCGGGCAGATACCAAGATGCTGCCAGCCTTAGCATCCCACGTATTGTGCATTCTGAGGGACAGTATATCCGCCCTGCCAACATTCTGCCCGGGAAGTCCCCTGTGAACCACGCGTAAATCCACTCATTGGAAAAGACAGCTGGAAAGCAGAATCACCCTTGTTAAAGTTTTATTACATCCTCCAAACCCTAAAAAACATGTGTGCCATTAGCATACCTAGACATTCAGTGTAGGTGGGCAACCAGATGGTTGGCTGATAGCTGCTCTCTTAAAAGCACTGCTTCGACTTTATTTACAGAGACACTTCAAGGATAATTTTAAAACTCTGCTTAAATGTATATGTGTGTGTGTGTGTGTGTGTGTATACCTATATATATATATATATATATGTTTTTAACTACAATTAAATCAAACAGTTAAGCCAATTAAATCAAACAGTTAAGCCCAAATATTACAGCTTGGATTCTAAGCCAAGAAAGCTGAACTCATCAATACTGAATTCCCAGAGGAAAGAGGCATAGAAAAGCACATGGGATAGGTTATGATGGAGGGAAAAAAACATCTTCATGCCAACCCTTTCTTGGGCTGCCAAGGAAACAAAGGGATGTGTGCTTTATAACACTGTCACCCAGAGAGCATCCTTTATCCACGGGGCTTCAAATGCTTAACAAGCAAGGGCCCGGGCAGGCCCATGGATCTTACAAAGGTCAGAGACAAGTCAGGACAATCTGTGCCCCTGAAGCCAGCAGCCAGAGGTTCCCTGGACAGCTGCCAGGATGGGAGACAGTGTTCTAGAGACGTCCTCTTTCAACCTTAAATGACACCTGCCCACACCTCCCCAGGGGCCTCCAAGCACCTGGCACTACAAACATCTCCGGGAGCACAAACTCTGGAAAGCACTAGGTTTTTGGGTTTTCCCTTCGTGTATTTTTTATACTAATTCACCATCAGCTTGTCTTCTACCTATTAGTCCTGTCCCAACCTTGATAAACCAGAATAAACTCAGTGTCTCTTCCCGAAGACCACTATACTCACGGTCACCCCAGTTCTCAGTCCTCCAGGTTAAATGTTGCTAAATCGTTGTCATCTTCCATACTGCACAGCTCTACAGCCCCTCGGTGTCACCGATGGCTGTGCTTCTCGAAGCAGGATATGGACACACAAACGCACACCACCACCACCCCATGGGGTGTGCTCTGGGGCTTTCAAAGCCACAAGGCAAGCAGGGAAAGCATCCTGCTTTCAGTGTCCCAAAGCACCCATTTTAGTAAACAAACTTCACGTTGAAGAAAAGTGTCTGACATGCTCTAGAGACACACCTCCCTCTCCCGCACTTGGGTAGTTCTTTGATCATTAAACCTTAAAAGCATCAACTTATCCCTTAAAAATGTTATCTTGCTGGATCCAATCCATTATTCCAGCTTTCCAAATCTCTTCCGTCCTCCCACAGAAGACCCCGCCTCCCCCAGGGGGTCGCCCTTTGCCTTCCTGAGCCACAAGATACCACGAGGATCCAATCGAGAACTGGAAAAGAGGGCTGCATCTGTGAGGGATTCCGGGTCTCAACTTGCATAAAACCTCCAGTTTGCTGGGGGAAGGTGTCACCTAGAGAAGAGATGGCTTCTCCGTGTCCCTTTCCCAGAGGGTGCTGGGTAATGAGTTGATGCCAGCTCCCCAAAACTCACAATTTCTAAATATGGGGAGCACTGCAGATAGCTCTGGGCCTTTCACCTGCACTTTGTCCAGCGTGACCCCCGTTTCTGCCTTCTCCCATGACAAGGAAGGGTGCCAGCTGCTACTGAGGAACCACACCAGGTTCCTCTGACAAAGAGTCTCAGGACAGCTGTGCAGAAATGCCCGGGTCTGTGGGGTTGCTCGGCGTTCACATCTATATCAGTCAACGCGATGCTGACTCAAAGCCTCAGATCGCATCAAATAATCTATCCATCCACAATGAGAGAGGCAATTATAATTTTTAAACGGTAAGGCTTGTGAAAAACTTTTATCATCCTCACAAAGCAAAGGCTTTCTCCTATTTCTTCTGCATCAGAAAAACAAAACAAAACAAAAACAAAGCACATGTTTGTGATGACAATAAGACGCTCTTAGCTCATCAACGTGGGGTGACACAAACCAAATGATGCGGATGAAACTCTTCACTGTACAAGCTGGGGAGGACTGCCTCTCTGGGGTTCTGAACATGTGCACAATCCATGCTCAACGTTCCAAATAACTCAACTACACCTGGTTACTTATCCGGGGCTCCCCTCCCATCCCCCAAATGCAGGACAAGTATTAAAGAGTGGTACGGAAACCCCTATAAAATAATAAGCAATAGTTGTTACATTCAATCATCACTCAGTAGAATGAAGGATGCATACGACTGTTAAGTGAACATATTATACAGGTTTGAGAAGGTATTTTAGGAAAGCAGGCTGGACGGTTCTGGATCAGATGCCTGCACATGAACTCCAGTCCAGCCTGGACTCGCTGACATTTCCTAGGAAAGAGGAGAGCAGAGGAAAGAACTCCTGGGACCCCCTGGGTGGTGAAGACCACATACCTTTAAGTGTCACCCAATACTGCTTCCATTTCCTCCGGGCCACCAGTTCCAGCTTCCTTTCCTTCTGCAGAGTGACGAGGGGTTTGAAGAAGAGCCACCCGGCTTTGCGCACCACCCCTTGTTCCTTCTCAAAGAGCAGGTCCAGTTGCTCCAAAGAGCTGAGCGACTCGCTGCTGGACTCGGCCGTCTCCGTGGACGTCTCGAGGTTCTCCGTGTTGGTCCTGCTCATCTCCAGCTCTCGCATGAAATTCTCATAAATGTTCTGCTGGAGGGGGTCGCTGCCGATCGCATGAGCAGATTCACTTCTATGGGACAGGATCTGAGCAGAGCCCCCTGACCACAGGGACACAGACCCTTGGGAGGGCCCTTGCGTGTCCACGTTCAGCCCATCCGAACGGCTGTCAAAGTAGTCACTGCCCTCCTTGGACCTCGGCTCCTGTGAGCAACGCAGATGACCACCCATCAGAGGTTATGTATAGCCAAAGCACCTCTTCCCCCACATGGCGTGCATATAATAGTGTGGCTTGCTAATAGAAATGCTGCAAAGCAAATTTTTTTTAATGCAGCAAGTCTGCAAACCAGAAAGAATCATAGAGACAATACAGTCCGAACCAGTGTATAGGCAGGGGAGTCAATGCTTAAAAAGTGTAAACCAATCATCCCTGAGCATCCTAAATCTAGGGCTTCCCAGATGGCACTATTGGTAAAGAACCTGCCTGCCAGGAGATGTAAGAGACACAGGTTTGATCCCTGGGTCAGGAAGATCCTCTGGAGGAGGAAATGGCAACCCACTCCAGTATTCTCACCTGGAGAATCCTTTAGACAGAGGAGCCTGGTGGGCTACAGTCCATAGGGTGGCAAAGAGTTGGTCACAACTGAAGCAACTTAGCATGCACACATCCTAAATCTAACCCACACTTGGCATCAAAAAATGAGTTAGTATATTCAAAACATACTAGTGAAGATTTCTGGCTAATTTCTTGGCTAACTATGAATCAGGATCTTCCAGGAAAGAATTCATGTTCTTGCAGTCTTGTTTTCTTTCTGGATCATTTTTAAGCTAAACAGGAGAAGCACTAATTTCAGGGTCAAGGAGGGTGTTATTATATATAAACGTTTCTTCCACTCCCCACAGTGAACAGTTTCAGCTTCTGAACCCCTGCTCAGGTCTAGACATTAAGATCGTTAGCATCGTATTAATATTTTCCCTCTTTGGATAGTAAAAACCATGCACCTGGGCTCCTTATCCACAAAGGGTTCTTGTTAAGAACCATAGCTATTTCACTGTAGTTATTTCATAACTAATATATTTTACTTAATTTGGGAATTTTTTCATGAAAAGAATATACTGTTTACTCATTCCCATTGTTTTATTTGAGCACTCATTTTATTCCAAGCACTGGGAATACCAAAGCAAGATTCTTTAACATTTATTCTGACACAAAATGAGACATAAGCATTTCTAAATAAAATTAGGTTTATCTAATAACCACTGCCCTACTTAAGACAACACGCACTGAATACTGAACTGGCCGTGCACAGAGCTGAAAACAAGAAGGTTTCCTCTAACACCTAGACTAGAAGTCTAGTCATTTAAGAAGAATAACTTGCATAGAGGCCATTCACTGGTCAATAGCAGTAAGTAAATTTCTGAGCAGACAGTGAGCTTAGGAGGACTTCCCTGGTGGTCCAATGGTTAAGAATCTGCCTTCCAGTGCAAGGGATGCAGGTTCAATCCCTGGCCAGGGAACTAAGATCCCACATGTGCATGCTGCATGCTAAGTTACCTCAGTCGTGTCCAACTCTTCGTGATCCCATGGACCGTAGCCAGGCTCCTCTGTCCATGGGATTCCCCAGGCAAGAATACTGCAGTGGGTTGCCGTGCCCTCCTCCAGGGGATCTTCCTGACCCAGGGATCAAATCTGCTTTTCTTACCTGTCCTGCATTGGCAGGTGGGTTCTTTACCACTAGCACCATCTGGGAAGCCCACATGTCAAGAGGTAACAAAGCCCACGAGCCACAACTGGAGATTCCACATGCCTCAGCTGAAGAGGAGCCCACCGTGAAAGATCCTGCATGTAACCAAGATCCTGAGTGCGGCAACTAAGACCCGATGTAGCCAAAAATAAACAAACAAACAAATCTTTTAAAAAATAAAGAAAGTAAGCTTGATTTATGACTTAAAAGACTCTGACACTTCAAATTTACAGCTTAGGTTAAGGTAATTCTGCAGAGACTCTTAACACACTCTCACAGGCTAGTGAATTTTCAATTAGATTTCCTTCTCCATTAAAATAAAGAGGAGGGAAAATGAGGTCAAGGACCACTGACTAAAGACTTTATGGTGAATATTGCCCTGTTTGGAGGGGTTTTCTTTCCAGAAATTTCATCCGGAAATCAAGCGGCAATTACCTGCTATCTTTTGTAGGAAAATCATCAATTAGACAAGTGCTTCTAAATACCCAAGGGCTACAAACAACTGAGCCCCAAACATAGCTATTACTAATGAAAATATTATCTTCTACTGTGTTTATACGATATCCCATAGTCAGATTTATTTATACCCTGATGCTTATGCAAGAACTGAGCAAATAAGCCAGCTATGGTGAGTCACTTGGACAGGAAACTTTCAAAATAGTTTAAGGGTTGTTTTTTTTTTTTTTTTTTTTTCCCCTCAATTGTCACTGTGTTGCTCTTCAAACGTTCCTAGGAGATGAAGGAATATTTCTCATTTAGCTCATATCGACATTATTTCAGCTATGAATAGGACTCTCTGACTCATAGCCCCAGGACACTGGGATTGCCTCTGATAGCCAGCAAGAGCTGTGATGGGGTGTTTCAAACCCAGCAGAGACCTGCCAGAGAAAAGCATCAAGTGTCAAACCGAAGTGTAACTTGTCAGCCCTCCTGACATTGGTTCTCACAAGAGGTAGACTTAAGTCATAGTGCTAACTTTTAACTGTTCAACCAGAGCAAAAGACAAATTTTCCTCCTTGAAAAATGGAGAAAAGATCACATATTTTAGCATTTATAACTGATTCATATACACAGATATCAATTTCCCTGGTCTGTAACAAATGTGTAAAGCTTTCTATCTAGAATCCTAATAGCTAGTGACTCATTTTCAGGTTAATAGGAAGGAAGGAATGTGGGAGATTCAGCTGGATTTCCTGATCACTGTGCTGTGTGTGTGACACTAAGGTGCTGTGTTAGTCATGTACATAAAGAAGTCTAATTTTCATTCCTATCTGCATCAGATAATCATAAATGACAGGTACCATAACTTGACATTATAGCATTACAGCAGAGTGAAGAGGAACTCAAGAGACGTCACTAAATTCCTTGGGAGCTAAAAGAAAACTCATCGCCATTCCTCACTTTATGGGAAAAAGCACCAAATTCACCGTGTTGTTCTTCACATGCCACTGTCTTTCTTTTCATAGTAAAGCCCACTGGTCCTCTGCAGAAATTCCCTGGGACTGTGGGGCCCTCAAGGGGCAGCAAGAGTCTAAAATGAAGAGGGTCAGAAAGCCGGGGTCTCTGTGTCCTGACTCTCGCTAAGAAACTCTGCAGCAGTGGTCAGGACTCACCCCTAGGGTCCCTGGCAAGACCATTCCCTGCTCCCAACCCCCATCCCTTGGAGTTCGGCGTGGTCTCGTGACCCGCTTTGCCCAATAAACGCGAACAGATGTGAAAGGCGTGGCTTCTGAGCGGGCGCTTCAAAAACCATCAATAGGTTTCTTCTCCCTCTGTCCCGGAGGCTTGGGGTGTCCTGGAGGGAAACTACTCCATGGACCTGGGGGCCCAGAGGGGATCAATGCAGAACAGAGTTGCAGCTTGAGAACGACGCAGACTGATTTGTGCTCAACCTCGGAGAACTGAGGGCTTTTGTTCCCTCGGTGTAACCTGGCCCACCTGACTCACAGGATGGAAAGTTTACCAAGGACCCGTCTCAGAACAGCTGCATCGCTACAAGTCGTCCACCAGCTTCAAACACACGCTCTCCTCCTGCACACCCATCCCCCCACCCTCTATGTTTGAATATCCTTTTTCAGCTACTAAGTATCTTCACTGATGAATTTGCTTTCAGGCTGTAACTCCCCAGAGTGGTTGAAAACCCTCTAAAGAAAGGATCGCTCTTTTCACATCACTTTTTTTTAGAAGTCAAAACAAATATGTCTGCCCATCATGGGAAGACCTTCTGAGTCTTAGCTGTACTGGCATACAGAAGTCTGTGTAAGAGAATAAGCATTTGGTACCTTAACTATGGTACACTGTCACACACTTTGCTGCTCCTACCCACTGACTGTATTTTTAAAGACCCAAACTTTGTCTTCACCTTCAATTGTAAAAGAAAAGCAAAGGCAGGAGTTCCCCAGTGGCCCAGGTTCGATCCCTGGTCAGGGAACTGAGATCCCACCAGCTACACAGTATGGCCAAAGACAAAACCCAGCTGGAAAATAAAAAAAGAGAAAGAAGGAAAACAAAGGCAAGGCCAGTGGAAGTGGCACACCTACCAAAACGTTGTTCACCTTTATAAATTATCAAAATCGGACACAAGCAAAAGGCAAAAAGCTGCCTTCGTAGGCCACTTTTTAAAAATCCAAGATAATTTGTTATGTTAATGTTCAATAACCCCCACGAAATTACTAGAGTACCAAGAGTACCTTGGCCATGCAGCCAAGTGGAAAAGACACACATCTGAGCTTTAGCACAAATGGCTTTGGCCCCAGCTTCTCCACTGCTGCTGCTGCTGCTAAGTCACTTCAGTCATGTCCACTAACTAGCCATAAATCGTCAAACTCCTTTAACATTAGTTTCTTCATTTTAAAATGAGAGGGTCCGTGTGCATGCTAAATCGATTCTTTGCAACCCTGTGGGCTGCAGCCCACCAGGCTCCTCTGTCCATGGATACTGGAGTGGGTTGCCATTCCTCCTCCAGGGGATCTTCCTGACCCAGGGATCAACCCTGCATCTCCTACATTGGCAGGCGGACTCTTTACCACTAGTGCCACCTGGGAAGCCGAGATGAGGGGAAGTCCTTTCAGATTCAGGCTCTTTGATCTTGTAACCATTCTGTTCTTAACTCCATGGACTTACAAATCATCCAGTTAAGTCTTGGATGATCCAGACTTGAAGGAGCTTCACTTCCCAGGGGTGGCTGGGCGGCAGGGGTCTGCATAGGATGGAATGTGGTCAGTCCACAGTGGCAAAGGTCTGCTTTCGAACTGAATGGGAACTGACCATGTATAAGCCAGGCCACACACACAGAAGAGAACATGCTCTATGCAAATGAGAGATGTGGAGGAACAGGCTCAGGGGTCCCGGGAGATGAGTGCTGAACACAAGTCGACAACACAGCACTTGCATCAAGAAGATGAGAAAGTTGTCTGCATAGGACTGCGGGTCCCCAGAAAGTAGGAGCTATCTTTCCCTTTACGTTTGATTGCTGTCAGTTGTCAAGTGTACTTGGCAGCTGAGAGAAAGGTCAAAGAAATCTTTACTACTTAATGGTTTGACCTGAACAAGTAATGAGTCAGGAGGAAGCAAATTACTGCACTCAGGGATATGAAGAGTTCTGTAACAGGACACTGATCGTCTATCCTTAGTCTCCTCCTGAGAGGAGGACGAAAGGGACAAAGGAAAATATTGGGGCAGGGGGCTTGGACTTTGTGCCTAGGAAGGAAGTAACTAATGGCAAATTTTACAGATCTGAAACAATCTGCTCAGGGAAGGATGGTCAAAATGTTACTCTACTAGAGACAAATTCCTAAAGTCACTTAAATTTCCTTCAACAAATTTCCAAAGTCACTTAAATTTCCTTCAACAATATGACTTAAGGTGAGTTAAAATATGTATATATATACTTTCTCCTTTCTATAAATAATTAAAAGCAAAAAAACACAAAAACAAACAATACAAAAGAGCAATTAAAAATACCTAGCAATCGCCTCTCATTACCAAAGAGGGCAAACTCTTACTTTCCTCGCTGGCACTGAAGTCCTTTTGTCTCCCCTGTTCAAACTTTATACGCCCATTAAAAGTATTACTGTCACCATCATGATTCTTGTTTCATCAACATTGTGTTTTTGCGATTCCATGTGCTCAGGTCAAGATGTTTTCAACACCGTTAGCTGTCCCCATGAGGAGGTGGTAAGATTATACCCATTTTTTTTCCCCATTGTACTCAATGAACAATAGGAATTTTAATCTCCCTAAAGTAATATCGAGTTCAGGAAGGCTACTCATCCAGGAAGGCTACTCATCCCAAAACGACAACAGCTTCTCTCTCTTCCTTTCGTTCTAGGCTTTGAGAATGAGTTTTAGCTGAGTACTCAGATAACCAATTCACTGGGGAGTCTCCCTTAGGCTGTTCTTTCTAAGAACAGTTTGACTAGGTCTTGGATGAGGCCTGTGGATTTTACTCCAGAATCCAGGAGGCACAAGATTGGACAGAATGGGAATGACTGGAGTGGAGGGTTCAGAGTGAAAATGCATGTCTGACGCAAAAGGAAAACACACACACACACACACACCACACACAGATACACACACATACAGACACGCACACACACACCCGAAAACAAGAAGTGCCAAGTCTTAGGCTAACCACTCTCAGCAGCTCATCTAAGTCTCAGAATGCTCTCTGCAGTACCTTCTGCTAGCCTTCCCGTTTTGCAGATAGAAAACCAATCGAAGAGCATCTCTCCCGGCACTCCAGCCTGACTCACCTGGAGTCTTCTTTTCTTTCTGGAGAGGCTTCCCGTCCAGTCGCTGATGCGGCGCATCCTGGCTTTCAGGGTGTCCTTCTTGGAGGACTCCTCGCCCAGGGCCCTGGACTTGCGGCAAGGGAGGGTGAAGGACGCGAACTGCCCGGGCTCCCCGCGCTCCACGCGGGCCGGCACGTCCATGTCGGAGGCGAAGGAGACGCGGGCACTGAGGCTGGCGCGGGTGCCCATGTAGTCATCGGAAAGCCGCAGGGCCGCGGGGGCCAGGCTCCCAAGGGAGGCGTTGGGGTAGGGGTCCCGGAGGGATGAGAGGGAGGCGCTTTGGCTGAAAGGCTTTGGAGCATCCCTGGTCGGGAAGCCAGTGTGGAGGCCGGGCTCAGGCGTGTCTGGCGCCACGAAGGAGCCCTCAGCCTCACTGACCTCGCCGGCCGGGCCCCAGGGCGAGTCGTACCAGGAGGACTCGGAGCTGAGCGAGCTGCCCTTGCTGGAGCGGGGGCGCGCGGCGGCTGCCGGGGAGGCGCGGGGGCTGGGCGCGGAACCGGCCGAGTAGCGCAGCAGCTGCACCGGGCCGCCCGATGGGGAGGCCCCGGGGGGCGCGGCGCCGCTGTGGAACTCTACCCGCAGGCACCCGTCCAGCTTGCCCAGCGTCTTGATGAGCACCCGGGGGCTCTTGCGGTCCTCGCCAGGCAGGGTGGATGCGATGCTCTCGTTCCCGCCGTAGCAGTTGAGAAGGTGCCCATTGCGGCAGTCCCTCGAAGCCGAGAGGTTCTCTTCGGGCGGGCGTCCGACATAGTGGAAGCCGTTCTCGGGCGAGAAAGCGGCATCGGTGCCCTGGAAATCTGACCCTGCGGCACCTGTCCTATGCTTGGCGTAGGCACTGCCTTTGGAGGCTTTGCACGTGGGGCCCCCTGGTCGGGATGCGTAAGGCTGATTGCTCTTAAAGTGAGAAAGGCAGCTTCGGGCCAACGACCTGGACTTGTACCCCGCTCCGCTGCTTCCATGACCCCATCCGTGCAATGACTTGTCATCCTTGGCATGAAGGCCACGGATTTTCAGGGAGCAAGGCTTTTGTTTAGCACCAGTAATAGTATTGCTATGATTTTTAGGTCCTTGTAGGGTGTACTGACTCTCGGAGTTTCCCATCGTCACCTGAATTAAGAACAGCAGTGTCAGTAAGAGTCATGACCTAAACTACATTCCACTAGGACAGAACTTTCTACAAGCTATGTTCAGGTGACAGAGGAACCAAGCAACCTCTTTCTGGGCCTGACACAACTCAGAGACGTAGGGACAAGCGTGACTTGCGGAATTGGTTCTCTTTCTGCATTGCAGGTCATCAGCCAAGTAGACAGCACTGCACATTCCTGTGCTAGTGAGTTTAAGCACATTATCTGTCGTCTGATGTTAATTCAGAAACCGAACAGGCATAGCAATCAGCTTAAGACAGAGACCTCCTATAGGCTGGGTGTTGGGAGGTTTTGAATCAATGATTCTAAAGAGCAAAATGAGAAAATCCCTTTACTCTGTCACTGCAATACACTGATTTTTCAGTGACCACAGAGACACCTTTCCTTTATACATGAACGACTGAAAGAGCTCATATTGCACTCCAATATAAGTGGTTACTGCTGAAAAATGACCATGTTTGTGGTAATATGACTCCGGGTACTGCACTGTGTTGGAGCTTTCATATGTCACACAGAATAGCATACCTCAAAGGATAAAGACTAAATGTTCTCAAAAACTAGGCTGAGGTGAAAAACAGAGGGAGGAAAATAAAAGCTCTCCTTTGGAACAGAAAAACATTTTAATGAAACTAATCTCTCGTGCTTTTCTAAAGACTTTAAGGGTCCTCACTTGAGAACCTGATAAAAGTCTGAAGCTGACTTGTTAGAATGTGAGCATCCTAGAAAGAAATATTTAAATTTTTTTAATTAAAAAAAAAAAAGAATGTGAGCATCCAAAAAAAAAAAACATACCCAAACTTAGATTCTATTGATTTCCTTTAAAACTCCAATTTGTTTAGAGAGTCTGTTAGTTAAGCAAAATTCCAGGGGATGATCCAAACCACCCCACCTCCTCAGTTTTGTTTTTTTTATTCTAACCAATGTATCAGTGTTTGAGGCAAGTCAGAAACGATGCTTCCAGTTACGTTTCTAATATATGAGGTTAGGTTTAGTCAATCAGTTGTGTCCGACTCTTGCGACCCCATGGACTGTATGTAGCCCGCCAGCCTCCTCTGTCCATGGGATTCTCCAGGCAAGAATACTGGAGTGGGTTACCTACTTCTAATACATGAAGTTGGGTTTTAATTTCCATTCTTTTATATGTAAGAATGTACAGCCACAGAAGTCAAAAGGGCTGACATTTCTTTGGAGGCAATGATTAAGCTCAGTTTAAAACACAAATAATGGGAACAAATAATTAAACCCTTACTAACACAGCCGTGGCACTGGACAGGAACCACAGCTCCCACGGGCCGGACTCACCTGCAGTCTGGTTTGTGCACTGAGGGAGATTAATGGTCAGTCGACTTGACAGGGTCCCAGGAGCAAGGCAGCGTGGTTAGGAAGTCCAGGCAGTGGATCCATGAAAGGATCCTGAAAAACAAGAAACAGGAGAAAACTCTGTCAAGCACTTTACACCCGGTCCCCCCAAAAGTCAAAAGGAAGGCTTGCCGTAAATTACGTGGAGAAACAATGGGTGTCCAGAATCGCTGTGAAAATAATAAACGGCACATCTGTGAGCTGTGTGATTCATCAGGGTTGTCTGGAAGATGTGAAGGAAGCCAGGACCGCCCCCAGCAACCTTGCGAAAGGCCTTTCACTCTGTCCCTCAGGCAAACGCATGCCTTTGTTTCGGGGGAGAGCAGGTGAGCGCGCTGCCCTGAGTCACAGCTCGTCTGTCACCACCGCTCGGAAAACAACTCCCAGACCCGCCGCCCTGGCAAGATCACAGGAGCAGCGTCCCGCCACGGCAACAACAGGTCACTGTTGCCCAGCTGATGAAGCAGCGAAAACAAAACCCAAAATGTAGAATCACAGAGAAATAGCCCTTGGCTAAAATAACACGTGTCAGAGATGCCAACCCCAGAGATGAGATGAAAAAGGTTTTCTCCAGCACATGCGTGGGCCCCGCTGCAAGAGGCCAGCGGCAGGAAGCCCACCTTTGAGGGAAAGATGGGGGTGCTGCCATCTGGCTGTGTTCACGGCCGGGACACAAAGCCTTTATTTTCTCTGCAGACAGAGAGAGCAAAGCAGTGAGGGCTCAATAGTGACCTTTTTCCTCTTTAAAACAAACAAACAAACAAACTATATTTGTAATTGCAGTACAATGCACATAACATTTACCATCTGAACCATTTTTAAGTGGTCAGACAGTAGTGTGAAGTATGTTCACACTGTTATGCAATTCGTCTCCCGAACTCTTTTCATCTTGCAAAACTAAACCTCTTGCATTAAACTCCTCACCTCACTCTCTCCTCCATCTCCCCAGCCGCTGGTAACAACCATTCTCTTTTGTCTAACGAATTTGACTGCTCTAGATACACCATGCAAGTGGAATCGCACCGGATTTGACATTTATCACTGGCTTTTTTCGTTTAGCGTAATGTCTTCAAGGCTCCTTTGTGTTGTAGCATGTGTCAAAATTTCCTTCCTTTTTAAGGCTGCATAATATTCCATTATTCACATTCTGTTTATCCATTTATCTGTAAACAGACCCTTAGAAACTGCTTTCCACCTCTTGTCTATTGTGAATAATGCTGCTAAGAACACAGGTGTACACGTATCTCTTTGAGACCCTGCCTGCAATTCTTTGAGGTATATACTCAGAAGTGGAATTGCTTGATCATATGATTTTTCCATTGTTCATTTTTCTGAGGACCCACCATACTGTTTCCCATAGCAGCCGCACCATTTTACATTCCTATCAATGGAGTATAGGTTCTAATTTTTCTCTGCATCCTCAGGAACACTTGTGATTTCCTATTTGTTTTTTTTTTTAATATAGTGGCCATCCTATAGTGTGAGATGATATCTTACTGTGGCTTTGATTTACACTTCTCTGATGATTAGTGATGTTGAACATCTTTTCATGGCTTGTTAACCACTTGTATAGCCTCTTTGGATGGTTTGATGGTCACTTCTAAAATTCACAGAGCACTGGTAAAAGACATGCTGCTAAGTCGCTTCAGTTGTGTCCGACTCTGTGCGACCCCATAGACAGCAGCCCACCAGGCCCCTCCGTCCCTGGGATTCTCCAGGCAAGAACACTGGAGTGGGTTGCCATTTCCTTCTCCAATGCATGTAAGTGAAAAGTGAAAGTGAAGTTGCTCAGTCGTGTCTGACTCTTCGCGACCCCGTGGACTGCAGCCTACCAGGCTCCTCTGTCCATGGGACTTTCCAGGCAAGAGTACTGGAGTGGGGTGCCATCGCCTTCTCTGGGTACAAGACATAAGTATCCCCAATAAAGCCAAAGACACAAGTCTACCTAGGATGATACACACACACACAATTTAAATTAAAAAAAAAAAGTCAAAAAGACTTCCCACTTAGGCATCAGCAGGAAATCTAACCGCTCATGTGAGTCTATAAAGACTGAAGCCAGCATCTCTAACCAATGAGGTTAGAGTGGTACCCAGCCCACTACTGATCACATCTTTCCATGGGCAGCTCTCCCGAACATCTAAAAGGCGGAAGAGCCACTGAGTGAGTTACCCATGACACATGTGACATGGGAGCTGGAACAGCAGCACCCTACCTTTTTAAAGTTCAATACCTAAGTTGTCTTTTCTCAGCTACATTTTAGTAGAAGCTAAAAGTCAGAGAAGCTCCCAGCTGCCGCTCCCACCACAAGCTGAAGGGAGTGAGCCTTTGTGCTTGCTTTCCTCAATACCAAGGTCTGGTGATGACCCACAGGTGAAAGTCTCCCAGCGACTCTTTGTCAGGCCCTTCTGATCGGAGGGTCACATGCCCGAAGACGCGCACACACAGCACCACTCAAGCCCCTCAACCCATGGGCACAAACCTGCCACTGGGAGAGGGGCCCGCTGTGTCGGCCACTCAAGGACACACAGAGATGGTGGAGTTTAGGGAGGAGGGGTTCAAAGGTGCAGAATGGCTTGAGCTTGGAAGCTTATGCCCCTGCGGCAGATTGTAACTTCACCTTGTCTGACTCCTTCTAAAGTTAAATAGCTTAATTTAAGATTTCATGTCCTATTTCAAAACACACAGCCCCGGACCCTGTCCTTTCCAAGGTTCGATCTGCTAAGGTCTGCATCTTGAGCTCACAGAAGCATTTAAATGATACCTGTTGAATGACAGCAGCTTCACATGTAAGAAGACTGATTTGGGCACAGACTATGAGCAGGAATCACCCTAACAGGAACTGGCTGAAAGATTGATATATAAACCCATGAGGCCATGTCTCAAGAATGAACACAGTCCTGCCTAGAGAAAACCCCAAAGGCCGATATGACGTGCATTATGACACGTGAGTGATGCTGACCAGCTGTTCAACATCCCCAGCCAATCACTCCTGCAGAAAGAAAACAGCCCTCAACTGTGGCAAGAAGAATTTATCTAATATTTACTAGGAATTTATTGACAAGGAAGGGTAATCTCAGAGGACAACTTTAGAACTGTCCCTGAGGAGTTTAGCAAATTGAACAGATATTTATCTGTCAAGTTTCAGCTGGGACTCTTGTCTGAAGGCAAGAGAATAAACAAGTCAGATTTTCTGCAACCCTGAGTCTCTGAAATCCTTTACTAAAAGCATTTTATGGTATCCAAGTTAAAAAAAATTGATTGATAGAAAGCTGGATGACAATATCAAAATGACAGATTTCCTAAGAAATTTTTTTAAAAGGAAAAGAAATAGTTAAAAGCCCCCTGTAGATAAAAACATGCACTTTGGGTACATAATCTGCAGAAATACACATCAGGTATACTCAGGTTCCACAAGGCCCACAGCTGGCCAGGAGAAATTTTAAGTTTCTTAGGAATGAAATGAAATGGTGCTAAGGCTGTGTGTACTTCACAAATATCCTATGCTGTGTATACATTTATTTCTACAATTATTTTTTTATAATTACCATAAAATACTGGGATTTTAAAAAATTGATCACAATCTCATGAACCTGAATAAAAAGCCTTTGTATTTTGTTGCCTGCATTCCCTTCCAATCCCCAACCTTATGAATGTGCTATGTAGCTTTTTAAGCTAAAATCACAAAGAATGGAACTTTTTTCGTTTCTTTTTTTTAATTGAAGTATAATTGATTTACAATGTTGAGTGAGTTCAGGTGTACAGCAAAGTACATGTGATTCATATATACATATACATGATTCACATGATTCATATATATGTGTATGTATATTCACGTATATATACATGTATATATACATGAATGTTTATATACATGAATGTGTGTATATATGTGAATATATATTCATGTATATATATACATGCATATATATACATATGATACACATATATTCTTTTTCAGATTCTTTTCCCTTATAGGTTATTACAAAATATTGAGTATAATTCCCTCTGCTATTCAGTACCTTGTTGATTATCTATTTTATATATAATAGTGCATATATATTAACCCCAAACACCTAATTTAAACTAACTTTTTAAAACTGTAATCCATTACCACCCCAGAAATGCCCAGCAATGTGGAGGAATTTCACAAGTATGTCATCAGAATCCCAGCAACCCCCATGACCTACTGAATCTCACAGTAAATCATCTTTTAGGAGGAAATTCAAGCTTTACCTTTTCTTCATTTGCCTTGAGCTTGGTCTTGAACTGATGCATCAAAAATGCCAGCGTCTCCACTTTCCCATAATATAGAGTTCAGAGCAAAGGGAACTAAACTCCCTCCGGCCGTGCTTTGTCTCCGCCAGCACCGACTGCCCAGATGGAGCGACCACAGGGAAGTCAAGGGCGACCCCAGGGGACCAGATGGTGCTGTGAGGAGGGCTGGGGGCTAACTGATGTAGCAAGCAGAACAGAGGTGTGAGGACTGCACAAAAGCCAGATTTATGGCTGGGTGAGGCGGTTAAGGGGAGTTCAATTTCTCCCAACCATGAGATATCAACAAGGCTTCCTATATAATTTCAGAAAGATTTTTTATAATGAAAGAGGAACCCCATCACTGGACAAGGCAAACATTTCAGATACTGATAAGAGCTGGAAAAATAAAAGATAAGGACGCACCATTAACCCTAACAATATCTACTTAGTTCCCTTTATTTAGGGGTGGGGGCTGTGGGGCCAGGGGGAGCTTGACTCATTAAGGAGACAAGCCTCAGAATCCCAGACTGGTTTGTGTCACAGAACTTGAGTTTAGCCCTGCTTCCAGTTCTTAAACAGCATGTGAGTTTCAGGGTGAATTACTTGTGCTTTCTGCATCTCATTTTCCCCATCTGCAGCTTAAGGATAAAAATAGCTGTCATACCTACTCCGTGAGTTGAGAATTGAATGTAGAAATACATGTGAAACCACCCAAAAAAACTGTGAAATGCAACACTAATACACAGTACTATTATTAATTTTTAGTTATAAATTTAACTTGGTGCATTATAATATCAATATTATAACAGCCAGCTGTTTCAAACATTTTGTTAACTATTAATACATTATATATGTATAGATATATGTATAGATATATACACACACAAACTTGGAATTTTTCAACTTCCAGTCTTAGTATTTATCTGAATTTGATCAATTCCCCAATAGTTACAGCACATAAAACTAATTTGTCAAATGTGTCAAATGTCAAAAAAGGCAATGACACAAGTCATTTACCTATATTACATATTAGAAAATGTAAGAAAATAACCTAAGTGCTCACTGAACAATTGGCATCGTGTTTACCCAGCTGATCTCAACCACTGCGACTTTGGTCCCCAGGGGACATTTGGCAATCTCAAAACACATCTTTGGTTGTCACACTAGGGCACTGGCTCTAGTGGGCAGTGTTCAGAGATGCTACTAAACATCTTACAAGGCACAGGACAATTTCCACAATAAAGAATTAGTTGGCTCCATACATCATTGGTGTTGAGGTTGAGAAACCCGGCCTTAAACTTTTATTGCCTGTCTCATTAAAAATACTGAAACTGAAGAACAACTATGCCTAAACATCTAAAACCACAGCACTGAACTAAGGACCTAACCCTAACGAACTCTGTCAGTACGGCCCAGACTGGCGTCTGCCCCCTTCAGTCCATGAGCTGCACTCCGAATGCACGGGTAACAGGACCGGAAGGAACTCATTCCTAATCTTAAGAAAATTTGACCCCAATCAGTATGAAGACGCAAGCGAAAGGAACATCTGATCTCCATAGGAATAGTGCTTGGGGAGAGTAATTCTTAAAAAGTGGACAGAATGCAGACTGTTCGTAAGGCCTCGAAAGCTAAGCATCCATTGTGGAGTCCCACTGGGTCTATTTCAATTCTATGGGGCTCCTTCCAAATGCACATTAACAGATGAAAAGACAAACCAATCTGCAGCAAGGGATGCCCGGAATAGGACCTCAGAAGACAAGCATGGCTGGTATTCAGTAAAGGAAAAGCAATAAATTCCACAGAGACAACAGCCCAGCTTTTTGCACAGTTCATCACCTTAGTAAGCCAATTTATCACAAGTAGTGTCTCAACGCTCACACCCATTTTTATAAAAAAAGAAAAAATTAACATCTGCAGCATTGCTAACAGAAGTGTTTGTCCAAGGGTTCATGAACCATTGTTGGGTCATGACATTTATGCAATGATTTGATACCAGTATTTTTAAATGAATAGGATGGAAATGGAGCAAGGAATTTTGGCGGGGGGCAGGTAAGAGGGTTACATCCCAGTAAGGGTAAAAATTGTCCTATGACATTAAAGTTTTTTGCGTGCTTATGTTTGCCTATACACTGGGTTGTGAATTAAATTTACATCTCCTTGAGTAATGGTCAAAAAAAAGCTCAAAAACAATGATTCATAAAACTGCCAAGTGGTCATTTCATCAGAATGACACATCCATTCTAATAAGATCCGATAGCAACCCAGGTCTAGAGAGTCTCGAAGCATCCAACAAATTATCACCCAAGGGAAACATTTCAGCCTGAGAGAAGAAGATCAAAAGAGAAAAGGACTCTCTGTCAAGGATGTGCCACACGTGAGGCCTTCACCTTTCTGCAGGCCACAAATTAAGACAAACCCTCATTGGACATTCAAATCCTTCCTATGAAAGTTAAAAATGACCCCATTAAAAAAGTCAGATGGAGAACTGGGTCTAGAGGATGTGTGGGATTCTGCTGAATGAAGAAAGAGAAGGGCGATCCAAGGAATAGGAAAGGGCACATCCAAAGACATGGCCACTCCAGGGCCACCTACTGAATCCGCAAGTGACCGAATCAACAAGTGGACAAGAAAGTCCCCAGCTTGTTCAGGAAAGGTGACGGGGCAGCAAGGACTGGGCACAAGTGTCAGGGACAATGTTGCGAGGGATGAGAAGCAAGAGATAAGAGGAAGAGGTGGGATGAGAGTGAGGAGGCTGGGCGAAATCTTGCTGGTCACTGCCATCACCTTCACCTTCGTGCCCTCCCCCTACCCCGTCCCCAGAAGCATCACATGTGAGCCATCTCCTAGGGACACTTTGGGACACCACCTCGGAAGGTGTCCCCAGCAAGCAATAGCTCAAATATTCATGTGGGAGGCAGAGTTGGCAAAAAAAGAAAATGTTCTTAGTCTTGACAGAAACTTGGGGAACTGAAGTAAAAGAAGAGCTCCACTCACCAGTTCAGTGTGAATTTTTGCACACACCTATACATCCCCCAAGCCCCCCATGGACCGGGCACTGGAGAGAAAGAACAGCCACTTATGATCTGAACGCTTCCCCAGAAGCCTTATGAGCTTGTGTAGGAAGGGGATGCAAAAATTAACATGAAAACATTTGTAGAATCAATAAGCAAGTTCCCAACCACGTTAACGGCATTGAGTTTCTGAGAGGTGTGGTGAGCCCAACAGTCCCACAAATATTACTGGTATGTTTCTGGAATGTCAGTGAATTGAGAGGCCCAGCTACATCTGAGCCATCACAGAAACTGCAAGTATTTCAGGGTGTGTTTCTTTTTTTTAATCACCTTTTCCAGAAAAATTTACAGAATATAGCCTAAAATAACATAGTCTACATATTATATAGACTATAATAATATAGTCTAATCCATCTAAAGATAAACCTTTTTTCTTATTTTTCTTTCAGAAATTATCAAAATGCATCTCACGCATTTCCATCCATGCTCTTTTTGCTCGGTACCATGGATATTTCTCTTTTTCTTTTTTAGTACCAAATGTTGAATTCCACTCTGCATTGTCCCCCAAGTGTACAAGTCTCATCCAAAAGTCAGTCAGGAGCCTGATCTCTGCAGACCTAGTACTGCTTTGGTGACAGCCGGAAACAAAGATGCTCAAGACTCAAAATGGTTAACACGACTTTTAAATAACCCTCTCTTGGAATTTTTATGAATATGGGATTCAAAGTGGTTCGCATGACTTTCAAATAACCTCTCTGTTTTAACTGTAAGGAACACGAGCCATTCTACAACCAGCGAGTTCAGACACGGGCAGGCACCTCCCAAGATTCAAACCAAGATGAAAACAGAAGAGCAGGCATCAGAACCCCAGTCTGTAAACACACAGCCTCTCACTGACTCCGAGACTTGTCTGTGCGGCACGTGCTTCCGTAAATCAGAAGCAGGCATCGTGAGCCTGAACCTCAGTCACGTTCTGTGACCGAAATATACCTTGGTGACTGTACCAGGTTATTCTTGGCAAAGTGTTTCTTCATTATATTACTGTTCCATTTAAGTTAAAAAAATGAACAGGCTTAATCCACACGGTTTTCCCCTCATTTAAACAGGGGCTTTTCTCACCCTCATAAATGTGTAACTATTTTACTCCCATCCGGCTTACAGCCTGATTGAAGCATTCATTTCTGTTAAAGTCTGTATCTGTAAGTCACAATATAAGTTGTTCTTGGGCTTGAACGTATAATTCAGCCAATCACTGCTGAACTTTTCCATAGAACATGCATTATTCAAAACAAACCTGGTACGATTTTAGCTAGTAACATTACAGAAACTTTCAGGGGAGGGAAAAAAAGGACTAATATTAGCACTGATAACTTACCTTTTATAATTTACAGGAATTGAGAACGTTTGTCACCTCAAGGAGATGGGTGTACAGACAGAAGGGGGAGAGTTTAATATGTCCTGAGCTTCTGTGTGTCAGCGCTCCCCAGGGCACAAGAGCCCAACAGCTGACATAACCATCCTTGATTTACAGGAAAGGGAGTGTTAGCCTCCATGGATTAAATACTTTGACCAAGATCCCTAAGGAGCACAGGTAAGAATCCAAAGGTAGGGAATTCTGGATTTCTTTCATTTTTGTTGCTTCCCTGGTGCCTCAGATGGTAAAGAATCCGCCTGCAATGCGGCAGACCTGGGTTCAATCCCTGGGTAGGGAAGATCCCCTAGAGGAGGGCATGGCAACTCACTCTAGTATTCTTGCCTGGAGAATTCCATGGACAGAGGAGCCTGGGGGGCTACAGTCCATGGGGTCGCATAGATGTATTTCTACCAATTTTAAATTTTCCTGTACTTTTGAAATATGAAAATATCCTATATCTTTTCATATTTACTTATTATTGATTTAGCTGTGCCAGCTCTTAGTTGCAACATGTAGGATCAAATCCGGGCCCCCTGCCTTGGGGGCATGGAGTCTTAACCACTGGACCACCAGGGAAGTCCCTCCATATCTTTTTTTAAAACGTCCAACTTAACTTTCAGGCTCCTCTAATAAGAAGAATGGTTGTGACTCATGTCCCTTTCATAAATACCTTTCCCTATGGGTACCCCTGGAGAAGGAAATGGCAACCCACTCCAGTATTCTTGCCTGGAGAATCCCAGGGACGGCGGAGCCTGGTGGGCTGCCGTCTATGGGGTCGCACAGAGTCAGACACGACTGAAGTGACTTAGCATGCATGCATGAGTACCCTTTCTCCAGGCAGCAGAGGCTTCCGCAGTTGGGGATCGGGACATGAGAATGAAATGAAGAACTGAAATGTTAACTAAGGAGCTGGAAGGTTCAAATGTACTTATTATATGCTACTGCTTACCGAGAACACTTCACAAATGAGAATTTTCTTTTCTTGATAGTGTAAGGTGCATGGTCATTATTCTAAATACCAATTATAACTTAGAATATGCCTCCTGAAGGCTGTGGGGTGGGACATGACAACCAAGACAATGTATGTGTGTTGGTTGGGTGGCGGGGTTTGGGGAGCGGTACATAGAATAATCAAGGGGGAATCTTCCCGAAGCTTCCATTTCATCCAGTGCTAAGTATTCTAAACGTTGCTGCCATAATAAAAAAAACATAGATCATGAAGTAAAATATGAAATTTACATTTTCAGATAAAATACAAGGGCTCCATGGTATTTAGCATACTTAGGTGCTTTAGTTACATCATCAGGTATCTTAAGTAGGATACATTTCCATAATGTGATCAGTGTTTCCTGAGCACCTAGTCTGTGCTAGAACTGTTCTACGCCCTGGAATATAGCAATAAACACATCTCCTCCCCCAAAAATATCCCTTTTATGGAGCTTATATTATAGTGGGGAGACTAAACAATAAACCATGACAGTAAATAAGTTATAAGGTGAGTAAGTGCGTGCTCAGACACTCAGTTGTATCCAACTCTTTATGGCCCCATGGACTCTAGCCTGCCAGGTTCCTCTATCCACGGGATTCTCCAGGCAAGAACACTGGAGTGGGTTGTCATTTCCTCCTTCAGGGCAAAAAAATAAAGGGTGATGGGGGAAACCAGGTAATGTGGGGGGAGGGGAGCTATAGGTTCAGAAAGGAGAGCAGAAAAGACCTCATGGCTGTGACATTAAGTGAGGACTTGCAGGAGAAGGAGACTGTGCAGATTCTGGGGAAAGAAAGAACACTGGAAACAGAAGTTCAGTTCAGTCACTCAGTCGTGTCCGACTCTTTGCAATCCCATGAACCGCAGCACGCCAGGCCTCCCTGTCTATCACCAACTCCCGGAGTCCACCCAAACCCATGTCCATTGAGTCGGTGATGCCATCCAATCATCTCATCCTCTGTCGTCCCCTTCTCCTCCTGCCCTCAATCTTTCCCAGCATCAGGGTCTTTTCAAATGAGTCAACTCTTCACATGAGGTGGCCAAAGTACTGGAGTTTCAGCTTCAACATTGGTCCCTCCAATGAACACCCAGGAGTGATCTCCTTTAGGATGGACTGGTTGGATCTCCTTGCAGTCCAAGGGACTCTCAAGAGTCTTCTCCAACACCACAGTTCAAAAGCATCAATTCTTCAGCACTCAGCTTTCTTTATAGTCCAACTGCCACATCCATACACGACTTCTAGAAAAACCATAGCCTTGACTAGACGGACCTTTGTTGACAAAGTAATGTCTCTGCTTTTTAATATGCTGTCTAGGTTGGTCATAACTTTCCTTCCAAGGAGCAAGCATCTTTTAATTTCATGGCTGCAGTCACCATCCACAGTGATTTTGCGGAAACAGAAGACAGAGGTGCAAATGCCCAGAGTGGTGAACGTGCAGCAAGCCAGCATGGCTGGAGCAGGAGGGGTCAGAAAGGGGACAAGGAGCCACAGGGTCCAGCCCTAAGGGACACTGTAAGGACTCTGGCTTTCACATTGAGATGGAAATTTTCTAATAGAGGGCTGTGAATAGAGGTGCCTCCTCATGGGGTATATTTCAAGAGGCTGATCTGGACTGCAGGCAGCAAGGGGGAAGCCGGGGCCTGTCGGGCTGGGAGGGTCTTGCAGATGAGAGGTGATGGGGGGTCAGACTCCGGTGGGGAGTCTAGAGACAGGTGAAAGGAGAGCCAATGGGAGGCCCAGGTGGATGGGAGTGAGTGGTACAGTCAGAAACGACACCACGATTTGATCTTCAGTCTAAGCTCCCAGAATGGGGAAGACAGTCTCTCCCTCCCTTAGAAGAAAGACGAGGAGGTGTGTTCCACATGTCTCGGGTGGGAGATGCCCCCTGGATGTTCAAGTGCCAACGCTGAGTGAACACTGGGCTTTAGGAGCCCAGAATTGTAGGAAGAGATGGGCCTGGGTGCAAACCTGCTCTCACCATGTGGGGATGCCTGATAAACACACAGTGGATGAGCTCCCCGAGGGGATAAGTAAACCAAGGGAAGAGAAGAGCCAAAGCGCCCCAGGACCAAAAGGCCAAGAAATCAGGAGGAACAGAAGTCAGTGAATCCAGTTAAGAGGAAACCAAGGAGAAGGCGGGATGAATTGAGACAGAAGCATGGAAGCATACACACTACCATGTGTAAGATAGATAGCCAGTGGGAATTTGCTGCATGACTCAGGAACTCAAACCAGGGCTCTGAGACAACCTAGAGGGGTGGGATGCAGTGGGAGATGGGAGGGAGGCTCCAGAGGGAGGGGATATATGTATGCCAGTGGCTGATTCATGTTGATATGTGGCAGAAACCAGCACAATACTGTAAAGCAATTGTCCACCAATAAAACATTTTAAAAAAAATTAGGAAACCAAGAAAATATGTTGCCCACAAAGCCCCATTGAAAAAAGGCTTTTCAGGGAGGAGACTGTGAGCATTTGATGGTTCACGTAATAAGGACTGAGAACAGAGCCCTTCTGAAGTTAGCAACGTGGAGGCTCTCAGTGAACCTGACCTGAGCAGGTCCAGGTGGAGAAACCTGGGTTGACATGAGTCTGAAGGTGAGGTCCATGAAATTGAAGATGGTGAATAGAGACAACTTGGCCAGGAGTTCTACCATGAAGAGCAGAGAACCCCGTGGTTGCTAGGAATCCTAAAGAGCGTGGGTGGGTGGGTAGGGTGGGTGGGTGTCTGTCTGTCTTCAGGAGAAACCCCAGCACGTGAATGGGGGTGACTGCAGAGAATCAGCTGTGGCAGGAGAGAGGGGAGACCTGCGCGGTCCTTCATCAGCCAAAGGGGAAGGAGGCTTCCTCCCAGGACTGCTCAGGCACCAGAAGGGGAATGGACCCTGGAGCCATGACCCTCCACTATTAGACTTCAGGAAAGCATCTGAGAACCACTGATAATACACACGTGAGATAAGGCACCAGGACAAAAGGGCATCAACTCTAGTAAGGAACTCTGACGATTTATCATGAAGGTTTTCGCCAGGTTGCAGTTACTTCTGAGTTTAGGGGTTTCCTGTTTTGTACTTAACTTTTGATCCATTTGTGACCATCCTATCAACTGTCAACAGAATATATATGCAGATACATGTATGTGACAGTGTGTGTGTGTGTCTGTGTGTGTTGTTCTGTGAACGTGTGTCTGCTTTCATGGAGTTCTTTACTCGCTATGACCTCTTGATATCATGGATTTTCCTGGCTTATTTATGACTGTCTGTGAACAATGCTTCTTTTCACTTGTCACTCCACCTTCCACAAGTGGCCACAGACGACTTGAAAACAAGTCTATCCACTCAGTTTCTCTTCAGGGGCTCGAATGATATGGCTTTTTAGCTTTTGTCCTTCCCAGCCCCTACCCTCCACATATCCCTTGAGCTCTTTCCATCTCAGCAATCCTACTCTAACAATTCTGCAATGAGAGATGTGTCACGGTCAAGTACAAAAACAGGATGGGGACCATTATCACTTTCCAGTGTTGTCCTAAAGATACCCAGGATCTCCAAACCTATCTTTAAGGTTTAGGAACGCCCTGGACCGACTTCTTCCTGACACTATCTGAGGCACTGGCCACATCCCTTTCCTAGGACGAAATGATAACCTGGTCTATCACTTCACACGTAAAGTTTATTTTTCCGAAGCGGCCTTACATTACCTTGGCACCAAAGCGAGAGTCCATCTGCTGTCTTCTGTTCCCCTCCAGAGCCTCTCTTGTCAGGCCCAGAACTAAGGAAAACGGCAGTCTCATACCAGAATGGGATCATGGAAAAAAAACATCTTAATCTAAGGCCAAAACAGGAACAGACTGACAGGTGAAGTCTAGCCAAAGCTGCCTTATCGCACAGGTTAATATGTGGGCACCAAAAACTCTCTGGCAATAGTTAATGGGAATGATGACCACTGACTGAGTGTATGGCTCTGAACTTGATTAGGATCCAAGAAAAACAAGTCTTTGTCTTGTCTTTGACTATAGCTTTAAGCTTGTCTGGTTTGGTAAGTAGGTAAGTAAATAGGTATGTAAGTCAGAGAGAGACAGGAAGGAAGTGAAGGGGGAAAACAGATGGATATGTGTATGTGTACATATATGTATGTATACATGTCTCTATCAGTTTATAAAGATATCAAGATGAGCTATGAATGTGTGCGTGCTGCATGCTCAGTCATGCCTGACTCTTGTGACTCCATGGACTGTAGTCCACCAGGTTCCTCTGTCCATGGGATTTTTCAGGCAAGAATACTGGAGTGGACTGCCATTTCCTCCTCCAGGGGATTTTCCCAACCCAAGGATTGAATCACTGTCTCTTGCATCTCCTGCATTGGCAGGTGGATTCTTTACCACTGCACCACTAGGATGAGCCAAAATATTCCCAATTAAATAAGCAGATAGTATAAAGAAAGATCAACAAGACAACTGGTATCGCATCTCAGCTCAGCAACTAACTATCTCAGTAACTCTGGACAAGTCATTTCAGTTTTGTAGGTTTTCAGCTTTCCCATTTGAAAAACTGCCTAAGGCCCTTTTCAGTTCCACAACACCACAGACTATAAATAGCTAACATTAGAGTCTGAGATATAGTCCTTGAGACACTGACATTAACACCTCCTAGCATTTGGGAGTCCATCTAACATGGAACTGAATAATCAAAAGACACTCAACACACCATCACTAAAATCCAAACTACTACAAACATAGTGCTTAGTACTTTTCAAGAGTCAAAAATTCAGGTTTATCTACTTTATTTTCCCTGCCTCTTTTATTATTGCTGTTTCTCTGATTCCATACCTTAATCCTTTTTTTTTTATGTCTTTCTAGCAAAGCCATTTTTACCTTGGCCTTTATTTAAGGTACACAATTTCAAAGGACAAACACAAATTATCACTAAAAACTAAAAAATACAACCACGACATCTCAGATAGTACAGTGAATAAGAATCCACTTGCCAAGGGAGGGGACATGGATTTGATCCCTGGTCAGGAAGATCCTCTGGAGAAGGACATGGCAACCCACTCCAGTACTCTTGCCTGGAAAATCCCATGGACAGAGGAGCATGGTAGGCTGCGGTCCATGGGGTCGTGAAAAATCGGACATGACTGAGTGACTTCACTCACTCACTCACTAGGAAGATTCCATGTGTCATGAGCAACTAAGCCCATGCCCCACGGCTACTGAGCCTGTGCTCCGCAACATAAGTCACCAAGATGAGAAGCCCACGCACCAGAGTGAAGAGCAGTCCCCACTCGCCGCAGCCAGATTACGCCTGCACACAGCAACAAGGACCCAGAGCAACCAATAAATACATTTTTAAGGGCTTAATAGAAAATTTTTTTCCAGTTGAATGTGTCCAAAAAGACCTTGTTCTGAATGTTCCGTCAAAAGAAAATGCTTTTTCTTTTAACAGTTGAGCTAAGGAATCTCAGCTCATATTTATTTGTTTTCCCTACATAAATTAATCTTACAAAGTGGGCTAAACCTGGAGGCACACAGACAGACACAGAAAAGTGCCCTCCCCCCACAGATATTTAAGGAGTGTGAGTTTCTCTCTGTATTGTTCCCACATCCATTCAAAAGCTGTTGTAGGAAGAGGCTGTAGGGCCCTGCACCAACTTCAGATTTCTGGAAAAGGGCAACATGGCTCTTCTCAAGCACAATCTTGGACCACCAAGACAGCATCATCTATTCTACTTAGTGGTTAAGTGAAGGACCACTTCGGAAGGATAATCTCTTGGCAAGGAGCCCAGCCCTTATCTTGCACTTCCAAGCCTCCCAGACCAGGCCTGGGGTAAGAAGGCGGCTTTGTGAGTCACTCCCCCTGCACTGAAAGTACCGAAAGGAAGGTGTTATCTGCTTGCCTTCAAAACACCACGTCGGTATGGATTAGAGTCAGAAGGCTCTTCAACAGACTTCAGCTTCTGTCTACAAGCTCTGGTGAAAATCAAGGGGCTGACAAGTGTTAATGTGACTACACAAGACGGCAGCTGGGGCTTCCTTCTTCCCCGCTCTGAATGGTTGCCAGCCCTGCCAAAGCTTCACTTTCTACATGCAAAGGAAGCGTAATAAATAAAACCTTTATTACCACGTTTCTACCAACGTCCCTATTAATTCTAACCTACCTGGGCAACACTCACATTCCTCCAGCCCCCAAACACTTCTCTATAAAGGAAGACACCCACTGAAGAGGCCCACACATTACCCTCCCTGAAATAACTCATAGCACTATCTCATTCTACTGAAAGTATAAAACTTTAGAATTCCTGAGTGTGATGGACAGAGGGCCATGGTGAAATGATGAAAACGAGTTAGGGAAAACTCCAGTCGCTGTTCTGCAGCATACTGACTTTTCAGAAATTCTATAAATAACCTTCCAAATTTACAGTGACTTCAATAAAGCTTCCTATTTCTGTCTCTCCACCTACCAATTTTCTGAGAATTACACGCTTGCCCAAATTAACATAAAGCTGAGAGAGGTACTCTGCCGAATCCATCCCTCCAGTGCTGCTGATAAATTCAGAGCTCAGACAAATGCCCGATGAATGAGCCACCTTGGAGGGATTATGACATGAATCAGTCTTCTACTTACAATAAGGTTCCCCTCCCAACACACACAGATTACAAGGGATTCTATTTCTTTTTCAGAAAGTTTGAGGAAAAGTTAAGGATAAACATGAATAAAGAGTGAACATCCAATTACAAGTTTGAAAAGAAATTCTTCAATGAAAGAGCTTACTCAGCTCCAAAGTAAGGCCTGATAAAGTTATGTAATAACCAGGAAACTGTAAAATATAATCTCTGCACACTTTTCATTTCTTTCTGGGCCCTCAAAGAAGTAACTGGTAAAGATAAGGTCATGGCCATTAATGCTTTAACGTGATCAGACTGAGAAATGGAACTTCCTTGACATATCAGAAAAAAGAAATCCCTACAGCATATACCCATCCACTTTGGGAGAGTTCAGTAGTAAAACAGGTAGGGAAACTGCCATCAATCACCAATAGGTGAGTGAAAGCAGCCACACACTCCAGCTTGAAAGGGCCTGTTCCCTTGTGCCTACCAACGTGGGCTGCCCAAGTACAGCACCCAATGAAATAAAAAGGAATATTTCAAGCAACGCTGATCTTTCACGCATAAAATGAAGCCTCAACTGCAAAAGGGGGGAAATGAACATTTATAGCCTTACCTTTGCCAGAACTCTGGATGTAGCCAGTGCTTCTCAGGCTCTTTTAATTAGGGTCTCTCTATACATCCACAGACTCCCTCTTCTTTCTGCCCATGGTAAGGCAGGAAACAACGTTCTAACACTTCAAATGCTCGGCTGTTAAGAGCTAAAAACAGATTCTGTGCAATGCTGGATATATTTTTGTCTGCTAGCTACACACCCTCATCATGTTCAATTTTTTCCATTGGTGGAAGAGTATGATGCAGGCTTAACCAGAAAGTGGTTTTCCATGGGCTGCCGGCAGCGATTAGCCAGAACAGCCTGCCATCAGGCCTGGAGCCGCCGGGCTCGCCCATGACTACGCTGCTGTGGGCTCCGCATTCCAGAATTACCACCAAAGTTCCATAGGAACGCAGCTCCCCAGTTTGCTGAATAAAGGTTTACTCACTCGAAGGGTGCCTCAGCTGCTTTTTTAAGCCCCTTGGCAGGAAGAATATACACCTACCATCCTGGTGTTTGAGCGGTAGTAAACATTCTGTCTCCAAAACCACAGCTGGAATGTCGGCCATAAAAACCCTGCCTCAAGAGCAGCCGTTCAAAATCATTTTGTGATTTGCAAAATAGAGGGTGTGCACTCTCTGTGCCTTGCTGGAGTTACTTCGTTTTCCAGAGAGCTGAAAACTACAGAGCCTTACACTAGAAGTCCCTGTTATTCCAAAAGGTGGCTATTTTCTCCAAAAAAAAAAATGCATTTAACTGCCCTTAAAAAAAAAAGTGTTAAACCAGAGTTTCACAGGTTTTGAAGTCTTGCTGTAGCTTTTGAAAAAAGACCCCCCATTTCAAGATCCCCAAAAGATAAGGTGAGGTATTGGGGAGGGGGTGCTGAATGAGAGAATAAGATTCCATCTCTGCAGTAAGATTTTCCATTTTAAGTTTCAATCTTCGAAATTATAGTTCATAGAAGAAAACAGTTTAAGCAGAGGTTTCCCAGTTATTCTGGACAAACACATGACAACAGTTTTTTTCAGAAAGCACTTCTCATGAAAAATGTGAATGAAGGACTTCACCGGTGACTCAGTGGCTAAGTGGTCACCCAGTGGGTGACCATCCCAAACAGGGGCCCTGGTTCGATCACTGATTGGGGAACCAGATCCTACAAGTTGCATATAAGATTCTACACGTCACAACTAAAGACCAAACATCCCGTGTGCCACAACGAAGACCCAGTAGAGCCAAATAAATATTTTTTAAAAAGCAAAAATTTGTTTTAAAAAGACCTGTTTTAAAAAAATATGAGTGGATCCATACATGCAGCAGACAAGATTTTTAAGTAATACTAAAGACAAGATTCTGCTTTAGACACACAAGCTTTTAATTCCTCATCTTGCATGAAAAAATGAGTATTTATGTACACATACATACATCAACACACCCAGGTACACACTCACACACACGCAAACTGAATTCTGTTTCCACACAGTTTCCATGTAGTTCATACACGTTTGAAGATAAATTTTCTAACCTTAGTTGACACATAATAAGAGCCATCACAAAACGTCAATAGCCCAATAGTTATAAAAAGCCATCTAACCTCCACAAAAATTTGTATTAGTGAACACAGAACCAAGGAATTTTTAGTGCTGGTGGAGAAAGAAGAATAAAAAATTCCCTTCTCCAAGCCCCTCATCAGAAACAAGGCTTCAAGTGACTCGCTTAAGGCCACACCAAGACCTGCCACCCAAGTAACCACAAGCCCTGGGACTGAAGTCAGAAGGTTGCCACGGAAGCCAAGTCATATAACAGAAAACATGGGAATTCCCAAAATGTTCATTTGACCTGTGTCTGTATTAAAAAAAAAAGTCTAGATAAATACAAAAGAAGGGTGCAGTTTAAGTCACTGAGCTCCTATTCCTTTAGACCCAGCACCATCATTTCTGTTACCCAAAAAATAAAGTATCAGCCAACAGAAAACAAGCATGTTTCTTCCAAACAACCCTGAGACAGAACAACTACTCCTTGATACAAAGGAGAGAAAGGGAATTACATCAGAACGAATATGTTTCTGAGGTGGAAAACTTATCAGAAGAACAAGTAATTCCAAGGAAATATTTTTGTATCCCTATTAAGGCAATTCTGACCTTTTGATATTCTGTATACACACAGATCACTCCGAGTCAGAACTGCTCAGAAGACTGACTTATCTCCAACATTCCTCAGACACTTCCAATGGGTTTGCATTGTCTGATTCCATTTTTTATCACTGAGGTCACCCAAGTAACTTTTGTTCTATGAATTTATAGAGTCACTTGGGGTTTGAAACTATGTTAGATTTTTCAAGTTCCTTAGACTTCGTCCAACTACAGCAAAATATTCTCAGTTTAGTACTTCATCCCAAAATTACAAAACCCAGCATTATTTCCACATCATAAAACCTAGACTTTATCTAATGCTTCATTCTGACATAATATTATAATATAACAGGATATATGCATTAATAGTCATTAAAACTGAATTCCTTGGCAAAGATCTGAGCATTATGTAAATTACTAAAGAAATATTCTGTCTGCAAACACACAGTGCAAAATGACACATATAAAAGCAAATATAGCAAAATTGTAACAATTACAGAGTAGAATTCAAGTTATGGGTCTATTCAGTTCAGTCACTCAGGCATGTCCAACTCTTCAAGACCCCATGGACTGCGGCACGCCAGGCTTCCCTGTCCATCACCAACTCCCAGAGCTTGCTCAAACTCACATCCATCGAATTGGTGATGCCATCCAACCATCTCATCCTCTGTTGTCCCCTTCTCCTCCTGCCTTCAATCCTTCCCAGCATCAGGGTCTTTTCCAGTGAGTCAGTTCTTTGCATCAGGTGGCCAAAGTATTGGAGTTTCAGCTTCAGCATCAGTCCTTCCAATGAACACCCAGGACTGATCTCCTTAAGGATGGACTGGTTGGATCTCCTTGCAGTCCACGGGACTCTCAAGAGGCTTCTCCAACACCATAGCTCAAAAGCATCAATTCTTTGGTGCTCAGCTTTCTTTATGGTCCAACTCTCACATCCATACATGACCAATGGAAAAACCATAGGTTTGACTAGACGCACCTTTGTCGGCAAAGTAATGTCTCTAGGTTTCTGCTTTTTAATATGCTGTCTAGGTCTACTATTCACTATACAATTCTTTGAACTTTTCTGTATTTTTGCAGATATTTCTAATAAAAGGTTAGAAGAAGTGACACAAACACACTCACAAAGTAGAAAGATGGTTGCCAGGATGGAGGAAGGAGAAATAGGAGAGGTTGGTAAAAGGGAACAAACTTTCAGCTAATAAGAAATGTTTAATAAACATAAAATGTAGTGGAAATATCTCAGATTTCACAGGAGACATGAGTTAGAAATTCACCTCTTCGTGACTTAGAAGCCTTCTAAAGACCCTGATGCTAGAAAAGATTGAAGGCAGGAGGAGAAGAAGGGGACAACAGAGGATGAGATGGTTGGATGGCATCACTGACTCAATGGACATAGGTCTAAGCAAGCTCCGGGAGTTGGTGATGGACAGGGAGGCCTGGCGTGCTGCAGTCCATGGGGTCGCAAAGAGTTGAACACGACTGAGTGACTGAACTGAACTGAAATCCCATTACCCTCACCATAAAATGGGGTGGATAATAATGTCTATCTAGAATAAAAACATAAAAAGATATAAGTAGTTAATCTATAAGTAGTTACAGAAAAACTGACATTAAGAATACGATTTTAAAAGGAGTATGCTGGGACAGGGGCAATCCAGGAGAGAGGGGATACATGAATACATATGACTGATTCACTTTGTTCTGTGACAGAAATTAACACAACATGTGTCTACACTTCCAATAAATTAAAATAATAATAACAACAATAAAAGAAAGTCAGGAACAAAAAAAGGAATATGAACTCTCAGAAATAACCTCTTCACTTAAAAATCAAGACACTCAATTCCTGCCATATTCTTCACTTCTGACATCAAACACACAATGATACAGAAAGAATATCCCATCAAGCATCATTTTTTATTAATAATCTGTAGTCAATTCTAAGGGCTTCACCTGGTTTAAAAAAAAAGCATGTACACACATACACACATACTGCCTTCCCAGGAGGTACAGTTGATAAAGAATCTGCCTGCCAATGCAGGAGACTTAAGAGATGCGGGCTTGTGGCAACCCACTCCAGTAATCTTGACTGGAAAGTTCGATGGACAGAGGAGCCTGGTGCACTACAGTCCTTAGGGTCGCAAAGAGTCAGACATGACTATGCACACATGAGTAAACACACACACACATGTATAGTAGTAATAATAAAGACTAAAAACATAAATTACTTTTATCCAAACAGGATCGCAAAAGATAGAATGCTGCTGCTGCTAAGTCACTTCAGTCGTGTCCAACTCTGTGCGACCCCATAGACGGCAGTCCACCAGGCTCTGCCGTCCCTGGGATTCTCCAGGCAAGAACACTGGAGTGGGTTGCCATTTCCTTCTCCAATGCATGCAAGTGAAAAGTGAAAGTGAAGTCGCTCAGTCGTGTCCGAGCCTCAGCGACCCCATGGACCGCAGCCTTCCAGGCTCCTCCGTCCATGGGATTTTCCAGGCAACAGTACTGGAGTGGGGTGCCATTGCCTTCTCCGAAAAGATAGAAGAATCTCTCAGAAATAGAAACATCCACCTTTGAGGAAATAACACAAATGAGGAAAACCTCCACCATACGCTAACGTGCTAAAAGAGCTTTCAGTCTGCTCCTTCGTCATGATGGAAAAGCAGTATTTCAAATAACATGGGCTGAAAAGACACGGAATTGAGCGATGCCTTTGCAAAAATGTCCTAGATGAAGACCACACCAGAAGAAAAGGAAACATGCAAAATATTCATGTGAAAACCCTAAAATCCAAATAAATCCAAATAAAATCCACCTGAGGTGGCCTTCCTCCCCATTTCATCAAAAGGCAAAAATCTTAACAAGTCTGTTTCTAAAACCAAACGCAACTGAATTAGCCCAGAGCTGAGTGAAACTGTACGTGGCTGGCCTTCATATCCAAACTCCCACAGTTTGAAAGGTTTCCCTCCCACGTGGGACACGGGAGACCCACACAACTGACACACGGAACTCCTCTGCAACCCAGCCACTGCTCCCAGGCACCAGCAAAGCAGCTCAGGCCCCAGACCTTAGGGTCCCTCTTCCTTGACCTCAGACCCTGCGGCGTGACACGAGACTCATCACTTTTCAGCTTCTCAATCTGCGAAAGGGAGATACTACTACCTACCTCACTGGGCTGTCGTCAGGATTAAGTGAAATAATACGTGCAGACTGTGTAATACAAGACCTTCCAGAGAATGCAGAGCAGAGATCTTGCGAAGTGCCTACTGTTACATCTAGTACTATAAAAAGTACCTGGCACATGGTGAATACCTAATAAATCAATAAATATCCATTGAGTCAGTGAATGAGTGAGTGAGTGAATGGAGTGATGATGATGATGGCAGTGGGGGTGAACAGGCAAAGAAAAGAACATTGGAAATTCCCCCGCAGTCCAAGGGTTAGGACTCCACACTTTCACTGCTGAGGGCCCGGGGTTCAATCCCAGGTCAGGGAACTAAGATCCTGCCAGCTGCACAGTACAGTCAATAAACAAACAAACAGATAAAATAAAAATAAAAACTTTTTTAAAAAGGAGCATCCAGTGCAGTCTACATATTTGTGTCAGAAGACTCTAAAACCCATTTAAAATAAGCCATTCACACATTATAAATGCCCACCAAGCACATCTTCCAGAGAGATTGTACTTGAAACTGTCCAGCTGTTCTCCTGTAGCATTGCATATTCCAGGCTGCCTTAGCCTCACAGAGATGCGTGAACAGCCCACGGTCATGCACCTTTCAAGTCAACAGTCAACTCTAAGACAATTCAAAATGCAATGCTAGCATGGTAAAGTGTTGCTTTAAAACCACAACTTCACAAGTGTGGATTAAGAAGACAACAGTGTTCCTGTAAATCAATGAAAAACTTAGTATTTACAAAATGAGGACAAAATAGAGAGCAAAATTAACTTTCAAGTTTTTCAAAAGCAAACTGGAGGTGCCTACAAAATCTACAGTCAATGTTAAGATAATTCAAGATGCAATACTAACATGGTATGTGGTTGCTTTAAAACCACAGAACATCTAAATTTCACAATACAATCTTTTTCTAAGTGTTTTGAAGGCATCAAATGTGCAAAAAAAAATAAAATTAATAAAGATAGTTATCATGAAAATGAAAGATTTTACAGTGTAAATATTTATGAAATCCAAGTAGTACCTTACATTTCATAACAATTAAGCCCTAACAATTTAACCAAATGAGCAGTTAGTTACTTTAAGAATGAGCAAATATTAAGTGACATAAAAATTAAGATTTAGAGCAAATTCTTTAAAAAAGCTTTCCTTTAAAGGATCTTTTTTCTCTGAGTCCCCATATCCAAATTAAATACACTTTGATGTTTAACAATTATTGACAATGTATAAAATTCTAAATTTTGGGAGTTAATTTTTTTTTTTCCCTCTTTTTGATTGCAGTGCTCAGCTTGCTGGACCTTAGTTCTCTGACCAGGAATTGAAACCAGACCCTTGGCAGTGACAGCATGGAGTCCTAACCATTGGGCAACCAGGGAATTCCCCCAAATCCTAAATTTTGAAACTAAATAGAATACTTTGTAACAACTAACAGGTAATATTTTATATAAATGACAAAATGTGTATTAAAAATCATGCTACCAATGGAAATAAAACTACAAAATGAGTTTCAGATAAGGTATTATTAAAATAAAAAATTTTAGTAGAAAAAAATCATTTATTAATAGGAACTATGCTTGTAAAATCCTGTCTTATAAATACTAATCACTAGACACATCTGTTTACAACATTTTTGAAGGGTTATGTTGGAAGTTAAGAAAATACAAGTAATCTGCCCAGAACTCAATGTAATTAAAAAGTGTTAAATTCTGCCTCTCACTCCACTCACAATATTTTCTTTTCGTGGACTAAAGTGAAACTGTTTTAGCTGAAAGGTTCCTAATCAGTTTAACTCAGAATAATTGAATCTGAGTTTTTGAAGAGACCCTGCGGGTCATCCATCTATCAAGCCTGGTCCTGGTCCCGCTTCCAATTTGAGAACCGTCTCCAGGATCCTGATAGATGGACCCCTCCCTTCTCCCTAAATACACGGAGGGATGGGAAGTTCCCAGCTCTATTAGAAAGCACATTCCACTGTTAAGTCACCAACTGATAGATGAGAACTCCTTCCCCGGACTTCAGATGAGTCATCCTAAAACTTCCACTAATTAAGTTCAGCCTTTCCATCATTATCCGCACACGCATTCTACACCCCCCTTCTACCCAGTCACCCTACAGACAGCAGCAGTCAGGTTCACGGTTCTTCCCGGCTCTCCCCCTCCTTTTAGACCATCTTCACAATGAAGCCAGAGCCACCGTGTAAAACAGAACAGATGGACAACACCAGATTATGTTTTTCGCTAAAAATCAAATGCACATGGAAGACAGTCCTAGAGGCTTCAGTCTGCGTCACCCCACTCAGAGTAAGAGAGGCCACAGGCCCTCTCTGGTGCCACGAAGTCTGGGAAACGTTGGGGCCCCAGGGGCGAAGGCAGGATGGAACCTACTTCCCGAGTCCCCACGCATGTATAGACGGTTCCCAGTCCACCAGCCAGGAGGCCCAAGAACTGAGCTCAAGGAAGGTGAGGGAGAATTTGCTGCCGAAAGAAAGGACCTAAAATGAAGCAAAAGAATGGTGTCTGAATGCAGAAGGAAATTTTTTACCATCCAGGGGAGGGATCAGTCTCCTAACAGGGCTGTTTGAAACGTATGAGTGAAGCAGGACTGGGAGCTACATTCTTAAGAAACAGAAACCATTTGTCAGCAAATGAAATGTGTACAAGTATCCTTCAGCACACACACACAAATGCTCTGTTCTATTTTCCTTAAAATAAGAAGCTCTAGGAACTTCCCCGGCCATCCAGTGGTTAAGACTTTGCTTCCAACTCAGAGGGCGCGGGTTTGATCTCTGGTTGGGGAACTAAGATCCCACATGTTGCAAGGTGTGGCCAAAAAAAAAAGGAACTCTCCAGAAACATCTTCTATTTTTCCATTACAGATACAGAAGTAGATTGCACTTTTTTCACTTTTATCCCAGTTCTACTAGAAATAAAACTACTTAAGTCAATGAAAAATGGCAATTGATACTCTGCCTCGAGACTGTGCACAGCAGCGGGGACTATGGCCATCTGGCCCATGACAACCCATCCCGAAGGGCCAGCTCATCACTGCCATCTGGGAATGCAGAAGCCTGGGGATGCGCCAGCCGAAACTCCTTTTCAAGAAACACTGAAAATGTTGCTTTCCTGTAAATTTTTCCACTTTTTACAGGTCAGCAGCTAACTTACATAACCTGAAAATACTTGTCAGGGACATATTTTGCAGGCCAACCAGAGCTTATCCACAGCCCAGAACCAGCCAGAAGCCCCCCACTTTGCAATACTGGATGTAAATGATAAACCACAAAGAAGACAATTTCACTTAAGCAACAGTCCCGACTCCCTGACTTGGGAAGGCTAAATCCTAGGTCTCGAGGGGCATCCGTCTGCACAACCAACTTGCCTAGGACACCAGAGGCACAGTTAGTGTCACATGGTGAGAAATTTGTGCTCTGGAGGAGATTTTGAAGATTCAATTTGCTTCTTACTGTTTTAAAAATGTGAAATGCTCCTTCGCACAATTATCATGTTTTACACTATGTTCCCTGCAAGCAGGAAGTTTTCTAACATTTCTGGGTTTATTTACAAATACAGCACACACGAAAGGTACACATTTTAATAGCAGCTGGTAACCTTTGTATTGACCAGCCTTTGTGTCATCTACATTAGAATATTCAGAAGGAATATCCACTTAGCCTCGGAGGGGTGTTTCACTTATGTTTCCACAAAGTTCAAAAGCCAGGACTGAAAGACACCTGTTTGAAAAGCCTAAAGTTTAGATTTTGGGGGAGTGACATGGCCTGAGTTTTTGAATCCTGCCTTTGACCTTTCCGGGGTCAGTTTCTTCTGTAAGATGGGAGTAAGAAAAACATTTTTCTCATGGAGTGATGGTGATTAAGTATGTTCATACACATCCTGACCCACAGATCGAACCCGCATCTCCTGCTTTGGCAGGCGGATTCTTTACCACTGAGCCACCTGGGAAGCCCCCTTCAATTTAAAAAACATTTCAGTAAATATAAAAGTAAATAAAAAAGTAATAGTTTAGCAGGTGGCTGAGTGGCCACCACATATTGGGTGCTCGGGGACAGTCTCTGGAGGCAGCACCCTGAGTTGAGACCCACAAGGCACAAAGGGGCCCAGGAGAGATGAGACAGACTTCAGCCTGGGGAGCTTTGCCTGTGTGTGTGTTTTACCAAAACAAGCATGAACTGCAGACACTGCACACCTTTCCAAGGAACTACCTGCAATCATTCCAAACAGGGCTTTGGGAACTGCTCAGATTTCCCGCTGTAACATTTACCCTGCAACAACCAATACACCAACTAGTAAGATGCACCAGTCAGAACGAAAACAGCCTCAACACCGGGGGTGAGACCTGACCTCTCCTTGGTGGCTTCCCAGTGCCCAAGTCCTCTGAGCTGTCCCGATCTTACAACTGCCATGAGAAATGATACTCTCTAGTCTGCTCTCAGGGCTTCCCAGGTAGTTCTAGTGGTAAGAACCCGCCTGCCAGTGTAGGAGAGGTAAGAGACACGGATTTGATCCCTCAGTTGGAAAATCATGGCAACCCACTCAGTATTCTTGCCTGGAGAATCCCATGGACAGAGGAGTCTGGTGGGCTACAGCCTGTAGTACTGCAAAGAGTCGGACATGACCGAGGCTACTCAGCATGCACAATCTGTTCTTGAGCAGGAGGTCCTAGTTGGTTTGGAGTTCAAACTTTCCTGACTTCAGCTTCTCTACCTAAACTCTCAGCAAAGATGGACATATGCTTTTCCACAGAGACAGGATCAGCCAGCACATCAAATTAAGGGGCATTTGTAAAAAGCCACTCAGATTTGGTGCCCGCTGCCTGCAGAAACCTTGGCCACCAGCCACTAAAGGAATCCACACCAGCTTTCCCTGCTCAGGTCTGCACACAAAGAGCAGTTAATAGAGCGACATGGGAAACAGGCACATAAACACCACCAGACCTTATCGCTCTCGAGATGTACAAGGGCCTTGAACTTACCCCCAGAGGAAGTGTAGACCACACTTCACGTAATCATTCATTCATCTGGAATGAGCTGGCTGAAGAGCTGTCTTTGTAATTCAGGCACAGAACCCTGGCAAGATAAACAAAGCAAGACAAAAAAATAGGTGGTGAGAAACAAGTTTTCAAAAATCAGAGTTTTATAACTAAAGCTCAATTTCTCAGCATTCTGCCCTATCTTGGACTTAATACAAAAAGGGAGCATCTGAGAAAAACACAAGTATTAAGTGTGTGTGTGCTCCGTTGCTTCAGTTGTATCCAACTCTTGGTGACCCTATGACCTGTAGCCCGCCAGGCTTTTCTGTCCACGAGATTCTCCAAGCAATACTAGAGTGGGTTGCTATTCCCTCCTCCAGGGAATCTTCCCAAACCAGGGATCGAACCCATGTCTCCTGCATTTCAGGCAGATTCTTGATTCTTTACTACTGAGCCACCAGGGAAGCCCCAGCTATTAAGTGGTTAACTATAAAGGAAATGTGAGGGTCTTCCCACATTCTAATTGGAGAAGCAGCTATACTGCTTCATCCTATAAATATAAAGCCAAACCATTTTATAGACAGATATATGGAGGGAGGGGAAAAGTGGGGAAGGAAGGAGGGAGGAAGAGAAGTGAGGGGAGATGGTTGGATGGATGGTTAAAGAGACAGAATAGGCCGCTACTCCACATGCTGAGGCTAGAGCAGTAAAGAAGAGCAAAAGTCTCTGCTCTCACTGAGCTTTACTCAGATGGGAGGAATCAGTCAAACAAACAGGTAAATAAACAAGGAAAAATATCCTAGAGTAACAGAGACATAAAACAGGATGACGAGCTTGTGAGGGACAAGTGTCTAATGTAAACTGGAAGACCAAGAAATGGCCTTTCAAGACGGCAACTAAGTTGAGACCTGAATGCTGTTTCAAAGTTAGTGAAATGATCCCCC
Organism: Bos indicus x Bos taurus; assembly: GCF_003369695.1. Taxonomy (NCBI): domain Eukaryota; kingdom Metazoa; phylum Chordata; class Mammalia; order Artiodactyla; family Bovidae; genus Bos; species Bos indicus x Bos taurus. Next base: position 92,056,318 of record NC_040084.1, on the reverse strand, counting down.
AGACAGAGGGAGTAGCCAAGACCCCAAGAAGCAGCAGTTGTCTAGAGGAATTATCATGGACTGTGGGCAGAAGCTGCATGCAAGGGCATGGAGTCAAAGGATCAGAGTTTTGTTACTTATTCAGCAGGTGGCTTCTGGCTCTTCTCCTATAATGGAAATAGTATTTTCTTCCTATGGTTGAAATGCTGCACAGTGACATTAGAACTCATGGCCCTGTTGGTCAACATACCAAAAAGTACCTCTTTTCTTTCACCATTTAAAATGTTGCACAGATGGCTTTCAGAGAATGAGACTTTTTTTTTTTAATGACCTATAGTTGATTTACAACATTGTAAGTTTCAGGTGGAGACTTGTCTTTTTACAAAACATCATTTCACCCCTGCTATATACACAAGACACTCTCTTATAGTAATAACCGTATACCACGGCTCACAGTTCACAATCCTTGATAAAGAATGCAGACTTTGGTGCCAAAGGGTCAGAGTTCAACCCCTAACTTCCCCATGACCACCTGAGTGACATTATTAAAGTTGTCTGAGCCTCTGTTTTCTTCAACCATAAAATGGAAATGATATCTACTTTGCAGGGTTATTCTACATACACACAGAGAAAATACTTAATAAAGTGGTTGAAAAATGTGTAATATTCAAAGTGGTGAGACTTGCATTGCAACCAGTAACTATTGAGAAAGGTGTGGTTATCAACGATTTATGCTGCAGAAATACGCCTGTATAACCAGGCACAGTGGAGATAACAATTTCCTTTTAGAGATCATAGAATTGCCTATGGCGGACCTTTAAAAACCAGCCCAACTCCCTTCTCTAAAGAGGAGAATTTAAAGCTTGAAGAAGTAGACTGATTCGCTCAAGGTGACATCACTGGTTCAGAGAAAAATCTTAGAAACCTAAACAATAGACTTGGTCTAGAGTCCCTACCTTATAAGATAAATCCTAGACATAAACTTCTAATTCTCTTTGTAATTAATCCAGTTTGGACAAGAAAATATTTTTAGGTAGAATGGAAAATTAAACAAGTTTTGATAGACTCCATCTAAATACATTATACTGACAATTTTTAAAGGCCGAGAATCATCATACCTTACTGATGGCCTGATAGTGATGGTTATTTCCTAACCAGGAAACTATAAAATATAACACCTGCCACACCTTAATTTTTTTCGATGATAACAACAGATACTGAGTCTCAAGCACCTACTATGTGACAGAAGTCTCCAAACATTCTGAATACTTGGCCATTTCATGAGTGTGATAGCCTTTTACTGCCTACACCTTTGCATACATTGTGTCCTGCTGGGAATGTCTCCCTGGAGAACTCGGAATTACCCCTCAAGATCGAGCTTAAGTGTCTCCTCTTCCACGGAGCCTTCCCTGATCTACCTTTCTCCTGCCAAGACCACCCCCTACCTCACCTCACTGCTCTAGTACAGACAACCACGTTGCAATCATCTCTTTTTTCGTCTGTCTGTCCTCTGGAGTAGATACTGACTGCTTTGAAAGTAAAGGGCTTGTCTTTGTTTTCCTGCTCTAAAGCACAGTGCCTTACACATGGGTGCTTAATAACACCCAACGAATGGTTCAATGCAAGAACTGACACATTATACTAAGACAACATGATTTAATTTCAGACTAGTGTTTTTTTCTAGTTCATAGCCATGACTGAGATTACAAATAAAAAGTTTACAGCTTGACTTCTGTAATAGTTAACAGTATGGGTCAGCTCAACTAGGCTATGGTACCCAGATGTCTGTTCAAATATCAGTCTAGACGTTGCTGTAAAGGTCATTTTTTAGGTGGAATCAACACGGAAATCAACAGACTTTGAGTAAAACAGATTATCTTCCATAAGGTGGGAGGGCCTCAGCCAATCAGTTGAATGTGTTAAAGCAAAGACAGGGGTTTCCTGAAGAAGGAATTTTGCCTCCAAACTGCAACATGGAAACCCAGCCTGGGTTTCTGGGCTCCTGTCATGCTGAACTTTGGACCCATGGCTGCAACATCAATTTTTGCCTAAAATTCCAGACAGTTGGCCTGCCCTGTGGATTTCAGACTTGCCAACTCTCCCAATCGGGTGAAACAATTCCTTAAAATTGACATAAAGGTGTGTGTATATATGTGTGTGTGTGTGTGTGTGTGTGTGTGTGTGTGTGTGTGTATACTTATGGATGTGAGAGTTGGACTATAAAGAAAGCTGAGCACAGAAGAATTGATGCTTTTGAACTGCGGTGTTGGAGAAGACCCTTGAGAGTCCCTTGGACTGCAAGGAGATCCAACCAGTCCATCCTAAAGGAGATCAGTCCTGGGTGTTCATTGGAAGGACTGATGCTGAAGCTGAAACTCCAATACTTTGGCCACCTGATGCGAAGAACTGACCCATTGGAAAAGACTCTGATGCTGGGAAAGATTGAGGGCAGGAGGAGAAGGGGACGAAAGAGGATGAGATGGTTGGATGGCATCACCAACTCTATGGACATGAGTTTGAGCAAGCTCCAGGAGTTGGTGATGGACAGGAAGCCTGGCATGCTACAGTCTATGGGGTTTCAAAGAGTTGGACATGACTGAGCGAATGAACTGAACTGATACATATATGTATATATCTATGAGAGAGAGAGAGAGAGAGAGAGAGAGATGGGTGCTTCATCAGAGCAGCAGCAGGCTCGAAAATCACACTGTGAATTCTAGCATCCACTGGTGGTGTCAGCATGAGAATCGTTAACATTGTCACAGTAGTAACAGTATTCATCACTTACAGAAGGACATGCTGAAACCAAATCCTACAGGCCTGCACCAGTCACAGTAAGACAACCAGAGAGATTAAAGTGCTCCAAATAAAGCAGCCCTTCTCCCAGAGTCAAAACCCTGAGCCCAGGGTCTGTGATCTGGTAACATCTGGACAGACTGAGGAACAGAAGTACAGAACTTCAAATCTCTTGATCAGATTTTTCACTCCTGAAGAGACACAGATTCAATCCCTGTGTCAGAAGATCCCCCAGAGCAGGAAATGGCAACCCGCTTCAGTATTCTTGCCTGAAAAATCCCTGGTGGGCTATAGTCCACGGGGTCGCAAAGAATCGGACACGACTGAGCAACTAAACACACACACACACAGCAAATGAAGCCTGTTGGTTCTGTTTCTCTTTATATCCTGATTAATATAATTACTAATCATTTTGGATTGAAATGATTTAAGGCAGGATTATAGGATGCTTAAATTCAGAGTACATCAGTTTAAACTCTGTTCACTTTGCAGATGGAAGAAAGAGAGGCCTAGAAAGGATAAATCAGACCTGTCACTCAGAGCATGGGAAGGAACTTGGACAAGAGCTCAGATCCCCAAACAACTGCCTCAGTTCTGGTCCCAGAACGGACGACACTGGTTTTGTCACAGTGACAAACCAGCGGTCACCAAAGCACTCTTCCTTCGATCCCAGGGTCCCCGCCTGACCTTTTTCCCTTTCTGTACGAATTCCAGGGCCACACGAACAGTTCACTTTGATTTAGCTGGGTGGACCTCAACTACCTTCGATAAGTGGATAAGCTCTCAACAGCGTAGACTGGATTCAGCTGCCCGTGAGTGTCATGTTTTCAGATGAGTCAACAATGGGACAGGTATCACAATCTCCTGCAACTCCAGAAAGGTCTGAGAGGTGCTGTGTGTAGTCTGTGCGATTCTAGGCACTGCTGGGTAGATCACACCTACCATAAAACTCTAGTGATTCTATATTATTAGTTACACACAGTATGCTAATTACCGATGACCAAACGTAGGCAGCCTGTGTGGACAGAACTGTCCATCAGCAGATCCACTCACGCTCTTTCAGCATGAAATCCTGCTATCCTAGAGTCCCTGAGCTGCCTGCTTGCCACCATGACATCATTTTAATTTAAATGAATATGGCTTACACTTTTCTCTCTTGAATTTTATGATGAAAAGCTGGCCTCATGCCTTCCCTAGAAGCTGAATGTAGTTGAACCTTCAGCTGTATCAGTTTAAAAAAAAAAAAAAAAAAAAGGCAGGGGCCCACATCTAAAGAATGGCTACAGCATTCATCAATCGAGAAGTCTGTGGTCAAGCCCTGGCCTAAGTGCACAGTGCCCAGTGTTTATAAAACTTTCACTGCTGGGCCAACCAGGGCAAGGAGAAAGTGCTGGGGAAGAAAGAGATGACTACTTCACCATGCCCTGGGAATAGGCTGCCTGCTGCCCAGCTTGGTAAGAAGAGTACATTTCTTGCTGAGAAATTTCCTTTATATTTGGAGAAGGAAATGGCAACCCACTCCAGGATTCTTGCCTGGAGAATCCCATGGACAGAGGAGCCTGGTGGGCTGCCATCTATGGGGTAGCACAGAGTCGGACACAACTGAAGTGACTTAGCATGCGTGCATGCATATTAATATTTATTATATATATAATTTTATTCATTTATGTTTGGCTGTGTTGGGTCTTTGTTGCTGCACGAGATCTCTCTCTAGTTGCAGCGATCGGGGGCTACTCTCTTATTGCGGTTGTGTGGGCTTCTCGAGTGGCAGCTTCTCTTGTTGTGGAGTGTGGGCTCAACAGTTGCGGTGCATGGGCTCCGCAGCACGTGGGATCTTCCCAGGCTACTGATCAAACCTGTGGCCCCTGCACTGGTAGGTGGATTCTTAATCACTAGACCCCTAGAGAAGTCCCCCGCTGAAAAACTCTCTAAAACTCATGACTTCTTCAAATTAAATCCGCTTTGTAACCACCATCTCTCTGACTACACTCACGTCTGCAAGTTTCCGGGTTTCCTTTGGCCTTGCTATCTATCAGCGAGGCAGCTTATCGAATCAGTCTCTGCCTGGCGTTTGTGCTAAAACAATACAGCCCATGGGAGGTTTCCCAAGAGGCAGAAAGGGTCCTGGAGTGAAGGGAACTCCTGTCTCCGTGAACTCCTCGTGTGACCCTAGCCGAGCCCAGCAGCATGTCCGTCACAGGGGAATTATTTCTGACCTGTGTCTCTTGGGCCCACAGAGACTTCAGAGCCATAATGAACAAAACCCCTGTGTGACTCCCACTCCAAGGCGGGAGGAGGGGTGTGCTGGAGACCTTCACTAAGTGACAGTTGTCACCAGTTTCTCACACTGACATGAACACACTGTTCCCACACAGAGAACCCATGCAGTCGAATGCCGCCCTTAACAAAAGCAGCAGGTACCGCCGCCCAGGGGCTATAGCTTGTTAGAGAATCCATCCTCCTGACAAAGGGATGGCTGATTACAATGAAAATGGGAAGTTTCAGTCAGTCTTCCTCAAATGGCAGACTTCTGCACCCACGGAGCACAGCGCTTACCATGCACCAAGTCACCGCAAGTCCCTTGTTATTTATAAAACAGCTCATGTGAAACACCAAAAACAAACAAACAAAACCAAAAAGCAGCTAGAAGGAGGACAAGGCATATCCCTCTGGGGTCACTGTATTCCCCAGGGTGGTGACCCTGTCAGCCAATCTGGTCCCTGGTTAGAATAAGTGTTCCCCGGGATTCCCACAAAGTTCATGTTTCCAGGGACAAAACCCAAGGATGCAAAAGTTGGCACATTATACCTTGAATGCCTATGTGCAAGACCTTTATTAAGTTAATTCAATTCAGGAAGTATCTGATGAACAGCACTTGTGTTCGAGGTACCACGCTAAGTGTCGGGAGTACGATGGTGATCGAAAGCCTACAGACAGTCTCACCAGCCTGTGAACAAACAGGCCACCAGCCACCACTCAGTGTAGAGACGATCATGGTCCAGAGGGGCAGATGCTACGGAAGCCCACAGGGGTGGCTCATGAGAAGACGCTAACAGTCATCCCAGCCCACTTGTTGCTAAGGCAACAGAAACTGATTTAGCACCGTTGTCTTAGAGCCATCACTGGATTTTGGCTTCTAGACGAAGTGATGACCTTCATCCAGTTGCCTGACGGTCACGTGGAGAGCGACTTTCTTCAAGAGATAACTGCAAGGTAACAGGCCCTGAAAGTGAAAAAGTCACTTAGTCGTGTCCAACTCTTTGTGACCCCATGGTAAGGCCATGGAATTCTCCAGGCCAGAATACTGGAGTGGGTAGCCTTTCCCTTCTCTAGGGGATCTTCCCAACCCAGGGATCGAACCCAGGTCTCCCGCATTGCAGGCAGATTCTTTACCAACTGAGCTATCAGGGAAGCCCTAATCACCCCCCAAAACCACGGCATCTGTGCATCACAAATTACATTCAGCATCAGGGTGGGCTCACACCCCCTTTATGACACAACCCTAGGTGTCATAGGCACCTAGAGACAGTCAGGCAACCACCTCGTACAAAAGGAACTTAACACAGTGTGGAGTGGAGGCCATCTGGATGATTGTGGATGGACCGACTGTAGCTGACAAAGAACTCATTCACCTTCAGTAACAGTTAAGTCCCAATAGCCGAAAAGTGTGATTCAGGGTGCCATGAATGAACCAAAGATGAATCAGACCCAGCACCACCTATCCAAGGGCCTAGAGTTAGTAGGGGAGAAAGGACAGCAAAGCCCTCATACGTCATATAAAGGGGCAGGATAACCTGCCCATCTGGGATGGGAGCAAGACGACACTGTGAAGAATGCCAGAAACTTCCTTTGGTTTAAAAAGTAAAGGAAAAATCACCAAAGAAAACCAAAATCCATTAAATCTATCCAAAACAGGCATTCTCAGAAGCAAAGCCACTCAGATCAGCAAGCCAAACTAGAGGAAGAAAGAGTTGGAGTCCAGCTTAAAAGGAGAAGCAAACAAGCACACGTAAAACAAAACCAAAAAAAAGGAAAAAAACCAAAAACATTAACCTCTACAAGAGAAACTACAGACCTTTTTAAAAATGTTTGGAGGTTGCAGAGCATCTGTTTTCAAAGATAACAGCGGACCCTGCATCCCCAGATGAGAGCAGGTGGGGATCAAGGAAGACCATCCAGGGGTGACACCCCCCAGAGCATCACCAGATACCACTGGGGAGCAGCTCAGACAAGAAGGACATGACACCAGGCTGCGTAGAGCAAGACAGCCTTGCCTAGGGACCCGGACTTCAAGGACTGTCTGACTTGGACGTGGAACCAGGGAGGCCCTGCACTGTTATAAGGACGACAGCACAGATGAAGGACAGAGAGACCAGGAGGCTGGAGACACAAGACACAGAGCAGCATCCAGTGTGATGAAGCGTAGCATGGAGTGAAGGTGGACAGACAGGCAGGTGAGCATGGAGCTCCTCCAAGTCCAGGCTGCCACCTGCCCTTTCGTGATGAGACAGCAGCAGACGTCACAAGCCAGCCACCCACCGGCACTAGCCCAGCACCATCCACCAGTGTGGAACAAGCAGTAACTGTAGCACACGATGACGAAAATTCACAGGGAAATCCTAAAGTGTTTGTCAAATACAAGAGCGTTCATTCACAAGAAGGCTGGAGTCAGGAGCAAACCCCTCCGTAATCCCTGACTTGGGGTCATTTATCGACCTCTCCATATGTGATTCCCCTCCATGCAAAATGGAGGTGATGATCCCACCTCCCGGGACTGTTGCAAAAGCAAAATAAGAAAGTATATCTTTCAATTACCTGACACGGGGCTTAGTCCAAGTCAATAAATGTTAAATATTAGATGTTAATTCTTCTTGTCCCAGTTTCTAGGATACAGAAAGAAATGTAGACTTGTCCAAGGGAGCAGCGTGAATAAAAAAAAACTTTGAATTATTTTTACCAAGCACAAGGCTAGCGAGATGACTCAGTAATACCAAGGCCAGGCCTCAATGTCCGTTACTAACAAATACTGTAAAACATTTAAAAAGAAGTCTCTCTCCAGGAACTGAGTAAGTGGGTAAATTAAAAATCAAAAGGAAAATGTCAATTAAGAAACTGGCACAATTTGACTTGGTGATTATTGTGTTTCAATATCAATGGTAATATTCTGAAATTTTTTTCACAATATTCTAAAATCAAGAGTAAATAATTAGGGCAGAGAGGCCTTCTCCAACCCCAGACCAGCAAGGCAGCCTCTGAACAGGCAGGTAATTGTAGGTCTGTGTCTGAGTTTAGTGCAAGACTGAGCCCTACAGGGCTTCTCTTCTTTAGAAATAATTACCCATCACCACGAAAGGGGCTCAGCACACATTCGGAGTTTATAGAATAATCACCTTCTGGTCCTTCGGGCCCAATGTACAATAATCTATGGGGATTGTTGAGAAATGAGCATAAATTATGGCAAATTTATTAAATGTGAATTCTGGGTATGCAAGATAACAGGGATTTTGGGAAAGGATATGAATTTCAAATTCTCAGCAGGTGGATGTGACTGAGGGCGTAGCTATGCTCTTCTCCTAATTTTGCTCTTCTATGGCCAACCATCCAGCAATCAAGCTCCACCTTCTCTCCCAGGACCGAATCAGAGTCCAATTAGCAACAAATTACAGTTACCAGCTCTAAACTATCTGTACATCCCTGAACAACCATAATCACAGAATTTCCTTAGACTGGAGGTACTGCAGACATTTAATTATAATTACTTCAGCATGGAATCAGCAACATTATTTCCCACAGGTATTTTATTACCTGTTCTTTTCATGTGGATGAACAACGAAAATGTCAATTAGAAGAGGGCTATACGTGGGGAGGGTTGGACAGAGGATGATGACATACACATGTACGGGTTTTCACCACGTGAAACACATTTACAGGGACACAGTCTAGGAATATAATTTGAATCAAAATTTCAGGGCCCATAATGAATGTTCCATTCCCCTTCTACCTCTTAGACCACCCATAGGAATGCCACTGCCCAGGCCTCAGAACTCAACCCAACTACAATGAATAACTCCTTCCAAGACTTCCGTGGTGGTCCAGTGGCTAAGAATCTGCCTGCCAACGCAAGGGACACGGGTTCAATTCCTGGTCCAGGAAGATCCCGCACACCTCAGGGCGACTAAGCCCTTGTGTCACAACTACTGAGCCCAAGCTTCGAAGCCTGGGCTCCACAACAAGAAAAGCCACAGCAAAGAGAAGGCTGGGCACCGCAACTAGAGATAGCCCACACAAAGCAACACAGACTGGGCACCGTCCAGAATAAATTTTTTTAAAACATACCTCCTTCTGGCTGGAACCTAAACTGCTGGCTGCCGCCCAGCCTTGCTCTCCACCTCACTTCTAATGCCTCAGGTGTCCTGCCTCTCCTGGCCCCACTATTATCTGTATTCTCTCCTTCACCAGCATTTTATGATGAATTCCATTATCAAGTCTTGTTCTCACTTCAGGTGAAACCCTAGGGACCCCAACTGACATTAGGAAAGGAAAGAAGAGGTAGAGTCATTATAGTCTCAACTCCCAAGGAAACAAAAAGACAAAGACAAAGATGAAAGTTTTCTTCAACAGTTGGTTGCTGGATTTTTTTTTTTTTTTTTTTAGTTCTAATGTAGTGACACAAAAAAGCCAATATTCTATTTAGCTTACGTCTCATCTTGTTGCTATAACAGGCCTTGACATCGTTAAAAAATATTTCTAATGCAGTAAGCATGCTCTTGAAAATCTTCTGTATGAATGACCCAGAAGGTTCTTTATCAACTCAGTCTTGCCTTACTACCTTCCACTCCTTCCCTCCCCACAGAAGGAGCACAGGGCAATCTGGGAGGAGCTGGAATCACATCCCCGAGCCTGTGTGCTCTGTTCCATATCCTGCAGGCACCCTGCTGTCCGCATCCAGAGCTGCGGCTGTTCTAGCATCCCTGTCTAGACTGCTGAGATCCAAAGCATCTCTGTCATTTTACCAGATACCCACTCCATCCTCCACTCCCCAAGGCCCTGCTCATGAGATGGACACTGGGGATCCATCTCCAGCTCTACTGACAATCCTCTAAGATTGGAATAACATTTTAACCAGCCCTGGGATCAGTCCTCAAGACAGAAAAGTACATCAATCACAGTTTAAGCAGCAACAGTCTTAGTCCCTTCAGTTCAGTCACTCAGTCATGTTCAACTCTTTGCCACCCCATGGACTGCAGTACGCCAGGCTTCCTATCACCAACTCCTTAGTCCCTTCGGAAGCACTTAACATACAAGAAAAGGTGTATCATACCAACAAGAGCCTACTGTGTAGCACACGGAACTACACTCAATATCTCGTAATAACCTATAATGGAAAAGAATTTAAAAAATAGATACGTGTATATATATATGTATAACTGAATAATTTTGATGTACATCTGAAACACAACATTGTAAATCGACATTTCAATAAAAATGTAAAAATTCTAAAAAGATGTATTGGTAATACTTTGGAAAAAAAATTAAATAAAACATATCAACAGACTCAACGTTTAAGATTTTTTGTTGTTGTTTAGTCGCTAAGTCGTGTCCAACTCTTTGCAACCCCATAGACTGCAGCACGCCAGGCTTCCCTGTCCTTCACCATCTCCCGGAGTTTGCTCAAACTCATGTCTGCTGAGCCAGATATGCTTAAACCTTTTCCAGATGCTATACAGTCATGGTACATTAACTATTTTACAAAAGACTAACTTCAGAAGTAAATTAACTCTGTTATAGAGAGGAGCTCATGACTAAGTCTATCATTAGGCATTGTCTTCCAGTTAGAACCCTTCTATCCACATCAGAGAGTCGATAATAGTATCAGTTGCTGATGGGACATGAAGGAATAAGATCTGCATAGGACCTGGTGTCTTGATGGTTTCCTCCATACAGGGTGGCACCTGCAGTGGGTCGTCTTTCAGACACTTAAATTAGTATTTTGGTTCTAGGTGGATCAATTAACAAGTTGCTTTGGGAAAAACATAAGTCTCTTCCTCTGTCCAAAATCACTTTGTGTTTTCTACCTACTA